>NC_133972.1:50767692-51118192 GCF_047716275.1 Strix uralensis | reverse complement strand
AGGTGTGAGAGAAAGTTACTTGTAAGCTACTGGTACTAAAGCATTTTGCTTCTTTTAAGTATATATTTGTGGAATTTTTGTGTAATCACACAAAACTCGGCAGGAGTGCATAATCCATGGCTATTTTTTCAGAATGAGTGCTTCAAAAGAAAGCTACCAGAAAAATACATACTATGGATTGACACAAGGGGTTTAAAACTCCCATTGAGTAGTTTGAAAAGATGAGGAGGACAACTTAAAACACATTAAGTCTGAACAGCCATATGAAAACTCAGTAACTGTTTTGAATCTTAAAAATTATCCATACTGGTCTTTCTCTATCAAAATTAATATCCAGACCCTCAAAAGAAAACATAATTTGTTCAACAGAAAGTGCACAACCACTCTCACCAAGCACCAGAATGAGATGTAGTACGTGCATTATCTATTCAGGTATCACCAAGCATCAGCTTCCTATTTCAGTCACAATGGAAGAAATATCAGAAACTTATTTCATGAAATCAGCTTGAGAGAATAAGAGAATGGGTTCTCAAATTATCTAATAAAGTAGAATCCGTTCATTGACAATCTAACTGCAAAGCTGAAAGCAAAACACATTTATCTCTACCTTTATGAACTATAAATACCAGCTGAATGACTTAGAGATTACCTTGTCGCTCACCAGCCCCAAATCCATTTAACTAAACTTATAACCTAATTTTGTCACGAAGAAAATGCAGTTTAGACAAGAAAATTCATAAATACAGTACCAAAGTTATCTTCACCAAAATATCATGTAAAAATATACTTGCTAGAATACCATATGTAAAGTCCTTTTGATTCTTGTACACTTCTTAAAACTCAAAGGAAGGTCCAAGAGAAGTCTTTAAAAGGCTGATGTGTTTTTTTCATACACTGAAGTGATCTTGGCTTTTTTATCCAGTGTGCTGTTTTCATAACAAAGTGTGTAAGTGTCGTAATTACAACAATATACACCATAAGGCAAGATTTCAACTGTTTAACACCTAATATAGACTTGTTGAGGGAGTTTTAGATCAGGAAGATTGCGGGGGGGGGTTTGTTTTGTTGTTTTTGGGGTGGTTTTTTTTTTTAGGAGCGATTGTTTATTTTGGTCTTTTTAGACCTGCAAAATACACATTTGAAAGAAGAAAAAATATGGACAGGACGGATTCAAATGCACTGCAGAGTCTTTTCAATAATTTCTTAAAATGTAGCAATCCCAAAAGTGCTACTCATACTGACAGAAAACAAGCAGGGATCAAGAGAAAACAGAAGCATCTACACCATGACTGCTGTGTTATCCATCAAATCTGTTAATCCAAAAGCCTTTCATCAGTGCCAGTTTCCCAGCTTACTGTATCATCAGTGTACATGTTTATATAAACTTAAGTAACAAGTTCAGTGAACCCCAAACAAAAGCCCCAAGAAGGAAGTTATGAAATGGAAATCTAAGCCACTGCCTGAGTTTCTTTAGCTTTCATCATTTCACTAGGAAATTCAGATCACCCTACAGAAACTTTTTTAATTATAATTTTGGAGCCAATTACTTAAATATGCTTTAAGATGAAACTCCACAGCAATATCAGTAAACAATAGGAAACATTTAAATGAACACATTTTACAATCTCTTCTGTTGACTTTCTAGTGCTCTTTTACTTCCAGTGTTAATTTTGTCTGAAAGGCAAAGAAACATAGAATTCTGATCAAAGGAACAGTCAAGAGGACTTCAAATCACATTCTGTAGTGTACTGAAATCACTTTGATAGTAGTCTCAACAGAAAAGGATGTGTCAAGAAGGAGGAAATAGGGATACAAGAAGAGGGGGAAGGGAGGGGGCATAAATGACCAAGAGCCTGGAAAGAATATGCTTTAAATTCTGTAAAGTGAAACATCAGCAACCACATCAAATTCCTCTCCCAGATCCAAAACATGAACACAGAGTTTGCCAGGACAGCTTACCAAGGTTACAGCCTACCACTCAAGGCCACTGGAGCGGTACTCCACCCAAAGGCCTTTGCTTTACAAAGATCTCATCCACAGGAGGTCTGCTGTCCTTAACTTACATTCCCTCCTCCTTTTAGGTTATACCTCCTTTAACAATCTCTCCTCTTTCTTTTTCTTTTCTTTTTTCTTCCTAAGGAAAGTTCAGAAGTCCTACTTCTGAATGTGAATTGACTCCAGATGCAAATAACATCAAAGAACTGGAGAACATTTCACTGCAGGAAAACCTTTGAAAGGAATGCTCAGGTTTTACACCGATAAGAATAAGGATTTCAGCAACAACCTGCTGAGATGAAGAGACTTAGCTCCCACAAAGTGACTCCTTGCAGTTGCACCCTCTTCTTCTCACCATAAAGATGCATACAAAGCATAATAAGAGTTCTGAAATACGCACTTTTGGATCCAGAAAAGGAATAACAGAGGGACATGAATTCCCACAATACTTAACAAATATGACAGCTTTCAATCAAGTCTGTATCAAAGGACAAACTAGCCGTCTGTCCTACTGCCAGAAAAACAAGAAACAGTTGGCCCTTCACAGACAACTCACTGCACACTTCACTTTTGTAAGACCTCCTCTGATCAGCCACAGCTCAAGGAAAAAAAAAAAAAAACACCACAAACAAAAAAACCCCAAACAAACAAACAACAACTCATAGCAGCAGCTCACTAAGATAAACATCCATCCAGAAAGCCCCATGAAAACCCACCATTCTAGGGAAGGTAATGATATCAAATGTCAGACCTTTTACAAGCTGTACAGTAAGGAAAAAAAGGGCAGAAATTACTCTTAACAAGGACCGAAAACAATATTGCTAGTAAGTGAAAGCTAAGGGAGCCCTGAGGGCAGGCAGAACCCATGTATCCCATTTATATACTCAGACTTAAATTTTTTAAAGATTCATAGGCATGAGTTCAGATGTTCCAAACACCTGTATTTTAAGATAGTTGCAGAGCTGATAAACACAGTGTTACATTCTGTAAAAACAGGATTTAGCAGAAGAAACATTCCAAGGAAGAACACATCAAAAAATACAGAGCCAACTACAAAACTGACAAAAGAAACTTCAATCTTGGTTCACAAATAGGGTAGCTCAACAGACCAGATTCAGGCAGCTCCTGAAACCTTTCTTACTGTAAGAAAAACAGGGCTCAATCGCCATGCAGCCATTGGGTAAGCAGCTGTAACATTATTCATCCCAGAACTTGAAGGGCCCTGATTTATGATGTAGCTAAATACCAATACAAAATACCTAGAGTTCATATGTCATGATTAATCAGAAAGCTTTATTTATCACAGGGAATCTCATTTTTGGCCTTTGTTTCTTATCTTAAAAAATTATATAATACCTTCCTAATTCCAATAGCTACATGCTGCAAGATAAAAAAATTACAGTGGAGATTTCTGGAATTCTATAGCATCTTCTGTACCCTGCCCTCTTGTGGGGCAGGGGATAGGGGGGTGGAGAAGGGAAAAAAAGCACATTTTGATTGCTCCTACTTCTTCCACAAAGATTCAATCTACAAAATTATTACATAATACGATTTCACAAATGCAGTTTGGTTCCAACTCTTCAGGTTTTTAGCTCATTTACATGTTGGATTGCTCTAAAGATCAGTACTTGCTCATTCATTTTCTTTAATGTACTTTCAGAGGAAACAGTCATCAGATTACTAAATGAAAATATCATCTCATCAAAATACCAAATTAAGGATACAGGTATAATTTTATCTTAGCTCTGGTCTGTTACCAACAGAACAAATGTTTCAAGTCTATCTTTCCACAGTTTGGACCTCAATGTCTGGGAAGACTGAATAATGCAAGTGATAACTTTTCCAGTACAGATGGAATGGATGAGTTCAGCTTTTCTCTAATGGCATTATTAATTCATAATATTTCCACATGGAAGTATCATTTAACTTGTTGAAGGTATTTACACTTATTTGCAATTCATTTTTGTCTCAGGAATGCACAGGCTTCTCCAAAGAGGTTTCCACAGTACTTCATTTCATTAAACTATGTTCTGAAACTTGGCATTTAACAGTTCACTGTTAAAAGAGGGGGAAAAAAAGAAGTTTCCTGACCTCTCTCCTTTCTCACACGGCTTAGCTTGACAGACCTTCTGTGTGCCAATTCAAACTGCTAAAACAACAGCAATAAAAAAATGAAGTGGATAGTTTTCTGTTGTTTCAGTGAGATACGTTAGTTCAGTAAAAGAGCATGAGAGAGGGACAAAAAGAGGTAGACACAGAAGAGCTCACCTGCCCAGGGAAATGAAGACTAAATTCTATTTTGGAAGAATTAAAACACACGCACACTACCAGCAAGCACCAGTGCTCAGCCCTTCAGACAAAACTGCTTGAGCTGACCTTGAAGTATTCCATTTTATCTGCTTCTCTATTACAAAAACTATAACTCCCACTACATTTGGTTGTCCCAAGTTTTCAAACCTTAACAACATTTTCATATCTATTTTCCTTAGTGATTCTTGTAAGCAAAATCATCTGAATATCTAAATCACTAATTTTTCAGCTGCGGTTTTTGATTCCCTCAACTAATTCCAATGTATCAGAAATTCTATTAGCACAAAGTACTCAGACTGGTGCTTTTGTCATTTATGGATTTTCTGCACTATCTTTCTGTCACTGAAGCTTATAAATCCAGAGCTGTCACCATCACAACTAACCTCTTTAATAGAAAGCTGCACATAGTTCTTGCTAATCCCCAATACAAGACCTGCTTGGCCTCTTATTTGTGACGAGTAGCTATTAGTAATATAACCATAACAATTCCAGAATGAAGGATGCCTACAGTCCACAAGTTTCAAATTCAAATCCTAATTTATCTTGTTTTGACAAGAACAGTCCTAGCTCAGGCATTCATCTATCCATCATTTTATATGGTATAAACCAAAGCAGGAAAACTAAATGCAGTAGCAGCGTTGCTGCAGTGACAGTAATAAAAGAATATAGGCACGGGATAGTTTATAGAGAGAAGTGGAACACTACTGCCAGCATTATTCAAATACAGTATTCAGCTCTAACCACGAAACTTGTTCTTAAGTACCAGTCCTCAATACAATTACTTAAGACTCAAAGACCCCACTTCAATACATGGGTAATGGTCAGAATTTTAACCATCAATGGTAAAAGACTCAAGAATCGATAATAAAAATGCCAGCCAAAGCTTCTCTTATGTGCAAGACTAACGTACAACAACTCTTATTCAGAATTAGCTACTCTTCTTCTGATATTTAACATTAAAATACACTTTTTCTGTAGTTTAATAAGTTTTACGTAGTTTAATATTAATGGTTAGTGATGGACACTCAGTGCTAAACACCTGAGTAGCACTTCATAACTTCAAAAATGGTGCAAGATTAACTAAACCAAGACAACTATTTATTGTTCGTGCTTACCTTCATGTATTCCTATAAAAAAATGCAAGTATTTAAAACTTTAGAATATGTATTATGTTACATATTATGAAATGCTCCACTGCCTACAAGGTAACTTAAAGATACCTATCAAATACATGCTCAAGAAGGAGGTGAACAGAATGGCAAGCAAAAGGAATACATTTGATTCTCCTGCAGATCACCTTTAACTGCATGTAGTCTACCAGCACACAAAACATTGTACCTAGTGAACAGCATATACATACAACTTTCTAAAAATTATCAAGATTAGCTTCTAGAAACTGTTACAAGTCAACATAAAGTATTAATAATCCTGTATTAATCTAGGATCTAAAGCAAAGAAAAATAATATCTTAAAGTACCTTTTGTTTCTACATCTCTCACAGTTATAGTTACAGAATTTAAGTGTAGGAAGACACATTGCTCAAACAGAAACAAAAATCAAGCAGTAATCTTAATGACCTATTTTTAATGTTCAGGTGTCATCTAGTTTTCAAATTAAGACAAATATAGCATAATTTTCTCAAGCAAGAGATGTTCACATTTCTTCAAAGTTCAGCTTACCTTTGGGTAAAAGTTATTCAAAGTTACATTCCTCTGTCTTACAATGTGGCAGAATACAAACATTGAGGCATTAAGTAAATCATTCTACAATACACTGAACTTGTAGAAAGATCAAAATCATAATCAGACAAAAAGTCTTTTCTTAAAATTTTGTGAATATATTGATGAAAATGAGGTAATATCTAATAATAGCATAAATAACAAAGTAAGTAAGAGTAATGTCTAATAATACCTCAAGTATATCATAGAAATTTTTTCAACTAAACAGAAGGTCTTTTGGTTGATCCCTGCAGACTAAAGACGACATCCAGACAGTGAAGTAGCAGCTCCATGAAAGAGCCATATAAAGAAACCATGAAAGAGCCAATAAAGAAACCAATAAGTAACAGAATTTCTTCAGATAGATGTTTGAGGGTTTTGCCATCCATGGAATCTCAGTTTTACAGTCTACAGAGACAACTATCACTGTTACTATCACTATTATTTTGTGCAGAGGTTCTGCTGGGGGTCAGATTTTGAGTTTGTTTTCTTTCATGGTGAAAAATAGATGACTAAAATGTGTACTTTGAGGTAAAAAGGACAGCTGCCACTAATGAAGCTTTACAAAATTCTCCATCTTACAAAGTAGTTTTTATGTATACCTGAGGTGGTGTGTTTGTCATTTTGATTTTACAATAATTAACTAATCCCATGTGCCAAGCTTAATACTATTAAGAGGTGTTTGTTGTGCTAAGGTACACTAAAAGCATTACTCGTGTTACTGTACAGTTAGAAAAATATGAGGTAGTCAAATCAGTAATTCCATGATAAGTATAACTGAAACAGAAGTCCCTACTTTTTATTTAAATTTTCTTATATTTTAGTAAGAAGAAAACAAGCTTATCTGCTTATATAGTTCTTCCTGAACTCAACAAGAGATCATTTTGCTGTGCCATCTATGCCAACTGGTGCCAGTTCCAGTAGACCACGCAGTTGATTATCAGGCTGACACAGAATACAACACAGGTTAACACAGAACTTTAGCAGGCAATAAATCAAACAAGATGCCACCTTTGCTCTGAATCCTGAAGACTTTAAAGATATATATTATTGAATATATTCAGATAAGAGTACCTTTCTAATGAAATTTTGTTTACACAGTCACACTCTGCAGTCTTCCCAAATAACTAGACTTCCAACACAATTTGACACGAGGATGTATGTTTAAAAAGAAAATATTGTACTCCTACAAAGTCAGTAAAGAACGGGTGCCCAGAAACAGAAACACTATTTGTTGGCACCAACAGTAGAAGACTGCAGCATGAAGTCACCCCTTTCTGAAGGCCAGAGAACTCACACAAAAACTCAAGTCTTATGAAACAGGAATCAGAGTCTGCAGCTCATAGACAGATACTAAAGACCATCTGTACACTGAGCCACATATGTTATATACTTATTGACCACTTTTTAGAGGCGATTTAGAGGCGACCTCCTTTTCCTCTCACTGAACACAATTTGGAAGAGGTCAACATGGAAAGTATCACCATTAGCATCCGTACCACACAATTTTCATTTGAATAATATTTATCTAGCTTTACTTCAATAATTAAAATTACAGTAATTTCAAAGTGGTTGCAAAACAATTCTCTTCTAGTTATCTTCAGCATTCTTACAATTTTGCTTCATACATCATGAACAGCTGAGAGGATTAAAAAAAACAGTCAAATCTATTAAACTGATTAACAAAAACTTAAAAAATTAATAAAAACGCAGCAGGATACTGCACTACTGAGATGAGCGTAGACCTTTTTTCCCTAAAAAGTTACACAAAACCCCAACGTTCAAATAACATCATTAAGTTTATGAAATGAGGCAATTAACACAGGAACGACATCATTAGAATTGCAACACACTGCTTTATACAGTACTACAAATTGACTCTTCGGGACTAAATCAGAATATTATTTTTTTTTAAAAGATAAAAAAGGAAACCATTGCTTATGCAGCTGAATGGTAACCCAAAGAACTGCAGTCTGTTCCTATTTTGCCACAGAATCTTAAGTGATGCATGGCAGGTCAATTTTATCTTTTCATAGCCAGTTATTCAGATAGTGAGGAATACATACTGAACATTTGATCTGAGCGTTTAGGCCCACACAGAGCATTAAAATACATTAAAAAGCATCAAGTGCCTTTCTCCCAAATGAAAGTAATAGCCCTGACATATGAGCGTTAGGCTCCTTCACATATTGGGAAAGTCTGGGCAGTTCAGAATGCAGTTCACAATCCAACACACAGCTAGCCTATGGAAACTTTCCATGAGTGGAGTTGTGTTTTAAATTTTCCCTTCCCATGGGCATAAAAACGAAACTCATGGCTACAGCAAAACACAGTGTCACACACTGCCTCGAACTCTTCTTAGATGTTCAAGTTTCTCCACTGAAAATCAGAGAAGATGTCCTGGTAATGTTTCTTTAAGAACAGGACAAGCAGCAAGAGGATGCCCAAAATTAATTCCCTTTAGCCAGTAGCTCAGTGTTTAGAACACTTTTAGTGACTCCTGCATTTTAGGCTCTCCTCTGACACCCTCCAACTTCTGTAATAGTGCCCCAGGGCTCATTGTCACTATTTTGTTCTTTTTGCCTCTTCAGTCACCACTTCTTACACATCTGCAGTCTTCAGTGGCAAGCCCATTTTTGTTTAATTTGCATCATATAAGCCATGATAGCAAAGAGTTTTAAATTTCTCCTTCCCCCACTCAGCCCAGACAAAAGCACTTCTAGTAGAAAAGGAGTTTGTGTAATTCAGCTGATATATAGTAGTTACTTAGTATGTCGTAAATTCACATTTTTCATAAGTCATAAACATATAATGCTAGTAAGCTGGCCTAATTTTCATATAAGTGATGAGAAAAACTTCCTAAACATAAGCATGTTTAGTTCCTTCTTTAGCCCCGTCCAACAATAAGGCTGCTAGGAACACTAGCAAGGTATTCTTCCACAGCCTTATGGTGTCATAAGTTTTCCCCAAAAAGCTTGAGGTAAATAGCTGGGCCCTGAAAAAAAGGGTATTACAACAGGATGTCAAGCAACATACTATCAACTACACTTATGAGGCACACAGCTTCATCTCTAACCATTTCTAAATAACATCTCTGCCACAGAAACGAATAATATTTAGTGCAGCAGTAATCAGAATATAACTAAGCTATTTATTCTGTAGCTTCAAATTCCTCATTAAAATTAAACGATATCAAAGGTTTTGGGTTTGTTTTTTTAATGATTATACCCTTATATATTTGCTATCAATTTGCTAAGTACAGCGCTCCGAAGAGACTAAATACATGTTATGAAGGAAAACACATGCTTTCAACTCGGTGTCTGTTTACAAAAATGACAGCTACCCATATCAACATTTTCAGACCAACCTCTTCTTACTGCAGAATAATCTTTTATATGCAAATGGACATCTTTTGAGGTCTGAGCAATAAAAATTATTCCAATCCTCAATTCGTACAGCTTCTGCTTGGCAAAAGGGAAAGCTTTAAGGATGCCTAAAGATCAGAGTATCCAAATTTCCAAAGAACAAAGATGAAAGATAAAGTAGAAACCAGAGTGCCCTTACGGGGAGAGAAGACACCACCATAGCTGGAAAGAAAGATACATATTTACTGTAATATGACAACAATCTAGTTTCCAAACAAATTTACAGAAAGAGAAAATAAGGAAAGTTACCCTAAAAAAATGGCCCTACTCCTCCAAGGTACACTGCATATTTGATATACTTTATCAAATAAGACATCACATGCAGAAGGTAATCAAATTTACCAAGAGAATGAGCCTCCATATCACATACTGACTATTTTGCAAAGCACAGGTCATTCTTCAACGTAGAACATCCAAGATTAAAAATGCCAAACAAAAAATATGCAATCACTTAACTTTTTGTGGCTAACAGCTTTAGGGAACTGCAATTTTTTTCACCACTTGGTGGTTTTAACTAGAATAGTGTTTTGTTATTATACAACATACAAACCAAGTTAAACTTGGTAAGTGAACATGCTATAACATGCCATGAGAACCACTGAATGTCAAATAAGAGTTTAGTGCTTCAAACTGCATTGCTTCACTTAACATTACAGATTATGAGATCTTCTGGATTACCATGTTTCAGTTCATGAAAGTTAAACGAAACTTTAATATCCTATTTCTATCAAACTTTAAGTCACAGAAAAAGGCCAGGACTTACAAAGGCAAGCCACAACTTTAACTATTGCTAGAAGATCCACATCAAAACACTTCCGAGTTAGCCGAACAGCTAGCAGAAAAAATAGCTCATACATTGGCTGAACACACTCTTAGAAAGTCCCTGAAGATTTTACAGGTATTATGACCTGAAGAAGCATAGTATCTAAAGTCAAAGTCACTTTCAAAAAAAAAACCCACAAAAAAAAAAACCCAGCAACAGGTTTTTTGCACTCCTCAGATGTACAAAACTGAAATTGAGCCTTATGCTCACACCTCAAAAGTTTCTTCAAATTCAACTTCAAAGTTTTGTCAATGTGAATAAAAAAATCCATGCATGCATTTTGACAAAACATGACCTGAAATATGACAGTGGTGAAAAACTAAGCAAACTAAGAAAAAAAGGTGGCAAATATTGGTAAGGTTTTACCTTGCAAGTAATTCTGTAGTCCATAATTCAAGGGGTTTTTTTTTCTACCAATGTGTTACTAAGAAAAAAAGATCTGCCAAAACCCCATACTTTTATTATTTTAGTCATAAATTTAGATTTAGAGGTACAACCACATAGCAATGTACACTCTCTTCTGCATTGCCAGATGAAGATGGAGCTATTCACCTACATCGTTAACCACATCTAAAGACACTTGTTAGAAGATTATCCAAGGACAATGAAAATCAACATCCATCCAAAGTGGAAGTGAACTTAAAAATCAAATCAAATATTAAGGAGACTAAGGGTCTGAAGACTGACATTTATTATTCAATTTCCTGTCACTATAAATACAGCTCCTTTATATAATACACATTTGGTCAATACATTCTTTGATTTTGATTTTTATGTAATGATTTTGAATAATGCAAAACTAAGTCTACACACAACTGCAGGAAAGTCTATTCAGTTAGTTATACAGGATGCATGCAGGTAAGCCATTTAGCATGTATTCTTAGGGGGCTAAAAAAGAGCCAAAGCAAATTTGCATTATTGTGACACTGTCTGTTATCACCCTGTGTTGAATTCAGATGACAAATTTCCCATAGACAACTACTGATCTAGCAGAAATAAAAACATGAAGTAATAATCATTATAAATTTAAAATTCTTTTTAAAAATGTGAAGTTAAGTTGTTAAAAGAATACACCAATGATACAAATTAGGAGTCAGTTATGTTCTCTGTACCCTCACAGGAAGATTCCCAGGTGAATGACAAGGTATTTTGCCATCACAGTGGGCTTCACCACCAGTGCTAGTAAAATGTGTCAACAAGCAATGACAGTTCTTTGATGATGAGAAAAAGATATAATGTAAAACAAAAAATTAGATGCACCTGTTTATTCAGCACACTTGCTAAAGTATCTAACCTTTGTTTTCTTTCCCGCCTAGTCACAAAGGCTACGCAAAAAAAATCTCCAGTGGGAAACTAAAGCAAAGGGAGCTGCATGGAAACAGCCTTCCCCATGGATATGTTTCAGTGTGTATCCCAAAACTAGTTATAAACAGAAATAGGAAGGTACATGTACAAATGCACCTGAAGATGTTTCCTCATTGGACCCTAGTATCTCTAGTTTATCACCTGTGTTATTTATTATTCAGTGCTTCAGGAACAAGATTTCCTTCACGCTTTTCAGCAAAAATTAAGATTTATCAGAAAGTGCTACTATTAAGCAGATGTGCCACATAATTAGCAACGACAAATCCACTTACTTTTTTCTCCTTCTCATGATGTTTATCCTGAGAGTGAGAGGAAGAATCACTTAAACTTTGATCATATGACCTATTAGATCCCCGTTTGCTCTTTTTCTAAAAAGAGAAAATATATTTATGGATAGAGAAAAGGAACCATTTGAATAAATAAAAAGTATAAAGCATTTCAACTGATAAGATGCCTTACTGCTTGAAGAAAAAAAACTTCAGTTACTGAAAAACTGACATATTACTAACACTAATAAAATTAACAAGACTACCCAATGTATACCAGGAAAAAAAGTCTATCCTTATACCAACTTTGACACCTCCCATGAATTTGCAAGATACACTTTCCACAAAGGAATGAGATATGCCACTTCTTAAAGGTTAAAAGATGCTGGACACATTTTCAAGTTTCCATAGCATAAAACAGAAAAGATGCTGCTCAATGAGTATTACGTGAAGCCACAGTGCTAGCCACCACATGCTTGAAATGCATTGTGAGGTGGCTGTTCTGTGGCTTCATGATTTATTATTCAAGTGACCTATCTGCAATATTTTCATTAAAATGATTTAAGAAACAGGATACAGAATGCTATGGACATGGATACACTTATAAGCAGCAGACATAATTGGCTGTATTTCTGTAATGTCTGAGAGCCTAGTCTAGGACTGCAAATACTTTATGCTAGGCCAGTGTTCAAAATGTTTATTATTTTATCATAACTGAGGTAGCATTATAAAGACACTTCAGGTCACTGCTTTGCCAACAAAAGTTTTCAGTGGTATAGTAGATATATACCACCCACCATTTTCAGTGGTAAATACTAAACACCTGTATTTACCAGGCATCAACAGTCACAATAACCCTAAAGAAACACTAAAACGCTTAAATGATCTTGCCAGTTTTGCTGTTCTTACCACTGCAGTTTCCTAATGGAAAGCTAAGTAATTACACATCAAATATAGAGTTATGTCTTTATCATTAAACTTCCTTTGTAAATAAACATACATGTTTTCGATCATAGCAGCACTATAACACTTAAATCAAGTGCTTGAAAGTGGAAGAGCTTGCCTTCACTGCTAAGTTATAGACCATTTCTGTTCCTTTTTGTATACTTAGCTCAAGATAATAATAATTAAAAAAAAAATCTTAGCTTAGTAAGGGCCTGGAAAGCCCTGACTTATCTTCATTATGAAGCAAACTCATCAATATTTCACAAAAGCATGGAGCTAACCTCACAAGCTTATCTTTTAGAAAGGGTTCACTGGCCCTGAGTTTTTACGTCATTACAACCTATTCAAAAGTCACCCAAGTATTCACCTTTTTTAGCAGCCAAAACAAATAATCAGCAAGTTTAACTATACTTCCAGCAGTATCTGAACTTAAGGGTATATATGTTAGTTTTTGTAATTCAATATTCATAAATAATATTTTTTAAACATCAGTAAGTCCTTCAAGTCCACACACTCACACATGTACACAGAAACAGGTATCTGGAACTGTCAAACTGATAAGAAGTGATAGGAATGACTCCAGAGGTCTGATCCAATACCTACTGAAATAACAGAAATTTTGAAGTTTTTTGTTTGCTTGTTTGTTTTTTAAAAATCAAACCTCAAGTCACTTCCTTGAGGTTGTGTTTCAAAGAACTTATAGGCAGAGAATACCCACTGGCTACACAGTGAGAGATAGAACAAAAGGAAAAACACTCAAAAAAAAAAAAAAACAAACCAGCACAACACAGTAACAAGCAGAAAGAAATAAGGAAGTCCTCTAATATATAGGATATCAAGTAATATCTTCTAGATTATTCCAGAATGGATTAAATACCTAGAAGCCAACTAATTAAACAGCAAAAGAAAACAAAACATTACAGGAACTTAATGAAAAAAAACATTAAGTGTGCATGCTATTTCTGGCAGAAGGGAAAAACCCACACATCTAGAAAGTAACCACTTATAAAAATATTTTCAGCTAGTACTTCTGTAACTGTGATTAAAACATTTGTTTTAATGAAATACAATCTACTTTCTGAGCTACATGAAAACGTTATTTCTAGCGTTAATAGCAATTCAGAGTGACAAAAATAAGTCAGTGACATTTATAGAATTTAACATATACATACCAGTTTACTAAAATGGTATTTACAGTAGCCACAGTATTGGACGTTATCTGCACCGTTGCCTTCTTCTTCACAAAGAAGTCCTGCAAACTGTGCACTAAAAATAAACCAAACAACATTCAAGGAAAGCAATTTTACATCAGCTTGTACCACAATATCTCAGCTGATAATGTACTGATACTTATACCTGCATTTAGTAGAAGAGATTTCCACACAAGTGATTTCTAATGGCATGCAACCACATAACCAACCTTTGTAGCCCAATGAAAAACATACATGGTTTATACTTTGGCCTGATGCCTTTTTCATACTCTTTAAGCCACTCAGACAAGCTTATAGCTTGAAAATCTACATTTATTATGCAGCTACACCCACAAATAAATAAACCAAGCAATTTACAATGATTCTTAGTTCAAATTCAAGCCAAAAATTATCTATGGAAAGAACAGCTTTTAACAAAACAGGTCTTTGGATCTGGTAGATCCAAAAAAGAAATTTTTCTGAAGTTGCACACATTCTTCTCTGCTTTGCCAGGAAAATCACTTTTTTTTTTTAAAAAATAGAACTTCAATGACATAATAAATCAAACCATATTTATTGGTTTAAAAGACTCTGGCAGGTTAATTTCTTTTAAAAAGACCAAGACTTACAAGTTTCCTTGCCTGGGCTAATTATTACCTTATTCTACTACGTTTTTTCAAATCAAATTTGCTTTTCACCATTTATAATGCTGATTAATTTTTTTTATCAAAACCAACTTAAGACACTGAAAGGCCAAATATTCAGTTTCATTTTCCATATCATTTTCATTAGCATAATAATGCAGTCTTACAGTCAAAATGATGCACGAGAGTATTTAAATGAAAGAACAATATATTAGGGCAGCTTATTTTCATTGCTTTTTAAAATCACTTTCCCCTCATTTATACATCATGTTCCTGGGCAATCCAGAAATACTGCTCCCTAAATACATGCACACCTACAGCAGATGCCAACTACAGAAAACATTTAAGAGAATCTCTTTAAGCAAAGCTATATTGTTCTAAGCTTGCCATACAAAAACACATGGACTCAAGCTCATTCTTCCTTAGACATTAGTTTTGTTAACCCAAAATTGATACACATCACCGTGGATCTCTGCCTTCTGTAGTTTTCACATTTTTCTTCCATTTTTTAAATATTACAGAAGCCTCTTGATATCCTCAGTCACAGTACTCTCTGGCTAGATATCATTTTATAGTACATACCTGGGTTTTTTAGAATCAATTCTAAAAATTGGCAAGATAAATATTTTAAATCTGAACCTAATTCTCATGTTCTTTACGGCATTCACCAAAACCAGGGTTTTGGAAGAAAGAAGAAAGATTAAAACAACTCTTGTGTGCACCAAAGTGTTTCAAAGAAAAGATATCTTTTTATCCAAACACTCCGATGTATACATTTTTTCACATCTGTAAGTAACCTCTTAATACGTTATACATGGTTTGAGGAACACAATCCATTTTCACCATAAAAAGAAACTTGACATTAATCACATAGAATTAAAAAAATAGATGCTTATGAAAGAGTAAAACCTGCCAGGTAGTCAAGTAATTAGAAAAAAAAAAAAAAAGAAAAGAAGAGCTGCCAAGAAATCAGCACCTAAAGTACAGAATTATATCCTTTAAGATCTGCACAAGACATTCAAAGTATCACTTGATTATACTGAAGAAAATACAAGTAAGTTAAGTAGGTGTGCAAATAACATTTTCCTGACTGAGCTGGCCATAAAGAAGCATACTGGGGCACTCATAAAACAGACAGGTAAATCCACAGATTATGTAGCCCCAGTCTGTGTAAATCTGCTATCTATCTATTGGAAAAATAGCTTCAGCTGAATCTGAAAAAACAAATAATGCCTGTAAATTCTGGGGTGGAACTCCTTTTGCCTCCTTTTACCTGTTGACATGGTTTAATCTAATTATCCAGCCTCTTTCAGAAGTCCATAAAGTGAGACAAGCATCTCCTGAATACAAGCAAACCTATATATCTTAAAGTGGAATGAATCAGATGGTGGACACAGCTGGTTTTCTCCAACAGCTATACATGAAACTTAAATTAATAGTTCAGAATAGATGTGTACCATTTAGATAAAACCAGTGAGGTGAATTACCCACAAGTGTTTGGAAATCGGTACCGGAAGGGGTGAGACTAGTGCATTTTTCTGTATAGCTCAGTAATTTTTCCCACTGATTTACCAAAAATAAACAGTTAGCAGGTAAACAAACAATGTCTTCACATTCCCATATCCTATAAAATATCATCTAAGAAAAATTACCTAAGCAAAAAAAACCCACTAAACTTTATTCACAGGAACACACAGCATTTAATACAATCCAAGGGAGTATTTTCAGACAGCTTTCACAGCTCACAGCAATATCTATACTGCCACTGCCATATCATTATAATAAAGTTAGGTATTTCTACACAAACCACTTTAGTATATTTCTTTACTCAGAAATATACTAAATAAAGAGTTTATTGATTACATTGTGTGCATCGACTCTTTCTGGAACATCAGAGATGTTAAGTAATAAAATACACTTACCACGTGACGTGAAAAGCTTGTCGACATCCATGTTTATTACATGTCATACAAGCACCAGTGGCTGCTTTACTTTCTCTGCCTTGTTCATCACAAATATAGCATGTCTATCAAAGAGAAAATACTTAACATGATAAGAAACATACAAATAAATTCTGTGTTACACACAGAATATTCTAGGGTGAGAACTACTGGATTTTGCAGCTAAGCTTATATAAGAACCTCTTTATAAAAGTCTAATTATGTATGTTTGCAAACAGAGATCACCTAGTAGACACCTGGGATCTGTGTAACACTTCACCAACACTAAAGCAGTACAAATACTAATTTACTTAAATTCTATACTGCTATTCAACTAGCCAAGCGGTTAAACAGCCAAAGGTTAATAGCATTAGGCTTCAAGATTTTCCTTGCTTTCAAGTTTGTGTTTATGTCCTTTTAAGTCACAATCATTTTTCACATTCATTTAACATTACCTGTATTGGTGGCATTCAGAAACATCAAATTAGTACCTAATGGTACAAGATACCATACAGTATACATGCATGTGTCTACAAAATTACATACAGAAAAACTGCAGACTTAAAATTTTATTTGTACATTTGCTGTAATGAATTTTCAGAAGTCTCATAGTATGCTTCAATATTCGTATGATACTCAGTTACCTTTCATTAAATATGGTGTTTAACAGAATTCTGCTTTAATTTCAGCATGACTTGAACAGCCCCATAAACATCTTAGAAACTAATCAAGCAAGAACTCTCTGTAAATAAAGCTTAAATTAGTATATCAAACCCATTTCAACCTCAAAAACAAGCTAAAATGAAAACAACCTGTCTAGTACCTGAAAAATCTTTTCATAGTATTTCTGTCAATTTATTTGTTTTACTGGGATACTATAGCAATTTGTAATATTTATAAAAGCATTCTCAGTAAAATGGAAGAAAATAAAATTAAGACAAAAAGAATCCAAAATCTTTCTCATTATTTAAAACTTTTTTTTAATTAAAAACACCCATGTGGCCAATAAACATGGATACATGCTGTATGGAAGCTCACTATTATACTAGATATCACTACAATCCCTCACCAGCATTTCAGGGAGAAACATCAGGCAAAACTAAATCTCTTTTCATTTTTTACTGCCTTAATTACTGAAATGCCATTTAAAGAGATTCCATCATATCACATTTATGTGTAAAATTAACAATTTAAGAATAGATTCTTAATGGAAGTATTCTCCATTACTGGGGCAGTCAAGTGTCTGTTTTCAAATGAGAGAGAACTTTACTGAGGTAACAAACATCAACAACACACTGCTACCTCTGCAGAAATCCTATTAACAAGATCTCAGATGAGAAAAGATAAAAAACTTTTTTTTTCCCAAAAAAAGAATTGTCTGCATTTAAACTGTAACAGTCTTATTGCAATTGTACCACAGCCTCACTTTAGTGAGGCACAGAATGAGTAGCATAATAAATAAAAAGAACATCAACCATGGGTAGTAGAAAATATAGTTTAAGAAAAATGGACCAGATACCACTGAAATAAAAATCAAAATTATATAATGCAAAACCAGTATTACTTAGAAAGACAGGAAAATTAGTGAAATTCTGAGATCAGAACAGCCTTTTACAAAGGTATTTAGAACAACATTTAACATGAGATATCAGCTAAAGCGTTTTTGTTAACATGAAAGACTCTAGGGTAGATGAGTCATTCTTGTACGGTTTCCACAAGACTTTCAAAAAGCATTAAACCCAAAAGCTAATATATCCTAAAATCATACCCTATATCCTAACATTTGAAGGATCAAAAAGGGGATAATCCTACTTAATTCTTTGACTTGCTGCCTTTGCACATCAAGGTAGTGTACGCAGATAACTCAGTTATTTGACAAGGTCTGAGACGGGCTCCTTTTTCACTTTCCATACGATGACCTGACACACTTAGATTTTAAGAACAAACAAGGTCATGATCTAGCAACTTCATCTGGGTAACTATATGTGTAAGTAACTTCAAAAGTAAGGTACCTCTATAAACAAGAGTTCAACAGATGCCATAAAACTCAAGCTCCAGTTACTGCTCTGTTTTTTTCAGTTTTGCCTTAAGATCTGAAATTTTTTTTCCCCACACTGAAGCTCAGAAAGAAAAGCGATACAAGCATTTCATTTACTAAGGATGTAGGCCCTGTTTTTCAACACTACATACTACACTTATAGTCTGTGATTCAGGACCCCTCAAACCAATTTACAGTAAAAAAATTGTAACAACCAACCAGCTACACCATGAACAAGTTTAAACACAACATGGTTGACTGCCTACCCATTTTAACAAGCTCAATGAACTTCTATGCTTCCTACAGTAGTCATGAGAAGTATAGAACCTGTTTCCTAATCTTCCACATGAAACAGGGTCAAAGAAGGTTGATGCTTCTGTTCCAACATGGACAGTAAGTTCTCTCTAATGCTGAGCTTCTCCTACTTCTACCTTCTTTTAGACACACAAACAAATCCAGAAGCCTGAGAACCTTTATCTTTCTTTCACATAGCAGAAAAATGAAGACTTTCATGAATTTGCTAATCCATGCAATTGCTACACCTCCTCTGAAACCTCTGGAATGTTGAAGCGTAAAACTCTGTACCACCGTCTACAGCAGTGCTGCTCTTCAGAGCTCTTAAGGGAAGAGAGTACTTAGACTTCTCCCAAACTCATTGCCAAATAAGCAAAACATTACACAAAGCTTCTGACTCAGCAAAGAAATTTTACCCAAAAAATGCAGCAAATATCTTCATTTCTTTAATGGCAAAATATACATTTTGCAAAGCTGCCTTTATGTTTCTGTAAGTATTTTTCCTTTAAAAATTCAAACGTAAACCTTCCTTGCAAAAACAAAGACAGAAGGGAAGATGAGAAACAGCATTCCCTGCTTACACAATCAAACCTAGGAGTCATGCAGAAATTTATTTTAGTACTTGCTGCAACAATGAGAAAAGTCTAGTATCTGCCTTTACTACTAGGCAGATCAAGAAACTCCAAACGCACTCATTTTTTAATCAGTTCTTGAAAGAGATTCCTAAAGCAGTAATTATATTCAATTACCACATACTTTCAAATGAATCTGAAAGAGAAAAATAAAGCTCACATAAAAAAAAATAGCTATTATCCATGTATAACCATCCGAGGAATAATAAACATCTACTAAATAGGAGAGCAACTATTACTCCATTTCCTTTTGGAAGCAACTGTGTAAGAAGAGTTTTCCTGTTAGTTAACCCACTAATCAAGTCATTCAGTGGATTCATTCTGTAATGTGATGGGTTTTATCCCAGAAGCAGGTAAATTTCAGGGAAATAGCAGCCAAATGTCTTTACACTGATAAGCCTCATGCTTTGGTGTCTGCTGTGCTTCTTGCATTTAAGATTACTGCACTTTGTAATGTTGCATATTTTGCAGTGTTCAAGAAAGAAGTGAGTGCATTGAGAAAACTGTGTAAAGTAAGTACTATCTCCTAGCAAAACTCCAATGATGTTTGTCTTTATTTTAAAGACTACAGTATAAATTCTCCCTTATGGTAATCTCCATTGGCCTGTATTTTCCCCCAATTCCACATGCTAGCATTCTATATGTATCCAGCCACACACAGAATTATTTAGGACTTCACATGAAATAAAATCTTTCTTAAAATCATCCTATTCCAACCTCAGTTGACAGATAGAATGAAATCAGCACTAAACCTCTCTAAAAGGAGAAACAACTCTAGTCGTTTTTTCCTTAAGTTTACATTTGTTCACAACAATGTTGCAACAAATGTTCTAAGAACCATTTGCTGTATCTACATCTCAAAAAAAAAAAAAAAAGCTTTTCTTTCCCATTTCCTCCCAAATTGATAGAAGTCAGAGTTAAATGCTTTATGAAGTTTCTGATCTGAAAAAATGTGTAATTTAAATATTTTTATATTTAATTTATATTGCATAGCAAGGTGGGTGGGGGGTGAAATTACTGCAGGCTACCTGAAAAGGGAATTAGTAGTTGCATTGGGTTTGGGGGTATTGCTCAAAACTAACCTACTCTGAAACTGGTGGCAGTTTAGTCACAGCAGTACCAAACTCAGCACTGGCTACAGATTTTTCAAAAAAGTTGGGAGAGTCCCCATTAGTGATTGCCTCTTAAATTCTATGCTGTTACAACCAGACTGCTTGCTATTGGCAGTGAAGTTAGACTGGTTTCAGGAGGTTTCTGCAGCAACTGCACTATAGGCATTTCTTTGATTCCCCTGAAATCCACAACCACTATATTCCTGAACCAAATAGACCAAGTAAAGACAACAAAAGCTGAGTTCTGTAATAAGAGAAAAAAAAAAAATATTTGCAGGCTAGGGGTGTGACCCCCAAACCTTGAAATTTCTGATGTAGGTCTCATCATATTTTACAATATACTGTAGTGGCCCTACATGAAAGCCATTTTAGGCTGACTGTCAACATGAAAAATAGGCCCGAATCAGTTTTCTGCATTTTTGGTGGGTGTTCTAAGACCTAGGCAAGATCAGGAAATCTATCTACATGATCTATATGGCACTAGTAATTATCTAGCAAGCAAAAAAAGTCATGGTAACTACAGACCAATAAAACACAAATTGGAATTTTAGCAGTAAAAAACAACTACACATCATACATTTGGAACAAAAACAGTTCAAGAAAGAAGCAACTTTAGTTGTAACAAAAAGGAATTAGACTACAGAGAACAACAATGAACTTTGTGAACAAGTAATATTAAAAGACGCAGGGTACATTTTTTGAAGTTACAAGGATTTACTCATCCAATATCAGTTACCATCAATGGAAATGGTGCAAGATAAAACAAAATCCAAAGTGCTCCACAAAATTTTTGAAGTACAATAGGGAAGAGCCACTACCAATAAAACAAACATTATGACTACTACTCAAGGAAAAATGAGAAAACAGATGTGCTATTGGCCCAGAGTTGAGGAGAGAGAGAGAGAGAGAGAGAGAAAGAGAGAGAAAATAAACTCATCTGCTACAGCAAATCTGTACTGCTTTGTGTCCAAGTACAAAAATTTTATTAGTTCTGCACTTAATCTCACTGTTGCATGTTCCTGCCAATGCAGAAGGAAATCAAGAGTAAGAAACCATTACAGATGCTCAGGTAGTACCTAATGAGAAAGCATGACAAGAACCTAGAGTTTGACTCCTGGCTTTTTGGATACACTGGTAAATAAGATGGGCAAAACATACTGACAGCAATTGTGAGAATCTTAAACAGACAAGGAGAAGACCCAAGTATGAAAAAGGGAAAAAAAACAAAAAAACAAAAAAAACAAACAAAACAGGGAAGGTGGGACATGCATAAATGTAAAGAGATGTAAACTGAGGGGGGGCAGGGGTGTGGAAAGAGGTCAGAGATGATGTGAACAGGACTGGTTTCCCTGTAGGAAGAACACAAGAGGTGATGCATGCCTTTTTTTTTTTTTCCTTTCTCTTATAACAGAGTCTATTCCTCTTTAATCCAGTGATCACAAACCACCATAAAGTATAAGAAAGAAACTAGAGGTAAAAAGAACAACACAAGAAAAATATGTAATAAAACTCATCAGAAATTCAGACAGTTTTCCGCCTACAGAAGGGAAAGTACAAAAGAGGATATAGTTAAGTCTAGTGAGGAAGAGGTAGCACAAGTGAAACAAGTAGAAAACTGGACTATCAGTATAGTACATTAATAAGTTACTATTGCATTGCTTTGCTTTCTTGTTAAACAGTCTCACCACACTTTAGAAAACATTCCATCTCACTGACACTTATTTAGGAGCAGTTCTTCTATAAGCAAATAATCCCACTAAAGTGCTTACAAAGGCAAAAGTCTGCAAGCTTTTGTTTTAATATATTAGCATATTTTTCTTCCTAAAAGAAATGTTTATGAACACATCTATGTTCATATCAATACTTAAAACAGTAGGACTTAGCGGTAATTAATAATAACATTTCAAATAAGCTGTAATAATATTTTCACCTATGGGAAATATTTCACATTCCTTTCAAAATAAACTGTTATTCAAAGATCACGATATTTTTAATTAACAAAACAGTCCCTAATCTGTAGAAGAATAACGAGAATGGCAGATAATCTTACAGCTTAATTTATAATATAGCTTTCTTAATTCTTGAATTTATCATAAAGTCATAGCAGAAAACATACAGCATTACTGCATACATTTATGAATTTTATATAAAGTGCATTCTAAGATGTGTAATTTTAGATTATTAAAGCTCACAAGTTTTATAATAAATACATTAGATATAGATAAAAAGACAAATAATTATACCTTATTATAACGATCATGAGGAACAGACTGCAACACGATAGGTTCCATTGTAGAAACATTTGCAAACTGCACCTCGGGAATGTACAGAGCACAAACCACATGAGCCCAACCTATAAAAAGTTATAATTGTATTTAATTTTAATGTTTTCTAGAAGCTCAAAGAACATTTCAATTATAGTACAAAGAATCTTTTACAACACTTTTTTCCATGGACTATTTGAACTGTTTAGAATACTACTGACATAAGTTACTTAAGTCATGTTTACATTTCATTTTATATTATCCAAAGTTTAGATGAGCCTAATACATTTTTAAGTTTATTCAGTGGAGAATTTATACAAGCAATACTCCAAGAAATCCAAATACTAATGATGTATACAAACAGTGACACACAAATACAAAACCAGGTTATTTCTTTAAATTTCTTGGATTAACATAGTCATCACGTAAAAGCTATGCAAATTCCCACAAAAGGGAAACATCATCTGAACAAACTAGTATTCATGCAATCATTACCATCATATAAGGCTTCTATGTACAATTTTTATTTAAACAAAGTCATTCTAATTTGACTAGACTGCTGTCTTCTTTCTCTAGAAAGAAATCTCAATGCACACACACCCACATCCCCTCTATCAAAATCTCTTCTTTTCCTTCTTTAAAGGTGTGGCCAACTCATTTTTTCATAGGAATATCAATTCCTGTATGCAGTCCTGTTCTAACTCATTAACTTGAAGTCATTAATAAATGCTTTGTTACTTGCCATAGTGTGCTTTAATAACATTTCAAATAGTAAACATTCCTAATTATCTGACATTTGGTTGGATGGGGGTGGTGAGAAACACCAATTCAGAAAGAAACCTAATAATTTTAGGCCTTTTTTCAATACTAAGATCCTGAGAGTTCTCGGTTTGTTTCAGTGGAGGAGAGTTTACCATTACTGTAAATTTAGCAGAAGCTGCTATATAGCTAACCGAACATATTAATATACTGACACTAATAACAGGATTTCAAGAGTACTATCACACAGTACAGAGCTACCTCATTAGCCACACCAAATTCACTTTCAGATGATTTAGCATGAATTCTGTTCTTCCCCAAGAAGAAAACTGAAGTCTTTTGTCACAAGACTTTCAGTACACCTTAAAAATAATTGTGTTTTCTTCCTACCCAGGCTTACTTGTATGCAAATATTAAGGACATAAAATGACAGGCTTACATAATTAGATAATCTAGCAGATTATTAGATCAGGTAAACAAAGTAAATTATCATTGCGCAAATGCATCCTATAACAACAAAAAAAACCCAACACCAACAACAACAAAAAAAACACCACACATAAAACCCATCATACTGCCTCACTGCAGGCCTTTTTGAGTTTTGTTTGCATCTGGATTTTCTCTTTTTTAACTACTCTACTAAATCTAAAGGTTCTTAATTTCTTCATCCAACCGTACTTTGACTCTTAAACTGAGGTAAACAAAGTTGTACTTACAGTAGTATTGTTGAGACTCTGGAATGGTACTTAGTATCTGAAATTGCATATATGCTTTTTTTTTTTTTCTTACAGCACAGATCTTTTCTAGTTGCTTCCATCTGACTGGTGTCCCCTCTCCCCATTTACTAAATGGGTAGTTATGATTTGTATAGAAAATGAAAAGCACACACACAACTGTTATAGTCAACATAACACATATCATTCTAGTATTCCATCTGCAACTAAATACAGTATTTGGGCTGCTTCATCATTTTATTCACAAATAGTTTGCAGAATTAGTCCACACAGAAAAAGCATGAAACTAATAAAAGAGTAGGGAAAAGAAAGTATAAACTGCCAACTTGAGCTGCTTTTAAGAACAGTGCCAACACACCATTTTAAAATTATCATTAACAGATAGACTGAAAAAAACCTGTAAAAAACAGTCTTTTTTAGTTCTCTACTTGAAATATCTTCAGGGAATAACTGTTTATAAGGACTTTTCTAAAACTTGCAAACTGCCCTAAAGCCAGATTCATCTTACTAAAGACAGATAGATAAATAAATGTTAACGTGGTGTTAATAGTGAATATTTATTTTTAAATCCCCCTCAAAAAATTAACTCAAATAGAAACACCATTCATCTAATAAAGCCATTATACCAGTAGAAAAGTGACACTGAAATTTTGAAAAAACTCTTTTTCAGTTAGTTGCACATGAACAGATGGCAAAAGCTTTTACTTCAGACATAATTAAGCCTATACTCCAGTTACACTTACTTATAATGAAAAAATATTATGTAAATATACAAAATATACCAGAGACTTTAAAAACAAAAAAAAAATATCACTTACTAAGCCAACTAAAATTTAGGTAAGTAAATAATTTTCACTATAAGAAACCAGTTTCCAACAGAATACTACTCTATCACTATCAAAAAAAAATTAAACAATATAGCCAGAAACCTACTAGCTTAAGATATTCTGATTTCCAAAATATAGAGCACACATACAGAATAGCCATGGGCAACAGCACACTTACATCTTTCATGAAAACAAAACCAGTATCTATAGAATGAAAGAAATTAAGCACCACAGCATTATTACACTTTTTGAACAAGGGGTCAAAAAGCACCCAGGGAACTGAGGACAAGGGACCTTTTCCATTGGTTTCCATCTGGCATCTTTAGATCCCAGATAATCTGACCTTGATGAAAAAAATCACAACCTGTCCAATAAAAATTTCACCATAGAGGAGGTTGCAGCACCCTTATGTTACCAGCCTCAAATGCTTACATCATAAAAGAAGCCTAACTCCAGCACTAGCTCCCGCTAGGACTCAGAGACCCTGTACACAACTGCTTAAATGTTGTTTTGTCCAAAGTTTCACTGGTGAAGAAATACAAAATTGTCAGAGAGCAACACCCAGCTCACCTGGAAGAACCTAGGCAGGCAGAGTTTCAGCAGCTCTTCCTGAAGAAAGAATAAGGAAGACATTTTTCCATAACAAGTGTGGTTAAGGACTGGTTGCCTAGAGGTGCTGTGGAATCTCCATCTTTGGAGAACTCAAGAAGGTCTGTAGACTCCTCCACAAAACTTTTAAACTTAAGGAAGGTCAAGAAGATTCAGTTTCACCATATCAGTAGTGGAAGAAAATAGAAAAGGGAGCAAACAACCCATTCTTTTTCCTAAGCATCAAAAGACTAGTCACTGTTGCTGCAAAGAGTAAGCATAGACGTAAAGGACACCTACAGTCAAAGTGTGATAGCTCTCCTCTGTCTCCCTGATAGAAGAACGAGCTACACTAGCATGCAAGCAGACTTGACTTTTAATGTTTTATATAACCAAGAAGGCTCCTGACTATATAACACAGCATCCTCTGCTGCCACTTCCTTCCCTTTTAGACAACTACCCTCAGGCAGAGCACAGAGCTCAGAATCCCAACAGAATAAAGTACCTATGGCCTTGTTCAGAGTTGAGTGCTTTTGTCTACTGTTTCTTACTGAATGACAATTGCCTTACTGCAGTCAACTGCCCTGTCTTTGTCTGCAGGGATAATGAAACATCCTAGAGAGACACCCATCCAAAACATACATATAGCAAATAAAAGAAAGCACTTATAAGGATTTATTAAAGACACTAAAATACATATTTTTCAATTAACTCCATCTAAGCCATAAAGATTGCACTGTAAACTTCCTATTCAAATCACTTGCTACATTATTCTTGGGCAACTATCAACTTCATCAGCAACTATACATCTTTTTTTTCAAAAAAAACCCACCCACATCATTAAATCCAGTCCTTTTGAGCTTTCCCAATGTTTACATGTGAAAAGTATTGTTGCATCCCATGTTTTAGAGTTGAAAAAACCCCTCCAGTATCACTGTTCTACACATTCAACAACATTTAAAACATCCTCACTAGTTTCTGTTGGAACTGAAATTATTTTATCACCATTCCTCTTCACCCAAAACACCGCACAGAAATAACAGGATACTCTGACTTTTCTTAATTGTTCTCCAAACTTAGCCAGGAACTCATGCCATTTTTCAGATCACTTTTGTGCCAAATGAGTTTATTAAAACCATCTGTATAGACCATATCCTTTACTATCTAAATAAATGATAAGCTTCCATTCACTCTGGTTGTGCATGGTTTGCATCCAAACAACTAGTCACAGATTTATTACTCACATCCTTTAATTTTACTTATAAAATTTAGAGTAATTGCTAACAAACTCTCACTATTCCCACTGAATTGCTTATGCTCAATTTATCTTTGCTTTCATCTTCCTTTCAGGACAACTTTGACCAGAAGGTGGGGCGGGCCACATATGTTTTTTGCAAATGCAGGTACTAGCATCTTGCAAAATGGTTGGGGTTTTGGTTTTGTTTTTTTTTTTAATTTTTTCTTATTTGCTTACTATTTTTCAGTCTTTGAGAAGGTAACCATTTGACATACGTGTTTTCTCAATAATAATATTTTTACTAGACGATAATGCCTGGCTTGCTTATTTTAAAGTAAACTTAAGATTTAGCTTAACAACAAGAAATTAAGAAATGTATTATAAGGATTCAAATCAGCCATTGAGTTTGCCTGTTTCTGTGCATTCTTATCAGAACTGCTTCCTCTGAAACTGCTGAAAACAAAATACATCATGGGCTGGCAGATTCACTGCCTCTTCTGCTTGAAACAATCCAATATTCTACAACAATCAATGCCTCCAGAAATTGTAACATGTCATCAGTTTCTGATTATTACTTGTTAGAAACAACTTATTGGTGACAGCCAAATTAAAATTAAAAGTATTTACTTCAACTGTGTTTTCAAATCCAGTAACTTTGGGAAATGCTGCTTGCCTTTGAAAAGAAAATCCACTGTGCTTTCTAAGATAACATCACACGAGTATAGCTAAGACACTTTCCTCTGAACAGATCTTAGGAAACAACTTAAACCAACATTAAAACAACATCAAAACCACATATAAACCAACTCCAAGATCTACTTTGATAACAATAATGAAAACAGTTTTAACCAGTATCAGAAATTGGAAATTCATGCTAAAAAGCCTTCAAAGTTTAAATATGTCTTATGAAACTTCCAGCTTTTCACCTGAGTCCTTTTTTATTTTGATTTATCCCTCGGAAAGACACACTACTGAGTTTTGCTGATTATTACATTTCATTCTGACATGTAAAATGTTTAATTACCAGCACAGAACCTATCAAAATTTTACCCATCTTTTACTGAGACTTTTATTTCAGGTGCCTAACTGATTTTTAACTCAGTGAAAACCTAGAAGTACATACTTAGCAGGTATAATTTGAATATACATTATTCATTAATGTTCAGAGTAACAAATCTCAGGCTCCAGAACCCTAACTGAAAATAAAGAGTTGATCTGTTATTCCAGTGAGACAGAGAACAGGTAACTCCTAATAACTGCACCATCAGCAAACAAAAGACTGTTGCCAACAAAGAACTAGAAGCAAACTCTACCAAAGCAATCAAAAATTAACAAAGAAAACCCAGGAAGATAAATAATACACGGTACATTACCCATCTAACAATTTTTGCCTTTACAACTACTGTTTAAGTGTTCAAAACTTGATTCCTAAGCACTTACACTGTAAATAAATTCATAGTACTTTCAAATCATCTTCCAGTGCAAATTCTGAAGCCTTGCTTTTATAATCTTTTAGTTCATGATACTATAACAGCAACACACTTATAATCCAACTTACCATTCAAATCAAGAGAAGCCCACCTATAGCTTGTGAACTAACAGACACAGAGTAGGCACTACGCTAGGGCTACATCCCACAATCAAAGTTGAAGCTGTGCTGCAAAGCAGTTAGTCTGTAGAGACCAGAATCATGAAGTCATGCAGAGATCCAGCCATAGTGCCAGTCTGGTCCCACAAGAGAACTCTGGGATGTCATCACCATCTCCTAACCATGCACCAATTTCAGAGTAAAATTTGCTTATGCATTCTGTGTAAGTTCCTGAAGTGTCCATTATATCTCACTAAGGAAATTTTACAACTATAGCTCACTCCTAGACCAAGTGAATGTATTACTCTAGCATGGGAAAATGTTTCTTTGTTGAAATGTCAGTTTCTTATTAGGGCTGCTCCAGGTTGTAATTTAAGGTACATCTCAATCCATTTCAGCTGTGGGCTGTTACTAAAAGATAAGGTCTCACCTTACTCTTCACTTTCAACTGTACATCCTTGCCCCCTCCCTGTAGTACAAGCTTGCCATGTACCAGGGCAGATAAAATTTTATTCACCCGATGACTAAACTTGCAGGAAAACAAAAGTTTACCTTCCAGTAAGATCAGTAAGTCAATGCAATCCACACTGAGGTCGTATGATTACTATACACAAAACCACCAGTGCAGAAACACCCAGTCATGGGAAAACCACAGTCCACTCCTTTCAGCAGAGGTCAACAGCTGTCCTAGATTACATGAAATTGCACCCTCAGTTTCCACAATCAGATCTGCTGACTGACCCCAAGACTCAGCTCCATCCCACTCTGAAAGGTGAATCCAGCAAAGATGTACTTAAGACTGTTACTATGTGCCAGAGAGTAAGATTAAGTACTATTTCAGATCTTTAAGTGCCTCTTCATTAAGGCATTCCATACACTTTTGTTTTGACCCTGATCTTCCTTTCCTGTAAAGACAATAAAATTTGCAGAAAAGAAATCTGTCAGCTTAAGTTACTGTCTTTTCCTTGCCCTAGTAAATACAGTTTTAGAGTTTGCCTTAGTTAATATAGTATTACTCACTATATTGTTCGATCCACTCTTTTCAAAGGTGGGTAAAGAGAAGGTGCTCACACTAATTGCTAGAGCTCTCACCACTGTGGTTGGTAGCCACCCTTATCACTGGTAATAGAATGAAGGGACGATTTCTGTTTTTTAAAAAAAATAAAATAAATACTGTTTGTCTATGAAGAAAAGGCTTTACCCTACAAAGTCCTACTATAGAATTTCACCAAACTACATTTATCACAATTTGTTCCTCCAAAATTTGTAAATAAGAAAAATTCACTTTGGATCATCATTCATCACACAACAAATAGTTTGTTTTTGAAACAGCTACAGACCACATTCCACTGGTCCACTGAATAAGATAATAGCTTCAGTAAAATTATCTGGCATGCCATAGCATTAATGTGTCTCTTTCCCCTCCCTCAAGAAATCCTTTTATACAGCAAAAGGAAGAAAAGTCATAAATATTTATCTAAAGCTCTAAAAAAATGTCCAAGTTATACATTATGATTACTAGTAATATAAATAATAAATACATAATTTTATGGTAGTGTGTATATTTATATTAGTAAAATATTTTATCAATTTACTGTCTTTCCCATTTAAAAAAAAAAAATACAAACTCCTGCAGATCCGCACAAGAGGACCAGACCATTTGTAGGTAAGCACTTCTTGCAAAATGTATATGCCTGAATGTGTACATGCGACATTATACCATTTGCTTTCTTATTAATAGCAAGAAGACTCATCAGAACAGTAAACCTGACGGTGAGAGCTGCTGACTCTAATAACAATAGCAACAGGAAAACCTGGCATATAATGTTTTTATAGACTTGGGAGATCCTGACACTAACCCAGGGGATGGGAAGAGGGCCTGGACCATGACATAAAACCACTGCATTGTTAGCTGGCCTTTTCCCAAGCAGCTGCATGAAAGAAGTCTTGGTGAAAAGTCACACAAAGAATGCTGTTACACAGCATTCCTGATCATCATCCAGTGGAATCAGATTTCAAAGTAACAACTTGTACAGCAAAATCAAGCCTTTTAGGCTTACAGAAAATTGTGGACAAAGATTACTGTAAGAAAACTATTTAAATGGGAGATACACAGTATTAGATACTACTGAATAATTTGCTTAAAAAACAGACTGCATACTCAGTATTACGAGAAGATGAATTTGGATTCAAAAAACTATGATCAGTTCAAATGGTCACGATTTTATTTCCTCCTCACTGAGTGTCAAAAACCCAAAGGAAATTACTGCAACAGTTAAGGAAACATTAGTGAATTGAAAAGGCCCAAAACTGTCAAACAGCCAACAGTTCTCAAGTATCTTCAAACAAATGCTCACTTGTTGCTTTTCTGTTTTCCAAAAAAAAATGTGTTTATATTTTGTCCAACTACTAATCCACATACAGAGTACAAAGCTAAAGAAAAGTTAATCTCTCTTTCAATAGCCTTCTTACACATAAACCAGAAAATCAATAAGCAATCCATACACATATCAGTTTTTCCTCATTTTAAAAAACTTTCATATTCAGTCGTGTGTTTAAAACCACAGTGGTGCCCCTAAATGAACATGAATACCAAACTTAACAAGGAATTCTGTCAATAAATACATTCAAAGAGAAAAGCTCCTTTTTAACTCAATCATACTTTTCTACTTTTAGTATCAATTTTTAAAAGAAATAATTTTTTTAAAAAAGTAAATAACCTAACAATTTACAGAACTGTAGTCTCTGAACACTGAAAGAGTCCTAATGTTTATGTAAAAAAAAATTCCACAAAATCCACATATAGGGAAGACTATTTTTTTTTTTCCACAAAACTTAACCATAGCTCTAAAACAGTCACAGATATTAAGCAGCCAAAATATTAACTTATTCAAAGCTCATTCCTAAAATTCCTGACAATCACCCTGATCATAACGCAATGTCCTGCTACTCCTAACAAATGATTTAAATAAAATGAACAGCTAAATACAGTCAACTCTTAATAATCCCTAGCAGGGATAACCCGCTGACAGATAAATCACGCCATGGATATTAGTCCAGGCTACACTCTGCTAAATCCAACTGTATTGTTTCCAAGATCTGTGCAAGTGCAGGAGCAGAATGACCATTTTCACGCAAAGACTTAACAAACATGTGCAACAAGACCTTAGCTGCTTCTGTTCAGGGTCAGTTCAGGTCTTTGACAATGGAAAACGCAGGAAGGACACCGAAGCAGACTAGGATGTATTCTGATCAAATCCAGACAGATTATCACTTTGGGCTCGCTACAGATTCCGATTACAGCAACAGCAGCCACCAACACCATGCCAAGAACAGACAGGCATCCGTGTACTCTCCAGTGTACCAGAAAAGGTTATGAGCAACAAAAAATGCCATTTCCACTTGGTGCTTCCCATGAACTCTTTAGTCCTTCCAGATCCAGACACACTAGCAATTTGGTGCACAACCATCTGCATGAGTTTCCAACCATAAGTGGAATGTTTCCACAGCACTGTCTAGAAACCACGTGGCTAGTACAGTCACTATTATCTAGGATAACTGAACTTCCCCTATCCCACTCCACCTCCAATAATCCAAATAGCCAAGAGTTAACTATGGCTGTATAAATAGTTAATGCCTCAAAAATGTAAATTGCCTATGTCTTCTGTTTTCAGAGCAAATGCAGAAAACAGTGCACTCAAATTTAAGAACATTCTTCGGGCAAAAAGCCTTGCTAAAATCAGTAATTTTGTTCCAATTTCAGGATCTGTCCTAGTTTCAAGGTAGTATGAATATTTAGGCTCGTGAAAGTATTCTGCAATTAATGAGAAAAATTTGTACCAAAAAATGGTGATCTATAATTACATTAATAGTCTATGTTAGGGAACACTAAACTATCTTGTAATCATTTTGCAGTCTAGAGATTCCATGGCATCATGTACAGTAAATTTGCCTCTCTAAAATTTCACATTCAGTTCCAGTAAGGATTATGTATCATTTGGGAGACATATAGAGAAGGGGAAAGGCGATGGTCAGTGTTGTGGTCTAAACCCAGCCAGCAGCTAAACGCCAAACGCCATGCAGCTGCTTGCTCATCCTCCCCCACTCAGGGGATGGGGGAGAGAATTGGAAGAGTAAAGGTAAGGAGACCCATAGGTGGAGATAAAAACAATTTAATAATTGAAATAAAATTATCATCATTATAATAATACTAAAAATAATAATCGAAGAAAACAAACAAGTAATGCACAACACAATCGCTCACCACCCTCCAACCAATGCTCAGCCCATTCCCAGCCAGCAATCCCAGAGAAGATCCTGAAACTGTAATCCCAGAAGCAAGAGAGCCATCTTCCCAGCCAACCCTCATCTATATACTGAGCATTACATTATAGGACATGCAATATTCCATTGGCCAACTTGGGTCCATTGCTGTGCTCCCTCCCAGCTTCTTGAGCACCTGCACACTGGCAGGACACAGGAAGTTGAAGAGTCCTTGATTTCACAGCAACAACTAAAAACATCGGTGTATTATCAACATTCTTCTCATACCAAATCCCATGCTGGATCCAAAACACAGCACTATTCTAGCTACCAAGAAGAAAAAGTAGCTCTATCCCGGCCAAAACCAGGACAGAGTTTTCTGCACAAGGAATGCCCAATCAGTCTGGGCTCCTTCATCTTGAAAAGGAGACAGAACAAGAATATGACAGAGGTCTATAGAGCCAGAAGAGGTGATGAAAAGGTGAACACAGAATAAGTGCTCTTTGACACTTCCTATCACTTAGCAAGTGCCAAGCGGCATCAAGTAAAACCACAAGGTAACAGGTTCAAAACAAACCAGAGTACATCTTTACACACTGTACAGATCAACTGCAAAATGTCTTGCCACACATTATGGAACCAAACCTTTATACAGAAGTGGACACATTAATAGCATGATGAACTCTTCTTCCATTAAACACAAAAATACCATCTCTGGTTAAAGAAGTACCAAAGTGTAAATATTTGTACGCTGGGAAAATATTCTGAGAAGGCATACAAAAATTTTCCCAAGAATCTAGTTCATACCGATAGAGATGTTTGGCCTCCATGTTATGCTCCTCTTCTCTTACTACCTCAGGCTGGCACTTTCAAGTTCTGTGTAAGATCCATGACAGTACTCCTCCAAGAATACTGTATTTATGGTATCACCAAAAACTGTAATTCCTTATTTGCCATAGATTACACTGGAGAACCCAACATTACCCCACAGCAACTGTACTGATAAGCATGACTAAGGTACAGTAGATGTCTCCATCCAGAAACATAAAACCTAAAAACAAATCTGAAGAAGTGCTGATCTTCAGAAGGTCAGATAAGCAGTAACAGGCCAGTAAAAGCAGAGGGAGGAGGAAGAATGCAAACAAAGGAACCTCACGACACTGGGAGGAGGAGAGGCAGGGTGAGTCACAAAAAAAACCCCACAACACACCAACACAACCACACCATACAGCACCATTACTATTTCATAGTCAGTCAGTAATACTTATAAACAGTGTAAGTTTGATTCCCAGACTACTTTGTCATATATATCTTATACAGCCCCAGAATTCAAAGGCAAGATAACACCACTATATAAGAGCTATAAGATTAGGCCACTTTCAGTTTCAGTTGTGCAACTGACTTAAGACAGGTAATGCACAGGCTGTTGCTAAAAGAATAGTTCTGGCCATTCTCCTATGTCAGCATTAACACAGTCAGCTGGGTCAGGGAACTGATTTCATTTAGCTAAAAAGGAACCCGGGGGGGGAAAAAAAGTTTTAAATGCTAGTACCATCACGAAGGAGGAGGAAGTAATGCATGGCAAGGACCCTCCCTGCAGTAACAGCACCTTACTACAGCTTAAGAAAATCGTGGAACCCTATAGCAAAAGCTCAGTAGACCAAAAAACATTAAGATTCCTGACATAAAAGAAAATACAGTATCTTCAACACCCAGACAAAACACATTTCTTCACATTATTAAAAGGTAAATATTCAGAAGACTGTTACCCAAAAAAACCCTCCACCAAACTACAAGAGCAGCAGACCATGTATGATCTAAGGTCTCTGCATATTCAAAACAAAAACTGCATTGGTTTTCTGAACAAAATGAAGTTACTTGTGGCCAGAAGGCAGAAAGAAGCATAACTTTATATCACTGACATAAAATCAGTAATTTCTTCACTTGTTCTGAAAAGCTAAGACCATTTAATTATTTCTATACTTACAGAAAGACTCCGTAATTACAAATTTCTAAAGATGGATCCTTAAAAGGTTTTATCAGAAATGTTTGTTTCAAAGTTTCTTCAGGAATACCTACATCTTTTTAATCATTTCCCTTGGCAACAAATGGTGTAACAGCGTTAAAAAACTCCAAGCATTAACCTACTGCAAATGTAATTTTTAACCGTCAAGCCCATTACATGATCTTCAACAATATTTCCTTAAGTCTGAAACTCTTCTGGCACAATCCCTTGTTAGGCAAGTCTTTGAAAGGAAAGCTTCAGGTTAAGAATGTAGATTTCTGAAATGCAACACCAGTTGGAGTTCATTTTTTCCAGGGTGCACATCCTTCTGTAAAGCTGTCATTTGCAGGACATTTGGTCCGTAAGGTAGAATTTGCTGTATTCAACACCACGGACAAGATCTATTACTGATGCAGGGATGTTTCCAGAAGGTAAAGTTCAAATTCTTAAGCCTTCTCTGCTACGGAATTTTCACTATGAAGCTTTCACTGATGAAAATAGTTGGTTGTGAAAATTATAGTGGGGACAATACTGATTGTACAGTGTAACATCTTTGCTATTTAAACTTAAATAATTTCAATCATATAGTAATTCCCTTTCAGACAAGAATTCGTAATTACAATTAATGCAGCTCCAAGAGATAACTAATAGGATGCTCAGATCTTTGCTGCACACTGTCAAAATACATTCTCAAGACATCATGCAAAAAAAAGTTTCAAAATTACTATAGAGAGTAGCAAGGCATTCCCAAACACTACCCTAAGTATAAAAACAGAAAACCCTTCAGTGCCTTCATACTTCACAAATTTTACTGTAAGTTTCAAGAGGTTTGAGGCTTTCTTATTTATTTCCTAAAAAAGCAAGTGTCCAGCAACCATTTCTGAAGAAATTAATTCAACACTGCCATGTATCAACCTATCTGAGAGGAAAAATAATTTTAAGGCTGAAGTACTGGGCTGGCACTTAAGATGGTAGTTTCACTGACACACAGACAACACAGATTCAATACAATCTCCCAACACTCACAAATGACACCAAGTTCACTAACATGTTTGAGATAAGCAGACACTAGAAGGGTGAACACTAAAGCGTACACTGTACGTTGCAGTCAAGGGAAAGGGTAGATCAGCCCGAACAGAAGCAGGCTCTGTGCTGCCGCAACACAACTGTAACAGAAACATCAAAGATGCATCAACACTAAGCTAAATTAAGATATAAATTAGAATATTACATATGCAGCATAAAATCTCCAGAATAAAATTTACATAGACTGTCCAAATGAAATGCAGAATCCTGATCGTACTTTCTCCTCTCACAAGAGAAAGGGCTCAGTATCAAAATGACCAAGCTATTTACAGATAGATGATAGACAGGAATTTAGAAGTATCTAGTAAAGAGAGAAGAAGGAATTCCAGAAGTGATTGAAAAGTTAATTGAAATTTTTCACTCATATCACCCAGCTATTAGTATAAACATAATCAAGACGGGATATTCAGTGGAGACTCTCTCCAGCAGTTCTACTCAGCAGGAGCGGAACTGATGATAACCTGAACGATGAAATTAGAAAGATGCAAGGGACAGGTAATCACTACTGCAACTTTTCAGCCCTAACTTCTTTGTTACAGAACCTATTAGTAAATCAGGCATGAAAGAGCTATCCTTTGAAAATGCACTGGTGCATTCAGTCTGGGCTACAGACGTAAAAATTCCACTTTCCTCCATGAATGGAGCACTTTCAACAGCTTTCTATGAACATTCAAACTCCAACTAAATACACATAAAATTTATCCTTTTTACCCATTAAAATCCTATGTTAAAATGCAGTTTCTCCTTCATTGTAACTTTTTTTCCTAAAAATAAAACTAAGAATAATGATGTTCTCAAACTAAATTCAACCTAAATTGGACAAATAAAGGTTACTATAAAATAGTTCTCTCTTTCCAAATCAGCCAGTGTTTTCATTTATGTTTAGGACACCTATATTTTTTTTTCACAGACTTATTTCCCTCATACAAAATAAGAGAGTTCACAAAAAATAAGAGTAAAACTTACCCCCATTATCTGTTCTCTTTAAAGCACCATCCTTATGAGGGCATAATTCACATCTCTAGGAAAAAAAGCAAAAATAAAATAAAAAAATGGAATGATCACAGGAGCATTAAAAAAAGAAACCACACACATCAAAACTGTTAGCTGACATGAAGGAAGCAACCATTCTTTAAAACTGAATGGGTGTTTCCCCTTAACCTTTACTTGAATATTAATATTAGTTTGTCACAAACAAAGCTTTCTCCCTTGAAGCTATGATATATATTAAAGCTACTTGCAGTTCTATCTCCAAGTTTTTATTCCTGGATTCCACACCCTGGAATTATGGAGACAAGCCTCCAAAAACTATGGCAAGACGTAGACTCGCTTGATAAGAAACTTGGGCACAGTCCAAAGACTCCCTGCCACATTTCTGTCTCCTAGGATCTCTGAAGACTGACCAAGGTGGTCAATCACAAAGACGTGCCATGGATATAATCAGCACAGGTGCACATACTATGTATGACTTCAGTCTCTGCTGCCTCTCACTTTACCTTGAGACACCAAAAACAATCTCGCTTTCTGCCTCAGAAAAAGGGGGTCAGAAGTTGACTCATCCTTGAAATTCTCCAAGACTGCATGTCTGGAAACATCCAGTTTGACATCATATTCTTCTGACATACACCAGGATCACAACAGTACAATCTCTCTGCTATCACTGCCTCTATCAAGTTCCTAATACCAAGTTTAAGTGTCCTAGAGCAGTGTGAACCAATTCTAAACCAGTTCAAAGATGACATAAATGGAACAGGTTTGACATTCCACTTCAAATGCTCACAGTGATATGCAAAGGAACACCATTATAGGAGATCCTATACCTAGGAATCACCTTACAGTATACCTTTAAGTATTCCCAAATCTCAGACAATTCAAAGCATATCAATCTAACAAGCTTTTTAAGAAACTGAAGAACAGTCTGATCATCAGATGCAAACTTAACACCACATCCTCCAAATGGAGAGGGACATCTGGCATCAGTACAGATCACCTCTGTGTTTCCTGAACAGTGCTAGTGTCCATCACCAGCTAACTGGCAAGTCAGCAGATAAAGGAGCCTATGATGCCAGAAGTGCCTCAAACATATTGTCCAAACTTATTTGAGGAATGAGAAATTCCATTCCTGAAATTCATATGGCTGAAGTATATCTTGAGTACCGTCTATTCCTCTTAACCTGTAAAATTTATATTAGCAGCAAAAAATCTTTCACAAAGGGTAGAATAGGAAAGTTCTTAAATTATCTTTGCTCAGTGCATTGGTACAGACAGCTGCATACAGGAAGAATTTTCAGGATTGTAGGATTGCTGCTTTTTGACTTTTGCTTCACTCATCCTTCCCTCACATTCACCCACTAAAATGATCAGCAATTTACTGAAAGGCAGCATTAAGTCTATGGTGAAATTTAGAGATAAGAGTGGTTGAAAACTTCTGAACCATTCTGCAAACTGCCTGCAGACTGGGAGCATTACACCATTTTTTTTTAAAAGTCAAGATTATAAGGACTTCCTTGCCACTGAAATAAACTGATCAATTCATTTTAAACAAAATCCTACATATGCAGTATGTATGTGAGCTGTATCTTAACACTCCAGCTCTCCAAATATGAAATACTAGGTGCTGAGAGACACTCAGTAGCAGTAGGTTCATTTCAGTGAATTCCCCATACACCGAACCAGATTCTCAAAGCAAGAAGCCTGGTATATATTGATGGTGACAGTGCAATAAAGTTTGTTCCCACCCCAAAGCTGAGAGTTGACAGCTTAAGGCCACTGAGCAGAGATGATGTATCTACCACTGAGACAAGGGAAGCTGTTAACACAGTCTACCTTGCTCCACGTCTGCAAGTCTGTGGAATTTTGACATACATTTTTACTAGTGGCAAAACCAGTTTAGGAGGTTCTCTTCTTCCCTTCACCTCTCCCTTATTAATCTCTCTCTCCACCACTCCCTCAGCTGCTGACCCAACTATCTGTAGGGCTGCCACTTAAACCAGATCAGTGAAATGGAGTGAAATGAACTTTTTCTTTTTAACATTTTTAATTCAGGTCATATCACTGACACAATTTAAGCATAATCCCACAACCAGCTGCATCTGCAAAACTGAAGGCAGGGAGCCACAGCACTGCAGCATTAGTAATTAAAGAAATTTTAAATTCATTAATTTTAATTAATTTAGCAAACCTGAGCAAGCTTTACCACAAAATTAAAAAAAAAAAAAAATTATCACAGGACACTAAGTGGCAAGGAACTGAACCAGTGCTCTATGCCGAAGAGTTAAGCATGCTCTATTCAGTCTCATCAGAGCTCAGTTTCCACTAATTTCTTTTTGTTTCATATCTCTAATGGAGTCAAGTCCATTAAGTCTTCCCTCATTACTCCTCTGCAGTCCTGGCTGCAACCAGTCAGAGAAGATACAAGACAGAAAACTGAAGTGGACAAGGGAGCTTTGACAACAGAAGAAAACTTGAGTGCAGGGAGTTCTGCAGAGTATTCTCTCACTGGCAGGGAACAGATGCCTGCACTCAGCTCTCATGGAGCTGGGCAACTGTGAAGAGATACTTGCCCTCTGATGACACAGAGCACTTCTGGTGCTCTGAATTCAGGCTACAACCTGCAATAAAGTAGCACCCTCGTAAGCTACCACACCACACAGGGACACTTTTCACTTCTCTCTCCAGGTTATCAACCTACTTCTTTCCCAGCCTCCCAGACTCTCAGATTCGGTCACCCATTTCTGCTCTCCCAAGTTTCAATATGTACCACATAGTAACACCAGGAGCTTTGCCATCTGGGAACAGTGTGCCTCACCCCTTGAGACAAGTAACTAGCAGATAATTTCTCCTTTTTTTTTTTTTAACTAACAATTTATTACTAGTTTTAAAATCTTACAGCAATATAGCATTTCTGAAAAAGTTATAGTTTCAGCTGAGAATCTGCAGAGTGACTGAAAAAATTCTTCAGTACTTTCAATATGCTTAAATTAACGTTGTTACAAAGGATTCTGTAAGAAAAAGGAGATAGTTTGTGTACACATATCTCAGAAGTCCAGTTACTTGTAACTTCTTACTTGAATGTTTTTCTCCACAGTGTCTCCTTCTTCCAGTTAACTTATGGATGGAGCTTGGAGTTCAAATGAAAAGCAACAGCTCTACTAAATGCCACATCACATACAACTTGCACAATGGAATAAAGCTTTGATCTCTGCAACACAGTATAAGGAATATATAGTCTCTATATTTGAGCACACCAACCACCACAGGGCTCTCTTCTCCGGCTGTGCGTTGTAAGTCTTAGCTCTGGCAAAGGATTTCTGACACAGATTTATTATCTCAGCATTCAAAAACATTGTGGGGAACTACTAAACAAGCTGGGGGGGGGGGGAGGAAGGAAAGGGTAGCAAGGGCGGACACAACACCCACAAGATATCACAGCCTAAATAGGGCAAGCTGCTATGACTGATCAACAGTTCAGATAAAACATAGTCAGGTGCAAATGTGCATACTAAAGAGGCTGACTGTGACCCAAGAGTATAACCACATCCTTTGGTGTGCTGAAGGGCACTAGTCCTATAGAAGGGAGGAGCACCAGCACATATGGTGCTGTAGATACTGCCAGCTGAATTAGATTTGAAAAAGAGGAGTGAAAAAAATACTGGCTGAAAGGAGACTGAAGTTGTAGCAAGTGACATTTTCCTTTCCTGCCCTTACAGTGTGTAAAATGGACATCTCATTTTTGCAGCTCTTCGGTGGAACAGACTAAGTTCATGGATCTAGCTTCTGTCCAAACAGAATTCAGGTGAACTCTCAGCAGGAACTGCTTTGGACTATGAGGTCTCCTGTAGAGTACTAAAGTGAAACCAATCTCAAAGTTGTGCAGCTGGAACAGTCTGACAGTGTGACTGTCACAACTCACTTCTGAGCTACATAAACAGCAAGTTAATTAAGTGAAAGACAACTGATCCTGTAACCTTAGCATCCAGGCAAATTGAGACTGCCTGGGTCTGATGAAAAACTTACTGCCTCCTGAGGGGTCCAATCTTTAAAAAGTCACCCAGCAGAGACCTAGAGAGGTTAAAAGTATGGGAGGACCATGCAGAAAGGGAAAGAACCAAATTTGTTCTGTCCTTATTAAAGTAGAAATAACCAAGAAGAAATAAAGAACTGTAATATAAAAAAATAAAGGAGGTGTCCACTAAAGATACCCAGCTGAAAAAAGTTCCAAGACCAGAAGACCAAAATAAAAGAAGCAAAGAAGGAGCTAAATAAATCCATCTTCCTATACTGAATTACTTACAGTCCCATACGGCTCCACTGCATTGTGGCACAAAGTTTTCTCCCTCTATTTTAGATAAACATGCCTTTCCATTTTAACTGGGGCTAAGAACTATCTTAACCATCAGTAGATAATATTAGACAAATCTAATTACTCAAGTCTTTTTGGTTAACGTAACTCTACCAATTTTGCAGCTGGAAATGGAGGAAAGGCATAGAGAAGCTGATCTAATACAACAGACTCTTATTCATGTTGAAAGGAAGAGAAGGAGCAAGAGACGTAGTAGAAAGGAAAGATAAAGAGTGATAGGAACAAGACTGTACAAGTAGAAGAGGAGAAAAGAATAGTAGGAATATAGCATTGTTCTTCCCTCAGGGTTCTGTAAATTTGAAGCAAGTTTCATAAAGCATCATCTACAGTCATCCATTATATGCTGTCTCTTGATATAAGAAAACAAAGGTCAAGGAATTCTTATGCAAGTAAATTACTGAATTCTGGTCCAAGCTAGGCCAATGGAACCATTCACCTGAATAATGATTGTCAACCAGGTGAAGTCCTGCAGGACTGAATTCCCAGCATTGCAATGAGGCAATAAACTGTGTGTCTCAATATGACCTGTTAACCTAAATAACACAAGAAGATCTACAGCAGATTAAATAGACCACAGTTCCTAAAAGTTAGCTGAGAAATCAAACTGCAGTTCCAGCTGACTTTACTTCAGGCTCACTTTAAGCTAACATAATTGCACACTGCTGCCAAAAGAAGATCACTGGCCATCCCCTGCTGTGTACTTTCTACTGCCTCCCTTGCTCTGGGAAGAGCATTCATTTGACCATATGGAAATCCTAACCAGCAAGCTAAAAATAAAATACTTTTTTTTCAGCTGGATCGCTTCTTTGAGCCATCTTTCCATAAGGCCATACGAACAACAATGCCAGATAAAAAAAATGTAACAGGGATACAGGTAGGGAGTAGGGCAAGGATGCAACCACCCTGTTCAGGAGCTGGCATCACCTATGCTGGCTGTGAGTATGGAATTCCAATCAAGGCTCTTAAAAAAAAACACCACCACCACACAACCAAAACATCACTACACACACCCCCCAAAAAAAGAAAACAAACCAAACAAAACCAAAAAACCACACACCACACCTGAAACAGACTGATTTGATTTCAGCAGTGATACAGATATATTTCTTGGGCCCAGACCCAGACATACTTATTAGGCCAATTTTGTTTTGATATTTCCCTAACACTCCTATATTTCAAGTTTTTTAACAGGCATCAGCCATATACACAAACTGTTTAGTTTTACAAGCTTATTTTCCCATCCAAGCTGTACTACACCCAGCACGACACCTATGCTTCCAGAACAGCTTTTTTTATCCAAAGTACATTTTGATCCTGTAATCACTGTTTCATATTGTGCGACAACAGCAAAAAACCCAGTATTTAACTGAAAGGAACAGCTTTAAGAGATTGCAACACACAACCCTTAAAGTTACAAATAACAAAAGAGCAAGTTACACAAAATCAGCATCACAGTTCTTGAAACCTGACACTCAATCTCTTTCAATCCTTTCATCAACAGGAGTTAAAACTTGACAGACAAAACATTTTATTCTGCTGCTCCTGTTAATCGTTAATCAAAAAGCAGACTTGTTAAATCCATGTTTCTGTGGCGAGTTTTAGTTCACATTTTAGTGAAAACAAACCCTGCACACACTCCATCAAATTCTTACGACTTTCTTAAAATTAACGTAGGAAAGAGTCAGTTGCCAAGCAGAAGTCATTTTATTGCTTTATCTCTGAATTTGCTTCCAAATAAATCTATTTTACAGCATGCCATGCTACTGGGTATTTCTGCATATATCAAAATGCAGTAACTCAGCACACTTCCCCAAAGCACATGGACAAATTTACAAAGGTAAGCAAAGCAGCTGATCAGAAGGTTAGTTTCTAATCAATGCCTTTCCAACTGGCAGCCCCTGATGCTCTCAGCAAGCTTGCCTCCCACTCATCAGTAGCTGAGGGAGCCTGCAGCACAGCTGACTGCATCCAGATACTCGTCTCCCAAGTTCTACAGTACAGCTTCATCTACCTTCGCCAATATTCCATGCCATTTTGTCTCACCTTTGGGTGTTACCGGGAGGAAGCATACAGTAGTCACCTCTAATAGCTAAGACGATCTTTTCCAAGCCTACAGACTTTGAATATACTAGATAGTCTTATATACTACTACTACTTTAGATAATACAACGTATCTTAATATGGTTTAAAAAAATGGTAAAGACATCCATGTGGGTAGTTATTTCAATTAATGTAAAACAATTTAACACTGGCAGGCACATACCCATTGCTGTCAAAAACATAAAAATTCTGGGAAAAAAAATTAATATCTAGAAAACAGCTCTCTGGATAGAAAGTAGATCACAAATCATGTCTAGAAATTCAGTTATGCCAATGCTGCACATATAGCACCCTACCTGTAAGTAACTAGTTGAAGATCTTTATTCACTTTTTCAATTAAAAATTATCTTCTAAGCTCAAAACGTTTTTGCTATTTTTCCTTCTCCACCAAAGTGTGCAAAATTAGTATTCCAACTTCTCCAGAGAAAAGAGTCTTACACTTTCTCATCTTCCTTTCATACTTTTCTTTCAAAGTCCCTCTTTCCCCTAGTATTTTGGCCCATTTTTTTGATAGTGGAAAAAAAAAGTGTAAAAAAATAAGACACGTACATTGGAATGAAAACACTGAAAATAAGAAAAATTCTGTTTTCCCCCTGATAAACCTGGAAAAATGTGGGGTCATTTTAGTGATTCGTTTGTGTTAGATTCAGGCAAACAGGGTACTGAACAACCAATGTAAACATAGCTCCCTCTATAAAAAGACACCATATTCTAAAGACACATAGAAGTGTACTAATTACACCACAGACAACTAGATTATACTTAACAGAAAACCTAACTCAAATTCAGCTTCTCAAATTCAGATATCAAAGGGTATCTACAGAAGAACAAAGACCTTCGAGCCTACAAAGAAACAGTTCTTGCAAAATTAGACAACCAGAAGAAGAAAAACCTGCAGGTATTTGCAGAGTGGTACAAACCAGTATACTGGAAATTTAGATCTTGGCATAAATTCTATCAATAGATGAGAATTCACAGGCAGTTAGTACAAAAACAGACACAGCAACAGGATGCGTACCAGACTGACCATGTCTACATCTGCTGGCAATAACTTACGCCAGCCCTCAGAACCCAGTGACATCTCAATTTTCCATTCAACCCTTCAAACTATCTTCTATGAAGCAAAACCAATACTGCCAACATACAAAGACTAACCAGAGAAGATCATCCTCTCAGCCCTTGAAGCCTCTAGAAAGTCCAATAAAATTCACAAGCATTCCCAGATGCTGCTGAAATTACTGAACCTCCACTCACACTAAACTTGGGCTACCTACTCATATCAAATCCTTTTACTCTGACATTTTACTAATCTTTTTCTTTGGTGTTTTTTGCTTAAAACAAATTAGGTACTTTGAAAATTCCCAATAGATTTGATTTCTGATTTTTTAGACCTATGTTTTATAATACTTGCCAGAGTCAAAACTTCACTTTTCACTTGTTCAGTACATCAAAAAGGATGAACTGCATAACTCCTTTTCCAAAAGCTTCTATAGGAATACATGGCCCAGCCAATGAACAGACTACTATCTACAAAACCAAACCCATATTTCTTATTTATCACTTTCTAAACTACAGCTGGATAGCAATATACCTTATCAATAGTCTCAACCTGCAGTATTTTAAAATGTTACTTACAAACCCACAAAATAATCCACCTTCAATATTTTTATATAAATGGTTCTATAAATGATAGCTTGCAACCAGGCAAGTATTTGAAGCAGAAGCCATCAAGTAGCTAACTATGCAATTTTTCAACCAAGGTATCTGAAGAGAAGCAAACCTACGATTCACACCCAAAGCCAGTATTTATAAGCCACAACGAAGAACCAAACAGGAATCAAAAGATCTTCTGCCACATTCAAGAATCCCCAACTGGCTGACACTGCTAATAGAGCAAACGAACGCATACTGTCAGTACTTCTCTTTGAAAGTGCTATGTTCTGCAACTTGACAACTTAAGAAATTAAGTCATCTCCATCTTCAAATAATCATTTCTTGATGCTGACAAATTTGCCAAATCTCTGCCCCATCTCTATTCAGTCATCTGTCCCAGGAGAAGGAGAGAACTTTTTTGAAAGCAGACAGTTGACAGGTAGAAGAAAAACAGACTGACTACCTGAAGCATTTCAGGTTTTATACCTGGATAAATTAAAGAGACTCGACCTAGTTCTCCTTATCAAGGCATCAGATAAAAATATATGCAGATTCAGTTAGCTCTGTCAAAAACATCTACTGGAGATAATAAATTTACAGGCTATGACAAGAAGATTAGAGGCACTCAACATGCAAATCAGCATTCTTCCAAGACCATCCAGTCAGTACGTACTACAGGTGACATTTAGTCATACTTTTACTCAATACATGTAAGGTAACTAGAAGAGAGGTAACAGAGTACAATGTACCATAGTGACGACACACAGCATGTATCAAGATCTAGCTACTCCAACTTCAGAAGTCCAGAGCCATAAATCTCCCACTACATATTTAAGACTAGTAAGTCCTGCTAGATGTTGCAGGAATCCAAATTATAAGCATACACAAAGTTTAAGATTCACACATTGATTAATGGAAAGCATCAGAAGGCTATAAGAAACACCCATGATGTTTGGCTGGATTTCCAACTAAACACCCAAGCTTTTGTTATCAGGCTGAAAGTATGTTACTGACCCAATTAAACCTAGCTGAATAAAACAGTATGCGATCGTTCACTTCAGTGTCATCCTGTAACATACCACAGCTGTACCCTAAAAATTCCTAGGTATAAAACGCTAGCACCCATTTTAAGTAAGGCTCCTTGCAGTTGAGGAGCTCCTTGCTTACTTCAGAGACTTCTGCGAGTGATTTCACAGTCTAGCAATGAAATGAACAGTCACAAAACATTTCTGCACAGAAATGAAGCAATTTCAGTTATGGAAAATGTTTTGCTCTAGTGATACTTTGGTTAGTAATTTTGCCACAGAACCTTTAGAGCATTTACTAAAGAACCTGTTATATTGATATCTATGTTAAAAAATTTTTGTTCAAGGAGCACTTGAGTGATGGAACACTGTGTTTTAAAGCCTGAATACTTTATGCATCCATATTCAGCAGAATGTAATTATAAATTACTGCACAAACAGGGTGTACATTTAGGTAGACTGCAGCTAATCAAAATTGAAAAAGAAAATTAGCAGACCTTTGCTGCTGTAATGAAGTGCTTCAAGTAAGTTTATGAACTCAGCTGTGTATTTAGAAACCAAGTAGCAAGTACGCATACAAGCAGGGGAAAATGCAGCACGCAAAAAAGAGCATGAAGGCAGCACAATCAGAAATAGCCTTAATACTCCCCCTTTGATATACACAGCACACAATACAGTGCGTAAGGTTCAGTTCACCAGTTGAAGCAGCTTTCTTAGCAGAAAAGCAAAAAAGCAAAGCTTACCAGTTCATCAGGGAGATCACTCACCAATTACTATTACGGAAAAAACAGAGTCAACTTGGGGAAATTAGTTTAATTTATTACCAATCAGATCAGAGTAGAGTAATGAGAAATAAACCTGAAATCTTAAAAAAACCTTCCCCCCACCCCTCCCTTCTTCCCAGACTTTACTCCCAATTTTCTCTATCTCTTCCCCCTCAATGGTGCAGAGGGACAGGTAATGGGGGTTGTGGTCAGTTCATCACATGTTGTTCCTGCTGCTCCATCCTCCTCAGGGCAGGACTCCTCACACTCTTCCCCTGCTCCAGCATGGGGGGGTCTCACCCACAGGAGACAGTCCTCCACGAACTTCTCCAATCTGAGTCCTTCCCACGGGCTGCAGTCCTTCATGAACTGCTCCAGCGTGGGTCCCTTCCACAGGCTGCAGTCCTTCAGGAACAGACTGCTCCAGCGTGGGTCCCCCACAGGTCCACAGGTCCTGCCAGAAGCCTGCTCCAGCACGGGCTTCCCACAGGGTCACAGCCTCCTTTGGGCATCCATGTGCTCCAGCGTGGGGTCCTCCATGGGCTGCAGGTGGGCATCTGTTCCACTGTGGACCTCCATGGGCTGCAGGGGCACAGCCTCACCATGGACTGCACCATGGGCTGCAGGGGAATCTCTGCTCCAGTGCCTGGAGCACCTCCTCCCCCTCCTCCTTCACTGACCTTGGTGTCTGCAGAGTTGCTTCTCTCACATATTCTCACTCCTCTCTTTGCAATTGCTCTCCCCCAAGTTGTTTTTTGCCCCCTTCTTAAACAGGTTATCCCAGAGGTGCTACCACCGTCACTGATGGGCTCGGCCTTGGACAGCAGTGGGTCCATCTCAGAGCCGGCTGGCATTGGCTCTTATCAGACATGGGGCAAGAAGCTTCTAGCAGATTCTCACAGAAGTCACCCCTGTAGTCCCCCCACTACCAAAATCTTGCCATGCAAACCCAATACAACATGCTGTGTCTAAGTATCTTTAGGCAGACTTTTTATTCCAATTATCCAGCTACAAACAAACATTCACTGCCTTCCACACTGCACAGCCATTCATAAAAGACTGTGTTGTTGTTTTGGGTTATTTGGGGAGGGAAGGAGGGGGAAAGAGGGAAGCAGGAAGATATTGTTAATAACTAGCAGTTTCACATATTTATAAAAAAATCTACCAGCAAGTTGTATTTTACAGTCACTTTTTCTTCTCTCATTTAGAAGTTTACTATTTTACTGCTGTGTAAAAGCCACACAGTAACAAAAGCCTTCTGTTGTATGCTCAAAACTAACGCAATTCTACTACTTGTTATAGTATGCTTAAAAGTAGTTGTAGTAATACTCTTATATAAAATGCCCTTTAAGGAAAATTATGGATACAGATTAAAAAATATTAATCTCAAAATTTCTTTAAGAATTATTTTGAGAGATATCTTCAAAGAGAACACGTAGTATATTAGTCCTGAATGATTTGGTGGCCAGTATTTCAAGCGGAAGAAAAAAAGAGAACAGTAAGTTTTCTTCTAAAATTAAGTTTAGTTCACCTCTATTGTGACCGCATTTATCAATGTGCATTCTAGTTTACAGATACAAGAGTAATAACCACAGCAAAACTGTTTCTAAGCACAGGCACAGAGATCCCATTCCCCTGGAGGCAGCCTGTTGAGCCAGAGCTGTGAGAGCTCTGATCACAAACCTATCTGCATATCAAAAGCCTACATTCCCATTTCCTCCTTTGCCTCCTTCTGTTTGGGCAAAAGGCAAATAATACTACACCTATGGTTATTTTATATTACATAAATGCTGGGAGTGGGGTGCTAAACTATGGCTACATCAACAACCCTTATGAGCAACTCTACAATAACAAACTTGTAGATGCATGTGATGAAAGATTTTTTTAAAAAAAGGGAACTTGGAGAACTACAACTGTTGTTATATTAAAGATTTTTTTAAAAAATAAAAAACTCAAGCATTCAGACCATGGATCATCTGTGCAGCAGATGCAGGAACAGCTCAAATCTGTCAGGATTACTAGCATGAACCTACCATGAAGAGAACACAACGTACCTGAACTGGCTTTGGAGGTAAACAGTATAGTTGCATTTCTACAGCTCTGAATCCTTGAGTATTAAGTACTGTATGATCTAAACTGACTCTGCAAATGACAGTCTGTCTGTCTCCGCAGTGAGTTCCAAGAAACACATGTGCAAGTGCAGAGACTCCAGTTATGCTAGATTCAGCTGAGATCCAGATGAATACTATCTCAAATCTTATGTGGCTAGCTTCACAAAGGGTCAGTCCCCTCAACACATTCCCCAGGACTAAAATCCAGGTGTCTTATTACACAGCTGTAGTGTCACACAAAGGTGCCAACTCAGTTCTGGGTCAGTACTGCATTCAACTGAATAAGCCACCCCATCAAGAAAAACTAACACAGAAATGCCAAGTGGAAAACACCCCACCTTTACCATGTCAGAGTAATTTGGACCAACTCCAAACCGATTCTTCCAGATGCAATGACAGGCTTATAATACACATAGTCCAGTGAAACACATCAACAGCATATTAATTCACTTGCAAAGTTGTAAACGATCTGACTTCCATGTACAAGCTGAGCTGTGCTTGAGGTAGTAGAACTTCCTCGAATTCATAATACTTAAGTTCAGTACTGAGATCTCCTGATCTCTCTGAATCAAGTTGGAGACACAAGGACCAGCATCTACACATAGCTAATAAGCTCGAGCAAGCTGTTTGTGCAAATGCTGGATGCCTCTGTGCTGCCTGGTATCTCTATCACATGGGTTATTCCAGCTCCTCCATGATAAGCATGAATAGTAGTAGCTTGTAGTAAACCATAAATACATCATCTATTTATACACCACTGTATACTATAATTAAACCATTCTTAAAATAACATCATCAAGAAAGATGTTTGGCACATAATAGGATGATGGGAAAAAAAAAAAAAACCTTTTTGAACAATTCCTGAACTTAGGTTCCCTAATCTCTCTTTGAATACCAGTAATATCAGCCCCTGGACAACATACAGGCACCATCCAATTTCTCAAGCCAGGACCTAAACTCCCTTACATACCACTCCATATGTATACATCCTCACACAAACCCTAATATTACTTTTTCCTACATCAATGTGTATCTGCCCTGCTTTTTGATTCAGAAGTTCAGGTACATCTGAAGACATCAAAAGGGCCCACTATGCAGGGTAATAACAGCTGGTGCTGACACAGGCAAAGCTGGGAGCAGTTGCCACATAATTACCAGACACCTCAGTATGTCCATTATCCAAACAGTTCAGGTTTACAAAAATCGCAGTTTCTCTGACACACACAAAAATATGACCCTGCTAGAGCCAAGACTCAGTATGACTTGTCAGGCATGCAACTCTGCTTTTTAACTAGTAGTTGACCATTCAAAACCCAAGACACTGGCAACCACCTCACTATCAAAAACACAGAAGTCAACCAGCCAGAAAGCTTGTGTGGCTGAAAAAAAATCAGGCAGTGCTTTCACTGACAAACGCTACACACCATCTTAGAGGCAGCACACAACAGACATGGAATACAGTAGACATCAGTGTATAACAGCTGAAAGTATATGGGAAGCCAACTGCTCTAACCTGCTGTTAAGTTCTCTGGTGACCCACCTACTTGAGTTACATGTTCCTGAGTTAGATTGTTTCTCTGAGTTGTTAAAACAAGACTAACTTTAGTGTAAACAATTAATCCTAGTCTCTTATCAGAATGGATTTATTTGCCCAGCAACTGAAGCTTAAAAAAAAAAACACAACACCACACACCACCCCAAAAATACATAACGCAGACAGCATCAGCAGGGAAAAAAATGTCTTGAGTGCAAGACTCAGGTCTTTTTAAAGATTAAAAATAAGTAGAAGCATGTTCATTGTAATATGGTTAATTTAATTCTGGTTTTGTTTCTAGACAAAAAGGCCAACAGAAAAACAGAGCTTCAGTCTCCTACAGGAAAAAGGAGGTTTGCTTTTGCAAGTAAGTGTGTTAAAACTTCTGCATCTGATAAACTGGTTACAATAAAGTTCCAGTTTTCATACTGAAGCCAGAGCTTCAGTTTTGTTTCTGAATGTTAAGGGCTCCTCCAAGACACCTTGGAGACAGCCACCATGTTTCTAAACTCACTAACATACAAGTAGTTCTTAAAATTTCAACTGTTATCAATGTGTTCTACCTCACATGCAATTAGTTTCACTTGAGAACCACTTAAACCTCTGCTACATTACAAATAGGAAAGTTTGGGTTCTTTTCAAAACAAGATCAGTAATGAACTTGTTGAACTGTGCCATAAACAGACCCCATCAGGTAGAAACAAGAACAGAATACATCAGACAGAGAATTCAGATAAGTTCATCGCTATTCCTTCTTAACTTCAAACAGCAAAGAAAAGCAGTATAAAGCCTACCAAAGCTATTCTGTTTGATAAACTCAAGAACTTATCAGAATGCAGTGAGACATTGTTTGTTTTAGAACTCAGTACAGTTCTTCATTCCTTGTGTCAGGAGAAGCCAGGAATAAATATATCCTAAATCCTGATGAGAATTCCCCATCACGCACCAGAAAAATCCTCCTTCTAGTCACCATCTCTCTTTTCCCCCCCTCTGTATTTTTAACTTTGCTGTCAACCTGTATATATCAAACTCAGCAACATGAAGAAATGCTACTCTTAAAAACTTTACATTGCTGATGGTCTTCCCAGGAAAAGAAAAAACAGCCTTTCTTTAGAAAGGGTGCTGGTTTTGATTTTCTGTTGACAAACATTCAGAGAGCACATAGAAATCAATCCGTTCTTGCTCCCAACAACAGGTCTGCTCTGGAAGGAGTAACAAAGTCTAGGTTACTAGGGCATTATGAAAACATCAGTGGCAAGTTGGGAAAAAGTAGAGGAACAAGATTCTTCACTTCTGTGCCAAAAATTCACAGAACATTAAGCCATCCTACCATTTCTATAGAACTTTATATTAGAAAGTTAATTAGGTATAGCAAACACTCTGCCAGTAACTCAAAACTTGGTCTCAGGCTCTTCATCTGTCTTTAGATATAAATGTTAGGAATAGTTTACACACTGCCCTAAGATGCTGCACCACCTTCTCTTCCAATTTTTATATGAAAAATCTTTTCAGAGGTAAAGGAACAGCTTAGTCTTTCTAAATACTCTCACTTTATCTTTTGCTGGAAGACAAACTAAAAAGTGCCAAGCAGTGAGAAATGTGATTCTCTTTTTCTAAAAATGCCTGATACCACGCAGCTTGATCTAAGAGCATACAAGTCTGACCAAAAAAACCCTCATGTAATCAAGGGAAGGAAAAAAAAAAAAAAAGCTTTGGGGTTTTTTGTTGTTCAGAAGAATTATCTGAATCCTCAATATTTACCATAAAAAAATAAAAAGACAGGGAAAGAAAATGCTTCTTCAGCTAGAAGTATCACATTCCAAGTAAGCATTAGATTCCAAAATTAAGAACATTACTTATTGGTTAAGTGTTCCAAGACTGAAGCTTTCAACTGGCAATTTAAAGTTGCTGTAAAAGAAAATTGGACACAGATTTTATTTCCTCCCTGTACCTAACTATATAAGTGTTAAACTGACAGAATTACACAAAACCCACACCATAGGTACAAGGAAAATAACCCACTGAAACAGTTGGAGAAAAAAAAAATTAAAAAGAACCACTACAAAAAATTCAAACACACACCACAGAAATTGTCAGAATACTCAGAGATAGTTACATATTTCCACTTTAAAAATAAAAGAGAAAACGTCTTTCCCAATAGCGTCTAGATGGAATTATGACAGAAAGCTAAGCTATTTTCTACTATTACTGGGATACTTGGGTAAATATTATCCAGACAAGCATTATAACTAGCATTACTTAATAAACAAAGCACATACCACTCTGGCTGCTCTTTCCTGAGATTCACACTTCCTGCAAAACCAAGGTCCAGTGGGTACTTGAACAATTCCATAGCAAGCTGTTTTGAACAAGACAAAATATTTCAGCAAACAATAAACAGGACTACAGTACTACTAATATGAATGTTATAAAAAAAGCTTACTATCGCATCATTTTACTAAGTCAAACTGAGATCTATACACTGCAAGTGAAATCGTATCATAACGGTAATAGAAATGAAGTATAAGCTTCCACTTAAAAATGTATTACAAGTTTGTTAAATAAATTTGTTAAATAAAATACTGATTAGCTTGAAAGGTAATATAGCCATTCAAAAGCAGCAATGTTTCATATGTTCTGTTTTGCTATTTATTTACCAGCAAAACAGATAAAACACTTCACAATAACAAACATCCATCATTTATAGTAGTCTTTAAGAGAAAACTAAAAGCAACTAACAAATCTGAGTTTGTCATAACACGTTCATACACTTAGTTACTATCAAGTTCTCTTACTCTTTATAAGCAAATAACTGGTCTTACGTAGGAAATCCCTAATAAACTGAACAAAGATAGAAAGTTTCCTTTTTTTTTTTCCCCTGAAAATTCATAAGGAGCTATAAATACAAACTAAACTGAGCATCAGGGCTAGGATTATTTGCAAGTACAGCCGGGCTACAACATAAATTCTTAGGAAAGAGATTTGAGACATACAGACTTCTCTGCAAGACTGTCATCTCTATTTTTATAGTAGATTAAAAAAAAAAAGAGTTTGATAAGAAATTCCACAGAAAAAGAGTTTAGTAATTTAACAAAACTGTTCATGTTTGAAATGCACAGAACAGGAAACTTTAAGAACTGCCGAGGGAATGAAAATACAAGAACACAAGTGCTGTGAGCATATTCTAATATCTGTATGGATTTAACAACTAATAACAAACAATCAAAAATCCAAACATTTTCCTCAAAAAGATAATCCTGAATCTGACATCATATTTTTAATATCTCAATTTTCAACAATTATATAATACTTAAATAAGAAAATCTGGTTTAAGTGTGTAACTAGAAAAATATATATATGATAAATTAATAGTTAAGAAGAAAGCTGAGATTAAAATAGTATCTTCTAGTATATATAAAAAAACAGTATTGGTTTTGTGCTAGCCTGAAGAAAAAAAAAAAACAAAAACACAACAACAAACAGTAATGCAACAGTAGTATAAAAAACATCTGGCTAATACACCTTTCCTTCTACAAAGGAAAGTCAATTAAATCATTTCCTGTTATATACATACATGTAGTCATATTAAGATCAGTTGTCAGATTTTCAAATACATTATCCACATACTAACAGACCAAACTACCTCGATAAGCCCTCTCTACTGAACAATAAAGTTCCTGAACATGAGAAAAAACATCTTGTTTTTGTTGCATTTATATTAACCACAGATGAGGGGGACTTCGAATTCCTCTTCAGAAATTAAGAGGAAAACTTTACATGTGCAATCACACATTTAGATTAGCAAGAGACAGTGCAGAGTAAGAAACTAATTAGAGAATGCAACTCGGAGACAGAGCTGGCAATTAAATCCAAAGGCAACACAAGTTGGGCAAAGACCAAAATTGAAGGGAAGTACTTCTCTATCTGCAAACGTAGCAGAGTACACCTAGAGCCTAAGAGAGTCCACCACAGGTTTGTGCTCTGATAAACTGTGATACTATTTATTGAGTTCCAGGACTTCCTTTGGTTTATACTTCCACTGCTATGCAAAGCTTCTTTAAACACATGAAGAGACTCTGTCCTCCACAACTTGCCAGTGACTTAACACTTGAAAAGAAGTTTCGTCTGAACTAAAAATAAGTATAATAACAAAAAATGCAGTTAATAAAGTCTCATGGGTAATGCTGCTGTCTGAACTTCAAATAAGGACTACCAGCTTTAACCATGAGGACTACCACTTTTACTACAGAAAGATTACAAAAAGAGTGGACATACTTCCTCTACCACCTTCATTCACATGATGCATCAAATCCAAAATGTAAAACATCAATGATACAGTAAATCAAAACATACAGTTTTTCTTTTCTTAAAACCTCCACAACAGCACCTGGATTTAGAAAAAACAGTACTTTTGCACACTTCCTGCCAGACTGAAATCCAAATTTGGACCTGACCATAAAAAAAAAGTTCAATATTCTTGTACCCAATTTACTGAAGCGTGTCTCCCTTTCAGGAATTCCTAAAACAGACTTTTGTCATTCCCACTATTTCAGCTCCAACTACTGCTATCATCAAATTATTTCACTGAAAATATTAGCAAGACTCTAGATGCAAAGGAAGATGCCCAAGATAATACAAAAATAATAGCTGGTCAGGTATGACTTCTGAAAGTATGAATGTTTTAGTGTTCTTTTTCACGATCCTAAGATTCCACAAAAGCAGCAGAGTTAACTTAGCCGTTAACATTACTCAGTTCTTAAGGCAACAGAAAACCGATTCAAACCCAGACTAATTTCACAGATCCTGTCAGCTCACCTCAGCCTTCAATTCAACATTAACAAGAATAACTGAATTCTTTTGCAGATCTTAAATTATTACTACTTCTCATTATTTCTTGTCAGTTTACAAAAGAGCGTATATCTGAAACAAAGTTACCATATCATCTTCAACACAACTGAAGACCAAGCATGAGACACATCAGTAGTATTTTCACATGGGCTAGGCATTCAGACTAACTACTGCATTGAGGATTTTCTGACTCCTCCAATTTCTTCACCATCTAGAAGGAGTCTGAGTCAGCCACAGAGTTCATACGACCGCTTGGGAGTTGATACTGAGAAACTATCATCTTATTCCTTGTTTCTGCTAGCATAAAGCAAAAGTGATCATAACTTCCTTTATTACTATGTAAGCAGCAGAATCCAGTCTCTTCCTCTGCTCTCACAAGAAGGGTCAACCCACTGACAGAAACAAAACAATCACACATAGAGGGAACATGCCAGCTCCCGAGATGAGCTGGAAACCAACCAACCAGCCTCCACTAATCCAAACAAATCCAGTATCAGCCATTCCGACTAACACCCTCCCCCTGCAGAACCACAACAGGAAGTCTCTTCATCTACCAGGAAACATCAGCCAAATGACATTCAAGGAAAGGCAGGCAGAGGAAGAAATCACATGAGAGTCAAGTCTTTCCTACACACTGCTCTCTTCCAATCCTCAACCCTTCTCATCTACCGATCGCCCCTCAAATAAATTTTTCTAACTTGGGAAAGGCAGGGACAACAGGAATCGAGTATAAGAAGAAAGAAAATCAGCAACAATTGCCAGAACAGAGATTAGTAAGAAGTTCCACAAAGAAGGAAAGGAGTTTTAGGTAGTCTTAGGACTGCTGTAGCCGAGGTTGTTAACAGGGTGCAAAGGCAGACTAGGATGCACAGACATAGAAAAGATACAAAGGGGAAGAGGAAGGGAAAAAAACCTGGCAGGGGGGTTCTTCCTTTCTCGTAGCCATAATATAGGAAGTCATAATATAGGAAGTCTCACTTGAGGTAAAAGACAAACTGGAAGGATAGAAGATGACAGGAAGGTCAGACCAGAAAGCACGTGGCCCCAGAAACAGGGAAACAGGCTTCATGGGTGACAAGAAGGAGCTTGCGAGGGGGCAGGGAGAGAAGAAGGGGAGAAAAACGGCCGGGGGGAGGGGGGGGGGGGGGGCGGGGAGCAGGCCCAAGGGGAGAGGACAGGCAACATCACGAAAGAAGCAGCGAGGCTTGAGGCCAGAGCGGGTGAGCTGGCACTCGCCTGCCTACTCACCTTGATGCACTGCGACATTGCAGCCGTGCCCGTCGCAGTAGACAAGCGGGTTCTCGGCCCAGCCCCTCTCATCGGAGCACACGCAGCAGCCGCCGATCATCTCCTTCATGCTATTGGAGAACTCGCCCTCCAGTGACACAGGCAGCAGCAACGGCTCGCTAGAGACCATCTAAGGGTTAAAAACACCGTCGTCAACACCACACACGCACGCACACACACGCTGTACCCCCTGCCTGCCCCCTCCCCCGGCGGTGTCTCCCCTCAGTCACTCAGCCGCCGCCGCCGCCACCGCCGCCACGGCAATGATTTAGGGCCCATGACCGCTGGCTGAGAGCCTCTTCTCGCCCCCGCCCGACCAACCGGCCAGGCTGTATCAGTCACGCAAGCAGGCAGGGGCAGCCCGGCGGCGGTACACTGAGGAGGACACCACACAGCAGGCAGACAGGCGAGAGAGCGGGGCCGCCGCGCAGGCGCACTGCGCGCCCCCGCCGGGAAGGCCTCGGCCTGGGCCTCCTCGCGATGGTTCACGAGCCGCCCGTGGAACGTGAGCCGCGGCTGAGCGCGCGCCCCCCCCCCCCCCCCCCCCCAACGGCTCCAACCGCCGCGCCAAGAGAGCGTGCGCGAGCGCGCGGCGCCCCGCCAGGACCGCCCGCCCGCCCCTCGCCTCGCCTCGCCTCCCTCCGCGCGGCCCGGAAGCGCCGGCTCCCCCGGGCAACCTGATGGCCCGGCCCGGCCCGGCCCGGCCAGCGCACCCGCCGCCCCCGGCCTGCCGGCCCCGCTCGGGCACCCACCTCGGTGTGCTGCCACTCTCCGTCCCCCGGACGAGCCATCTCGCCGCCCCCACCCCCCCCCGCCGGCCGAACCCTGACGCGCTCCGTGCCGGGGCCGCCGGCCGGGCTGCTCGGCGCGCCGCGGGGCAGCCCCTGCGAAACCGCCTCCCTTTCCCGGCCGGGCGAGCGTTAGACGGGCTTATTGCTGCCCCCCTCCCCGCGGTGTGGGGGGGGGGGCGGGGGAGGTGGCAGACATGCGCCCCGCTCCCACCCGCGATGTCACTCTGCTCATGCCCCCTTCAGGAAGGCTGGAGGACTCGCCCCATTCCCGCCCTCCTCCCTCCCCGCAGAAATCATTTTTACTATCTTGTTTATTTTCCCCCTGATGTGACTGCAGGACTAATGCATTCCCACTCCCAACTTTTATTATCCTGTTTATATCCCCTCGGTGCGCCTGCAGGACTAATGCATGCTTGCTATTACGCCACTTCCCTGCCCTCACCGCAACTTTTACTATTTTGTTTATTTTCCCTTCGATGGGGCTGCAAAACTAATGCATTATTAATCCCGCTCTTTCTTCTTCACCCAAAACTCATCGTGTGGGTGCAGCGCTGCGTGGCTACTGCTGCCACAGCAGCAAAAGCAATGCTGAATAGAAGATACAACAAATAGAGAAACCAGGGAGGCCGCGACACACAAAACCAAACGTGTTCCTCAACACAGCTGTCCTCTACTTTTACTTAGAGGTGGATATGGCTTTCTAGAAGTTGTGCGTTTGGGGTTTTTTTTTAGTAAAACAATTCTGTTGTCTCAATTCGGGGAGGGGGGAAGAAAACCTGGGTGGAGAGAGCTGAGGTGGTCAGCAGAGAGGAAAATCTCAGGCTATTCAATTCTCTATTGTAAGCAGGTATGCCTGTAGCAGAAGGAACTAATTGTGGTGATTGTTAGGAGCAGAGAGAAATTAAATGCAGCCTTGCAAAATTCTGCTCACTCGCTTGCCCCAGGGCCAGCATTTATTTATTTATTTATTTATTTATTATTGGGCAAGGAAGATACAATTGATTTATCTTCATTATCATGCTAAAAGGCACAGAAGCAGAACTTGTGCTCAGACTATATTTTTCATTATGATTTTGCAAGGCCAGCTTAGTTGATACGGTATCTGTACGAATCACTACTGCATTATGTATGTTCCTGGACATGGCGCTACCTAGACCTATATGCAGGTTATATTTTATACATTGTTAACTAATAAAACATCTGCACTTGTGTATGGGAGTATGACGAACTGCTACGTGGAAGGAAGAGGTGGGATGTGCACAACTCTCTTACCCCCTAGAGACATCTGAGTCTGCAGTTTGTATGCAGGATATCTCAGGTCAAGCTCTTTTCTCTCCTTGAAAGTTTGAAGTGAAATTATCTAGAGGAAGAACGGAGGGCAGGCAAAAAGAGAATGATGAAGGTAGCTTCCTAGATGGAGGACCCAGCCAAACACACGATTAACACAGCCATTTGAGATGCATTCTAAACAGCTCTCTGTAAATGTATGTTCCAATATACTTGAGAGTTTAGAAATGTTTAAGGCACGTGTGAAAAATGGAGGTGGGAGCACTGAAATGTAGTATGTTTGAGTTTGTGTAAAATCAGTCAGAGATTGTTCTCAAAAATACCCCACCCCACACCCAAATGTCCTATCTCAACACTGAATACAAATTTGAACATAAAACTATTTATTTTATAAAACATACTTACACCACTGGTTTTATTACTTTTAAAGCTTGTAAAAATACCCTGAAAATTGCAGGTGCAAGTAATTACTCTGTAAGGAAATAAAGCAATTAATATATCCCGGTGTTTTAAAAAAACGCAAATTATTTGAAGCTGATAGATACAGTGTCCCAGCCCTTCTTCATTCTTGTCAAGAAAATGACATCTAATTTAAAAAGCATTCTCAATGATTCTGTTAACCCTGACCAGAAAAAAAAAAAAAAATCACGGTACAGCAGCAAATCTGTCCTTTATTTCCCTGACAGGTAAATGAAAATAAATATCCTTTTAAAATGAAAATATATTAAATATATTTTAATTTGTTGAATGAATTTATACATTTAGTAAAACTCATAACAAACAATTTTAATTTTTTCTCACAGCATTATTTTTTTTTAATTCATTGAGAGGGTCTTCCTGCAATTTCTTCTTTGAAAAGCAACTAGTACAATTCACGGGTCTTTTTTTTTTTTTTTTTTTTTTAATGTTGGCTATTTTAAGGCTCAATTTTTAGTTTAGCTTAAAGAAGCATCACCAAAGAAAAACTTAATCACTTTGCAACAACTTGATTAAAGCTGCACCATGGCAACATGAGTATATTCATGAAAAACCTACTGTATAGTTTCAAATAAAAATATTTTAATCTCACACCATGTAAGGTACCAGCTCAGTATTGAACAGCCTGAGACTTTGCTTTGGTCAAAATTCAGTCAAGCCTAATACATTCAATTATTTAATGAAACATTTGTTGTCTTTTTATGGATTTCTGTTTAATTCTTTCTATAGAAAGAATGTACGTGGACTGAAAGAAACTCCATGACTACCACCTTATGGCATTGTGTAATATTTGATGGAAAAATTTAGATAACCTCTTGATAGTTCTGTAAAACAATCATTTAGAGAAGACCTTTGAAATGCAAAGTAGGAAAAGAAATGCATTACCACTAAATAAATACTGCAAACACTAAGCCTGTAACAGCTATGGAATCAGAACATGAAATCTTGTAGCATATATGTTCTTATGATTGTAGTATTTAATAAGCACTGACATGACACAGAAGGCCAATTTTCTTTTTAGAAAAAGAAGCCTGTCCTTCTTATAGTGATATATAAGAGATTAAAATAATTAGAGAGGAATATAATTCAGTGAGTAAGAATGAGTAATTTCATTGTTAATCTAAATGCAAGGAGAAAATCCAATTCTCTTAAAAGGAACCTACAAACCCTAGGAGCTGAACAAGTTAGATTATAAGAAACATACGAGAAGATTATATGTTTTCCTATTTTTTAGATTTTAGATACTTTTTCAAATGGAGCGAATGCGTAAGTGAAAGAAAATTACGCTCTCCAAATGCAAATTGCTTTTAAAAGTTTAAGGGATTCCTCAAGAAAATGTTAACATATTAGTGCATAGCACTTTAGCTTCATTAACAAAAATAAAGAGGTATTCACCTTAAACTTCCACTACAAATTAATCAATTTCAACAATAATGCTAAGATTTTTGAATGCTTGCTTTAAATTTCACAATTTTTTTTCCTAAAACGTGGAAAATCATTTTGTAAATTTAGTGAATAAAACAAAGCATTAAACAATAAAAAGCCTTTCATTTACAAAACCGCATTACCAGTTGGATATAACCATCAGAAGTGTCTTCCAGGAATAACAGAAAAAGCATAGACTTTCTAGAAAATGCATGCTATATTAGAAAACATGACTTGATATTGGGACTTGGAGCTGAAGAGTGGAGAAACTCACTTCTTTCCAGAAACCAAATTTCTCATAGCAATTTTTACTCCATTTTCAGATTGGGTCTTTGTTGAGAAAGCTTTGATCTTTACCTATGTGCAAAAGGATACATGCTGCAGCTAAAGAGATGCAACTGAAAACAGGAAAATTGCAGTAATGTAGTGATACTCAGTAGGTAGAATAATACATCTCCCGATTATCCATTTAAAATACAGTGATGCTTGTCTGCCTTTTGTTTATGTGGGTTTAAATCATTAACAGTCTTCACTGAAATACATTCTAATCATGGGTATTTGCTTCATTTCTGGGAAAGCAGCAGCAAAATGGTCACTTTACACAAAATAAAATGCAACTCTTGTGTGTTGACCTTTGCACGCAGTGTGTTTTAAATGGCAGTCTGCCTTAGATCCAACAAATTATTTCTATCCGTGTTCAATTACGAAGGATATAGCATGTCTACGCAACTCATATTAAAAATGTTAATGTATCTTTACATGCTTACTCTTAAATGATACTGAGAAAGAGTAAAGTTTTCTTTTTCCTCCTATTCTTTAATATACTGCTCAAATCTGTATTTAACACCTATCCAAGTGCAATGTACTGAATAATTTAAAAGTTTCAACATTTAACATGTAGTCACTTCTTGATGGGGAGTTTACATGTTATGCAAGTACAGGTAGCAGCATCAAAGGTCACATCAGTGCATCTCCTGGACACCATGCCTCTTCATATGTTGTGCTATTTTCTTTTGTGCGACCATAATTACAAATTTTGTAATTCTTTAGACTGCAAAGAAAGGGGGAAGTAATTCCACCAACTATGGTATTCATTTTCTTGCTTTTAATTGTATTATCACTTTTGGAGACTTTGGCAAATTCCACTTAACTAGCAGCAAGGGATAAAATTGGTGGTTTTCAAGTACTGCTTCTGTTACTGATGTTGGCATTTAAATGTCAAACCAGACTGAGGTTTACAGTAAACATGAAACAAGGGATTTTCTTTGAATGAACAATCTCAAACCAAAATTCTAAATAAAGGAATCCTAGCACAGTATGTTTTTAAATGGAGTGATTATTTCCTTTTAAAGATTTAACATTCCCTAACTGACGGAAGTTAAAGATTTAAACGTGACAGTTAATTTATAATTCTCTACATTAAAAAGGCATTTAAATGTTAACCACATTTTTATATGAGTCAAGTCAAAGTAATGATAATTACAGTATGATACAAAAGAACCTGAAATAAACTTCTAGCAAACCATATTGAATATTAATGCTGTATTAAGCCCTGAAAAGCTGGGTTAGTAAACTCTGGAGTTTAGATTATATGCGACTTAAACATAACGCAGGGTTTTTCTTCAAAGAAGAATACTTCATTTCAAAGTTTGGACTTTTATGAGGTATGTATTAATTAACTGGATTTTTATTAAATACATTTACATAGCATCACTCCAAAACCAAGCTTCAGATTAATTTTCTTCTATAGGCATATCTCTATGTAGGATTTGCTAAATTAACATTCCATATAAATTAATAGCTTTTTTTCGTGTTTGTTGTGTTACGATCAGCAGTGTGATACTGCGTTGTGTCACAGGTCACATTTATTTGATTTCAATTTAGGAATGGTATCTGTACTATATATTAAATACGAGAAATGACACACAGAATTTCCCATCAAATATCTTAAATACAGACCTATTTTAGGTGGATTTGTATAAACAAAACACATATATGTAATATAGGCGTGGGAAAGGAAAAGCTGGTTTGTTATACGCTAAAGCAAATTGGAGTAAATCAACCGCATCCGTGGGCTGTATAAGCAATACTACTCTGCTTTTCCCAGTACTATTTGGACAAAACAATGTTACTTTTTTATTTAAAGTGTTTTCTTCTCAACAAGGGGCCACCACTTCCCAATCTCAAAAACACGCCCCAGAATATGTTAATTAATTGTATTGTGTCTCTGAAAGAAAGAGGTTGCCAAATGCAATAAAAAAAAAAAAAGGTCTTTCGATCAGTGAGCTCCGTTCCCACTGCTAGTTACCATCTAATTTCAATTCCACATATATATACATAGATACATTTCCTCTAGGTACGACTTCGACCATTAAAAACTGAGAGCAAAAGTCTAACTTGACCACATAGGGTGTATCTGGGAAGCTTAACATTCCTGGCGAATTAAGCGCGCAAGCCTGGGATCACTTTTTGTCAATCTTACTATGGTACTTCAGAGTCGGGAATGTGGGTAATTTTTATATCGTGGTACTTCCCAATTAAAATTAACAACAATGCTCCTTTTTGAAAAAAACTTACTATATGAAATATGTCAACACATTCTGCACAAATGCAAAATAAAGAGCAATGAAGAATGGCAACAAACGGTCTCGCCCTCTTTTTTTTTTTAATCTTCCCTTTCAATAAGATAGTTTTCAAATAGCAATATATTGTTTTAGTAAATACAAGAGCATTAAATGTCCTTTTGAATGATGCTTTCTATATTTGTAGTTACCTTTTGAAAATTGCCAGGCAGCAATCAACAGTAAATGCATCTCCGGAATACTCAAGTAGGAGAAGTAAAACAAAACAAAACAACAAAAATCTTTCTTTCCTCAATCTTAAAGTTAATGCCTTTAGATATTATTAGGGTGGTGTTTTCCTATTAAATATTACTTGCATCTTCAGCTTTCGAGTAACTTGGATGCTTTTTACCATCCAAACTGAATTAAGCTTTTATTTAAAGGAGTCCCACAAAAGCCTGCAAGTTTACAAAGAGTGAAAGAGAAGTCCCAAACTGTATTATCTTAAACAATGACTGCAAGCATGCAACTTCCCAAGTGTGCGTGGGGGTAGGAAAGTCACTTCAGAATTATTTTCAGCTAGGTGATATCCATAAACATCATCCTTTAACTTCTTTTATGTGCAGCTCACGATCTACACAAAACATTAATTTCTTGGCGATATATTTCATTTTAAAAATCTAGACATCACTTCTAATATTTTAAAATAAATTCTCATGCACTTGGAGATAACTTGCTAAAAATAATCACAGTTCTCCCAGAAAGGATTTTCTTAAAATAACTAGTTCTCTAGAAATTCTTTCCTCATCATAAATATAAGCCCGTACCCGTTTTAATTTAATCTTCCAGAAACAACGTGCAGAGACATATTTTTTCCTTTAGAAGATCAAGGGCACTTGTTGGAAATTTTCTTGAACATCAAGTTAGTCAATTCTTCCTCTGTGTAATACACGAGAAAGTTCAGGTCTGAAATGGCGTACCAAAACAATTTAATTTCTAATTATTTTCGGGGGGGGGGGGGGGGGAAGATACAACAAACGCTTTTCTCATCAAATAGATCTTTAAAAATCTCAAACCAACATAAAACAATCACTTCGGGAAAAAAATTCCAGACATCATGGTGCTTATATGAAAAACAGGGTAAGATTAATTTTCATTTTTATAAACAGACCATTAAGACGAGTTCCTTCCGAAATTCTCTTTGGCTACATTTATTATTCCAAATCCTGTGGTTCGGAGCAGTTTCTCCCGATTTCTTTAAGAAGTCCTGTTCTAAAATCCACCCCCAAACGGATGTTACTTTATGTACAAATCCACTGCGGTAGTGGGGGGTTCTTTACCTTTCAAGTAACACGTGAGCTACAGCCTCACAGGAGCTCCCTCAGTGGATGGCACTTCTAAAGTCTCCTCTCTACTTATTGACCCGTTTTCTCGCCGGACCCCCCCGAGCTGCTGCCTGCCAGCACACCAGCTGGCGGGGGGCCCGCCGGCGGCGGCGGCGGTGGCGGCGGGGCGGGCAGAGCCGCTCGGCGGGAGCTCTTCTTTCGGTTCCTCGCTCCGGCCGGGCAAGCCCCGCCGGCGGAAAGCGGCGCGAAAAGAGGCGGCCGGGGAACAATGGGCAGCGCCTGGAGGAGAGGGAGCCCCGGCCGCGCTTCCTCCGGCCCCGCCGCCGCCGCCCGGCCCCGCTCCCGCCGCTTCCTGCGGCCTCGCCCGCCGCCCGCCCGGCCGGTCGGGGAGCGCGGGCCCCGCTCGCCCCGCCGTGTCACCTACGGCGGCCTGCCCGGATCCCGCCCCGCTGACGGGAGACCCTCGCTCACCCTTGAAATCCCCTGGGCAGGCCCGCCGGTTCAGCGCCGCGCTGCCGAGGGCACCCACGGGTTTCCTCGCTCAGCCGCTCGCCCCCAAACTCTTCTCCCGCCCCCGGCGCGAAGCGTGCCGGAGGGCGAGTGGGGCTGCCCGGCTGGCCCGCCGCCAGCCCCGCGCTCCCGAGCCTATCCCGGGGTCGGCGGAGCGGGCAGGCCGGCCTATGGGAGCCCTCACCCCTCCGCCGGCTGCCCCCGGCCTCCCGCCACCGGCCCCGCGCCCGCCGGCCCCTCGCAGGCCATGAGCACTACCCGCAGGAGAGGAGGCAGCACTACAGACGCGCCCCGACCCGGGCGCTGCAGTGCTCGCTTCTTCCCTTCAGGGGACGGTGCTGCACACAAAAGGCGGCTCAGCATTGTTCTCCTCCCTGACCCCCAGATCCCCTTTTCCCCGTCGCAGAACCCGCCGCCAGGAGCGGGGAACGGGAAGGACCGGGATGGAGGACGAAGGCGGGGAGAGTCCCGCTGCCCGCAGGAACCGCTCGCCTTTCCCGAGCCTCACCCTCTTGGCGGACCTGCAGCCTTGCCCTCGAAGCTCACCTGCCCACCGCAGCCCTCCCAGCCGGCCCAGAGCCACGCGTGTCCGAGCCCCCCTGCCCCACTCCCGAGCCCCTTCCCTCCGCGCCGAGCCTCGCTCAGCCCGGCCAGGGCCCTCAGTCCCGCCGGGCCCCAGCGCCGGGCACCGTGCTCCTGCCTTCCCGCTCTCCCTCGTCCCCTCCTTGCCAGCGGTGGGGCTTCCGCGCTCCCCCTCGCCTAAAAATCCCACGGAGGCTGCAAAGGCCCCTCTCTGTGTCTCAGTCACCAGAGCCTCCTTCTCAAGGGAGCTCCCCCCGCTGCACACCCCCCCCGGGGAAACAAAAAGTCCCAACCCAGTACCAATGCAAGGTATTATTTGGGGGTTTCGTCTTCCAATTTACGCGAAGCCATACTGCTTTTTAATCTTGATGAGCTTGGTTTGGGGACTGAGCGGTGTTTAAACTACAGCACTGCCCACTCTGCCGCCTGCGATCGCAGAACGGCGTGTTTCTGGCTGCCACGTTAAAAACACCGTGCGGGGGAAAGCAAGACACCGGGATCCAGCGGAAAACTCAAACGCACGTGAGGAAGAGAGCGGGAGCTACAACACGACACTGAGGAAAAACCACGGCTTGATTTAAATAATTGCATAATATTAGGATTTAACTTATAAATGTTTACATTTGTGTGATTTGATTAATGTCACGTTTGATTTCCTTAAAGCCACTGACAAGGTACTTTAAAACACGAGATTAACGTCTACCAGGAATATTCAACAGGCAAACCCTCTTCCCAGTGCCCCGCCGTCCCCCCAGACCCAGGCAGGTAGGGACCCCGCGCACCCCAACCGGCGAGGGCTCCCCTCTGCCTGCAACCCCCAGCCTTCCCCCGGCGCCCCCCGCCAGCCCTCAGCCCGCCCCTCCCTCCTCCCCGCTCCCACCCGCGCCCTGTGGGTCCCGGCCGCCCCCCCCCGCAGGTGACGGTCACGGAGGGGATTCCCCCGCAGGCGCCCTCCCCCTGGCACCCCGCCCGGGGTGCAGCCAGCGTTTCAACGCGCCTCGCGGGCTCTCCCGGACGCCTCACGCCCGTTCAAACGCGGCCGGGCCCGCCTCAGCCTCTCCCCCGCCCCCACCCGGCCGTTACCGCCGCCGCCACAGGGACACCCCAACTCCTGCGCTCCGCCCCCCGCCCCCCCTTCCCGCCCCGGCGCTGGGCGCCCCCCGGAGAGCCGCCGCTCCCGGGTTTTCCCGGGCTGGCGCGAAGTCGGGGGGTGGGGGGGGGGGGGGCGGCGGTGGGACGCTCGAGCGCGGCACGAGCGCGGCCGGCGCGGGGAATTGTGGGTAGGAAAGTGGTCGGGCGGCAAAGGAAGCGGCGGGCAGGGGGGAGGGGTGAAAGGTCAGCGGCCGCGAGCCCCCGCGCCCGCGCCAATGGCGGGCGGCGCCTCGGCGGGAGGGCGGACGGGCGGGCTCCGCCGCCGCCACACGGCCCGGCCCCGCAGCGCCCTGCGCTTCCCTCACAGCAAGTTGGGGCTGCCGCCCTCCCCGGCTGTAACCACGGAGCGTGTGTCCCGGGCGGGCGGCGGGGCCGGGCGGCCCGGCGCTCCCGGGGGACGGGACGCGGCCCCCGGACCTGCCCGCCGCCCGCTGTACCGGTTCGCGAGGAGGCCGCGCGGCCGCCGGCCCGAGCCCTCCGCGGAGCCGAGCGCCGGCGATGTTTGTTTGCACACAACCCCCACCCGCTCTTTGCTCTTTGATGCGATTTATTTGATTTGCAAATAATTGCAGATTTTCTCCCCCCGCCCCCCGTCTCCTAACCTCCGCTTCCTCTCTCGCCACCTCGCCAGTTGCCAGGGAGATCTGTCCTTCCCGGCAGCGCGAGTCGAGGCGCCCGCCGGGCTCCGGGGGAGACCCCGCACACAAAGGTCCCGGCTCGGGGGCGCCCTGGGCGGCCCCGCTCCCGCTCCCACCGGCCGCGGCTCGCCGTCGCGGAGACTCTCCGGTGAGTTCAGAGCCATGAAATCGGCAACTTCTGCTCGCAGCGGGCACCGCTGCTCCGGCGGTCTCCGGCGCTAAACAGGAGGTTTTTGAAATCGCTCCGCAACTTTCTCACCGTCCCCCGCACCCCCGCCGCCGCTGCACAGCCTCCACGGGGAAAGTTGAAGCGAGTCCCCCCGCCAGCCCTTCGCCACGAGACTCAAACGGAGGACGAAAATGTGAAATGTTCACACGGAGAAGTGGTTCCCTTTGTTCTTTCATTGTTTCTACCCGAACTGGCGGATGCAAGGACAAACACTTACCTTCTCTCCTTTTTCCTCCAAAACACACCCGTTCCCATCAGCTTTAAAATGCACGGTCCACCTTGGAAGCGACTACAAATGTCGGGAGAGTTTGTATTCCATTCTTTTTCGCTCTCTGCTCTTTTTAGCGTAAGATTAAGTTGCCGAGCACGTTGTTGCAAGCTGTAGCCCCCCGCCTTAGTGAATGGTCACGTTTAGGACCCTCCAAGTCCATCCTAATTCTGCCAGTAGAATTGAGGGTATTGGAGGTCTAAACTTTCAAAAGGAAAAGGGCCTGCGTCTATCTAGCAGACCTCAAAACGCACTCGGTTCCTCACTCATTTCAACAAAATGGATATAAACATTTCACCCCAGACAACTCAATGCAGTACACATTTTAAAGCCTGAATGTAGAAAAGCTGTTCCCTCAGCTGAGATAAGCTAAAAGTAAACTGGCATGGAGAAAATCTACCTCAGTGTATTCCGCAGTGGGAATCGTTTCTGTCTGGAGTTTACAACAAACAAACAAATAAGAGCATCATATAGAAATATTAAGCGTAAAGTTTAAAAGGAAACAACCTCCCAGAGGAACGTGCTACCCAGAGTGAAATGGAGAATCACAGCTTTTTCAAGTGGCCCTTTCTGGCAAAAATTACTGCTTTTCATTTTTTCCCCCGTGTGACCAAGGCAGAGGAGAGGAACCCGTTTTCCGCTTGCTTTGTAGTCCAGTCGGTGTTTCGCACCCAGCCACACAAGCAATTCCCCCCCAAACCTTGCTTTAATCTGATTACGATGAGATTTGCTGATACAATGAATATTTGAAATGATCCTTGTGTCTTAGTGAGCGGGATGCATTTTCAGGCTCCCGTTTCCAAGGCTCCCCGCCGCAGAGGGAAGAGGAGCGGTGGGGAGACCCCGGGGCCCCGGCGGGGTGCCAGCTGGGGGGGGGGGGGGGGGGGGGGAGGGGGCAGCCCCCTCCTCCGGCGCCCAAGGGCGCCAGATTCATCCAGCCCAACTCCCTCGACCGGTGGTTGGAGCGGGATCCTTAAGTGCCTTCCCTCCCCCCGCATCATCACGCCTTTGCCAATTGAAAAATAAACAAATAAATAATTTTTTTAAAAAGAAAAAAAAAAAAAGGAGGATGCAGGCGATCCAAGTAATTGTGGGACCGGGAGTGCGTGTTGTGTCACACCCCCCCCTCCTCCTCCCCCTCCCCCCTATGTGGCCTTAATAGCAAACTGGAAGGCCGGTTTATTTCATAGGGCCATATTACAACCAACAAGGTAAATAGGGAGTCGTGGGGGGAGAGGGAGGGAGGGAGGGAAGGAGGGAAGGGGGGGGAAGAGAGGGAGGGGGGGAGAGGGAGAGAGAGAGAGAGAGAGAGAGGCTTTTCTTTGATAGCGTTTAATTGGAATTGAAACATTCTGGGGCTGTAAACATTCTTTATTTATTCAGCACACATAAGCGGGCATTGTTTTATCACCATCATAATTACGGTGTCCTTTAAACTGACTGATAGCAGAGGAGATAAGGGAATGCGCCTGTAGCTCCAGATCAAATCGCTGGCTCTCCCCGGGTCACCAGGATCCACACGGTCCTTGGAGATGAGGAGCGCCGGAAGATTGTGGCCTGGCCATCCCTTACGTCATGAAAGTGATTTGTACCACATTGCTAATTTGGTGCAATTCATAACCTCCCGATCTCCTACGTTTGCAACTGCTTTCCAGTTTGCAGGGTGTGTTTTTTAAAATGTAGTTCCCCAGTGTAGAAATTAAGAGCGATCACCTATGTGCAAGAGAGGATCTTATTTCCCAATGTTTGTTGCTTTACCTTTGTCTAATTAAAAATGCAAACTTTTAGGATCCTTTCAGAACAAAGCCTCACCAAATCCCCTTTACGTCCAAGGATTTGCAAATTTATAAAGGCTGCATTGAATTCAGCATGGGTCAAGGGGCAAAAAAAGGGTAGAAGGTCACTGCATTTTGATTATGGGTCAGTAAACAACATGGCATGTAGTATGTGTCCAGAAACTCCTGCTAAAAAGTATTTTAAAACTACCAGGAGTACCAAACTCAAGAAATAGTCTTAGCCCATGGTGATTATAAATTGCACAAAATTCTAGTGTGCAAGTGACACCCCAGCCCCCACGGCAAAAAACACAACTTAAAAACCACTTAGCAGAACTCTGCATTGCTTCTTTGTTTACCAAAAAAAAAAAAAAAAAAAAAAAAAAAAAAGACAAGAAAAAGAAAAAAAAAAAAAAAGAAGAAAAAGGAAGAAAAAAAACAACCCTGAAACTCCTAGGCATAAGAGTGTTAGCCAGATTATGATGATTTTTTTTTTTTTTTTGTTCAGACTGTTGGTTGGCATTTCTTTGTCCTACACATTTAGGAGATTTAGTTATACATTCTGATTTGTTGTCATACTAGAATTCACGGCAAATTTTAGGTATTACAGTCACATTTGGCTGACTTTAAAATAGCAGAAGGATCCTATTATACTGTTCTTTGACCCTATTATATTTACGTTACTGGACTCTTTGTGATAGCCTCTAGCTGCTTTCTATCTGTGTCCTCCTTGAGCAAACTATACCCAGCAATACCTAAAAGCAGAGTGTAGGGTCAGAAAACAAGTTCTCATTTGAAATATATATTTCTGCCCGGCGTCACGAAAGCAAAAGGTTTATTTAATGCTTGTCAATACCTGAGGACATGGTCCAGCACTTAACAAATAATAATAAATAATAATAATACTCTAATAATGTGGCAATCCTAGTGTGAAAATGCACATGACCTCTTAGGTTTTCCCGAAGATTTTCAAAAGAACTCTCCCCATTAGTACAACGGCCGGTGGACATCGCTGTTGCATTTCCCAACGAAACGTTTAAAAGACTGTAAATGGTGTGTGCATTACTTCATTGCAGAAGGAAGAGGTCAGGCTGAATTGCACTGGTATTTAAACATAATCATACTATGAAAATAAATCAAAACGTAACGTAAAGGGAGTATTTTAAATGTTGCACACGTTTTCTTTCTGGAGCGACGTGGTTAAGCACTTCCCCGCGAGCATATATATTTTAGCGCAAATTTACAAAAATGAAAGTATACGATTTCCAATAAATGGGAATAGGTCTACAGCGAGGTATGATGAATATTATTTTGCTCTTTCTTTTCTAATGAGGTTTATCCCTCGGCCAGACAGCTTCAAGACCGAAACACTACTGGCTATAGAGTGCAGATTGCAGATTGCACGCTACTCAACGTGAAAAGGAGCACGGTTGATTGATAGTCTCTGTGTGTGTGTGCGCCTATACACACAACTCTCTGTAGTTGCATGTATATGTATTTGGCAAAACCGGGCATCTCGGGGCGTCCTTATCTTAAGAAATGTGAGACAAACATCCATCCCTTTAATCATGTTCATCTTTGATCACCAGCGAGGGTGACACAGTCCACAAAATTAACAAAGAAACTCCCTCGCTTTTGAGAGAGAGCTACACACACATCTGGGGCTGCACACACACGCGCGACGTACACACGGACACACGAACACGCAGGCATACACCCCGGCTCCCCGTAAGTAAATTATTGCATAACTTTTCACGTCATTGATGCCAGACACCTCTAATTTTGCATTTTCATTCTTTTGGCCAGCTTTCACGTTAACAGTCTAAGCCATAAATGTTGGTGGCTATTGATCGCAATCCCCTGTGTGCGTGCAAATCCATTTTCAAGTCCCCTGCCTTTAATGTGCGTGTGCGTGTGCAAGGGGCCTCCGCCGGCTCTTTAGCAGGATCTGCCCCCCCAGCCTGCTCGAAGACGACCCCGGATACACAACGTGTGCCGATGGCCAAGGGAAAGCACACGCACACGCACAAAATCAAACCCACCAAGCAAACGACGGAGAAGTAGAGCGACAGAGGTCTCCGTGTGAGATGCGGAGAAAGATTTGCAACCGAAAGTGTGTGGAAGGACACGGTGGGGGTGTGCAGGCTGGGCGTCTGACATTTCCCAAGACTTCTGGTGGGTTTCTCCCTGCCGACATTTGGCTCTGCCTCGCCCCCAGGGCTCATGGCCGCACCTTTCGGGAAATCGAGGTTCGCCGGAGAGCCGCCACCAGTGTCAAACGTTTGGCAGCGCCGGAATTAAAGCAACAAAAATGATGCATTTTTCACACAGTTGCCGAATCCCGCTGCCAGGCTGTCACCGGCAGTACGTGGGTGCGGGTGCCCGTAGCGCCCTGCGTGCGAACGCACGCGTGGATTTACACGGGAATCCAAGCCAGCTGAACTACCTGGCAAATAAAGGACTTTTCAGCCCATCGGGGGTTTTGGTAGCGTCTTCGGAGCAGCTTTCTCGGAGTTTACTGTTCCTTTAGTGTTGACTCCATAGCCTTAACCTTAAAGCAGGGGGAGGAGAGCAGCGGGGAGGGGGTGGGGGTGTTGGCAGCATATAAGTACATCAGGAGGAATTTTTAAACGACCTTATTGTCTCTAGCTCTAGAAAGACTACGATGATTTCTGGTTAGCGCCAGCAGCTGTTTTCTCTCGAAACTTTGCTTGCAGCCTCAGCGTAGACCAGGGTGCCTCTCCCAGGAGCGAGGCAGAGAAAGGCGAGGCTGGGGGATCCAGATGCAAGGCGAGGGGAGGCGAACTCCGCGGATGGTCTGAGCTGTGCCGAGGCATTGTTCACTGCTGCCTCTCGGTTACGTTTAAAGGCTGAAATATCACGAGATCCACTCAATGATCCTTTTCTAATTCGAGGGACAAAATGTAATTTGCCGTAGCTCTGCTTCCTCGGATGGGAACGCTACCCCCGGGTTCCAAAGGGGAGAACTAGGCATCGCGGTTCGCACACACATGGATTAAGTTGAACAGCGGCGATTGCATCTGCGCTGGGAGAGCAACAGTAGTCCAGGGCTGACTTTTCAAACCTCAGCCCTCCGAGTTAGAGGCTCCCTTGAATAGACTTCCTCCATTCCCGGATGCACTGCTCCAAATTCCCACTCCTCTCTAGAATTCCTGCGAAATTGGGGGCTCGCCGGCATTTCGCCTTGGCACGCAAAGCTGCGCCTTCGCAGAGCGATTATGCGCTTTATTTTAGCTCTACCTGACGGGGTAACACGAACTCCAAGCACCATATTGCCAATACGCGGAGTGGATATGGACGTTTGGGACTGAAGATTTTTTTGATTTTTTTTTTTTCCTCTGCCGATTTTTTGCCAAGTCCCAGAAATATGAGATGTCTCATTAATCTCGCGGATATGTCTAATTCGGGCTGCGCAGTGATACAGAAAAGTGCTCGTGTTTGTATCCAGCGGAACACTGGATGCACGGCAGAGATTGGTGATTTTTTTTTTTGCAGCGCCTAACGTGCAAACCGCAAGCATCACTTTAACGTGACAAGGGAGAGGCATGCAGCTATCGCAACATTTGCGAGATCCTCGTTCCTGACGCTCGAATAATTGAACGTTCCTAAGAAGAGGTTAAACCTTCGTGCTGCTTCTTCAAATTGATTTTAAGGGGCTGCTATAAATGGAACATCAAAAAGCTGCGGCAGGGCTACTCCGAGCGGAATATGCAAACTGCGAGCCAGAAGCATCCTAGCCCGTTGCAATACCGTACGTTGTGTGTGCCAGCACTTTTTTGTTATTACGTAAAGGCTCTTGGAAGCACCTTGGATATTTTACATTCTCCTTTCTCTGCTGGAAGCAATCAGCACGCAGGAATCCTGACGTGGGCTCTGGGACTATAGGACATTCCAGCTCGTGATCCAGCACGGTTAATCGTGAAAAGTGTATACATTTCTGGCTTATCTATGCTTTGTTATGGGTCTGACGTGAGCCCACGTCCTCCTCCCCCCTCCCGCAATATTACAGGCAGAATTTCAGTTAAAAGTCTTACAGTATCACGGTGCGGGAACCCGTGGTATTCAGAAAGCAAAATAACCTTAGTCCCCGGCTGTAAAAAGCTAATTAAGCAGAAGAGGAAAATCAAGAGAAACTCGAAAATGTAAGTATTCCCTCTCGTTAACAACCGAGCATTTAACTTTGGAGCCTCAGAAAGGGAAATACCAGGCTGTTCTGCACGTTTTCGCTAAGCTTCATTTTCCACACAATGCAGAATGCCAGTTTAAAGCGGCTACGTTACCGAAGGATTTTCCATCGCTACGATCAGACTTATGTCCTTTAAATTCACAGCATGCACAAAAGAGCAACGTTTGTCCAAAACAGGCTAAAAATATATGGAACGATAGGGGAAAAAAGCATACAAATCCTTCCTCGGAAGCTAGCGACGAGGAAGTCTGAGAGGTCTGAGTGTGTTTGAGCTCGGATTGTTTAATAGAAAGATTTATATACTAACTGTATTATTTACTTTGGGAGGGGAGGTGGCAGTATAAGGGTATGCTAATTAGTGGGAGATTTTTTGGGGGAAGGGGTGGAATATCAATTTTTATTGCATCACCTGTCAGGAGTGTCCAATCAGCGTTGGCTTTAGGGGAATTAATTGATGAAGGTGTCTCCGGACGAGCTCACTTCACTCTGTCATTTTATTTGTAGCTAAAGCAGCGGCGGGAATAGCAGCTGCATTTCTTTTCTCTTCCTCCCTTCACATTCCATTATCATAGTTTCCAATGGAAAAGCAGGGAATGAAAGGGAACAGGTACTGATCTTCAGCAGCAACTTAGAGAAACACTTTGGCAAACCTGATTTTTAAGATTATATATTGATTGTAGCCTCACGGTATTTTTTTAATTTATTTTTTTTAATTTTGTCTAAAGTTTGGCACTTCATTCACCAGGAATAACAGCCTTTGTTATATTTTATTAGCAGGATGCCTTGAGACAAATACAGCATCTGGCTGAGGATTGTGTGTGTGTGGCTTTTTATTTTTTTTCTTTTTTTTTTTTTTTTTCATCTCTCTCTCTCTCTCTGCAAATGCTGGGAATAATTTAATTCACGAAATGGGAGACCTGAAGTCGGGTTTTGAAGAGGTGGATGGCGTGAGGCTCGGCTACCTCATCATTAAAGGAAAGCAAATGTTTGCACTCTCCCAGGTTTTTACAGACCTGCTTAAAAACATCCCGCGAACTACCGTGCACAAGCGAATGGATCATTTAAAAGTAAAAAAGCATCACTGCGACCTGGAGGAGTTGAGGAAACTCAAAGCCATCAACTCCATCGCTTTCCACGCCGCCAAATGCACCCTGATCTCCAGAGAGGACGTGGAAGCCCTTTACACATCCTGCAAAACCGAACGGGTCCTTAAGACGAAACGGAGGAAAATAAGCCGGGCGCTGTCAGCCACCGACCTCCGGCCGGAGCTCGCACCCACCGACCCCTTCTCCGGGTTCTGGAAGGAGAACAAACTTTGGCTGGGCTTGAATGACTCTCCCCGGCCCCTGCTGCCCATCAGGAGGAAAGCTCTGCGTCCGGGGGACACAGCCTTGCTACCGGCCTCTCATCTACCTCACATTTTTAGTAAATACACTGGCCACAGCTACCCAGAAATCGCTCGGGCGCCTTGCAAACCCCCCGTAAACTATGAAACGGCGCCGGCGGCGGGCGGCTGCGCGCCCCTCCGCGCCCGCCGCCCGCCCGCCGCCCGCCCCCTGCCCGCCGCCGCGGCGGCGCGGCCGCGGCTCCCGGCCGCCGGCCCCCCACCCCTGCCCGCCCGCTGCCGCCGCCGCCGCCACGGGTCGGCCGCCGCCGCCGCCGCTGCCGCCGCCGCCGGCGCGCTGGGCCCCCCCGGCGGCGCCCGCCGGCCCCTGGCCGTGCCGCGGCCCTGCCGGCCCCGCGGCGCCCCGCGGCTGCCGCTGCCGCTGCCCCGCGGCTTCGGGCCGCCGCCGCCCGCCTTCCCCGAGAGCGGCAGCAGCGACTCGGAGTCCAGCTGCTGCTCCGGCCGCGCCGCCCACGACTCGGACTGCGGCTCCAGCCTCTCCAGCTCCAGCGAGGGCAGCTCGGAGGAGGAGGAGGAGGACGAGGAGGAGGAGGAGGAGGAGGAGGACAGCGGCGCCTCGGACTCCAGCGAGGGCAGCTCGGAGGAGGAGGAGGAGGAGGAGGAGGAGGAGGAAGAGGAGGAGGAGGAGGAGGAGGAGGAGGAGGACAGCACCTCGGACTCCGACTCCAGCTCCGTCTCCAGCCAGGTCTCGGTGCAGAGCATCCGCTTCAGGCGCACCAGCTTCTGCAGCCCGCCCGGCGTGGTCCACGCCAACTTCTTGTACCATCTGGCGGCCGCCGCCGCTCCCCGGCCCCCGGCCCCGGCTCCAGCCCCGGCCCCGGCCCCGGCCCCCGCCCCCGCCCCGGCCCCGGCCCCGGCCCCGGCCCCGGCGGAGCCCGGCGGGCCGCCCGCCCTCCGCGGCCCTCCCGGCGGAGTCAAGCCGGAGCTGCCGGAGGAGTGGGGCCGCCCCGGCTGGGCTCCCGCCGCCCCGGCGCTGCGCTGCTCCGGCGGCCTGGGGAGCTGCTTCGCGGAGATAAGAGAGGATAGGGTATCCGAGATCACATTCCCACACTCTGAATTTTCCAATAATGCCAAGAGTACTGACCTAACAATTAACTGTGTTGCAAAGGGGGCCTCTTCACCTAGCCCAAAGACAAACAATGCATTTCCACAACAAAGAATACTCAGAGAGGCAAGGAAATGCCTTCAAGCAACTACTACACACCGTGCAGATAACAATACAATAGCTGCTAGGTTCTTAAATAATGATTCTTCATCAGCGGCAGCAAATTCAGAGAAAGATTCCAAAATCCCTCATTGTATTGAATTTGCCACGGATTTGCCCTCTTTACAAACTGATCCTGAGGAGGATGCTGCTTCTCCAGGGGCAGCAGCAGCAGCTGAGCTCCAGTGCACTGATACAGGCAATAAGGCATTGCCATTCCTGCACAGCATTAAAATCAAAATAGAGGACAGCAGTGCGAACGACGAGTATGAGCCCGATCTTACAACACATAAGCTAAAGTGTGAGTGCAATGATACTAAGGATGAGTTTTACGGTGTGACTGAGAGTAATAACCAGGACGCTTTATTAACAGCCAAGGAAGATTCTGCATGCACTGAGAAAGAAACCACTTCCTTAAACCCGCTGACTCAGAGTCAGGTCCTCTCATGCACTTTAGGTACTCCAAAACCTGAGGATGGGGAGTATAAATTTGGAGCAAGGGTGAGAAAAAATTACAGGACACTGGTTTTGGGAAAGCGACCTGTACTGCAGACTCCTCCAGTCAAACCAAATTTGAAATCAGCTCGAAGCCCACGTCCTACAGGTAAAATCGAGACACATGAAGGAACACTGGATGATTTTACAGTTAACAATAGACGCAAAAGGGTAGCCAGCAATGTAGCATCAGCAGTGAAAAGGCCATTTAATTTCATGGCAAATTTTCCCTGTCCACCATCACTAATTATTGGCAATGATGGGGATTTGTTGCCAGCTTATTCCTTAAACACCACTAAGGATTCCCAACCACCTCACAAGGCCCATCCTGTATGGAAATGGCAGCTGGGCGGTTCTGCAATACCTCTTCCACCTAGCCACAAATTCAGGAAATTTAATTAATAAAATAGTTTGGAAAATATTTTCTTGAACCACCTTTAACTTTCTTACGTTTTTTAAACTCTGCAGGATGGTTTGTACAAGCCCATTAATGCTATACACACTTTTGGAATCCTGTTTTATCACGTTGTGAAGACAGAAACCGGATTACTATTTTCTTTACAACAGTGGTTTTTTTGTTTGTTTTGGGTTTTTTTTGTTGTTGTTGGTTTTTTTGTGTTTTTTTTTTAATTTTTTTGGTTCTGTTGCATTTGGGGTTTTTTTTTTGTTACATTCCACAGAGTACTTCAGGCTAAAGACTCAAGTTAAACTCAGTTATTATGGTAGAGCTGGAACACTTTACTGTTTAAATGCTAATAATGCACCAGTACCTCAATTCAACTGCTGCAAATAAATGTCAAAAGGTTGAATAATAAATATTAGAATGAGCCATTAAATTTATGCACTAGATTTCGAAAATGGAAGTCTAACTGTTAATTCAGTTAAAGTTTGTTAAGTTACATGGTTGCACAGTAAGGGTTCACTATAATTCAATGTGGCAGCAGCCTACTTTTCGGGAGCTTTGTTTTTGGGTGCAGGGGTGTCTTTTTCGAAGAGCAGTTGCACTTACTCCTTTTTCTCTGGTTTGGAAAGGCTGGGGTCCGCCTGCGACCCCAGCGCTGGGAAAAGCTGCCTCATCTGAAACCAGTAAATAAATGTGGAATTCTATTTTTGGTAAAAGGGTGTCTTTTTACTTGTACAGCCACTCTTTGCAATTGGGAAGCCTTTTTGTTTCACCCAGAGGTCTTAAATAAGGTTACTGTTACCCACTAATGTCATACTTAAGTTGTGGTCTGAACATGCCCCTTACAAACTTGCAAAGCAACTAAAATATTTGCCCGGCTAGCAGTACAATTTATGGTCCAGCCCCTCACGCTGGCTGGAGGAAATAGCAAAGCAGTAAATACAACACAGAAAGTGAAACGAGAGGCCGTAAGTGGAAAGAATACACAAAATGAGAAGACCATGTTATTCATAGCTTTTTGGCACCAAAACTCAGGCGTTTTGACCGTGTTACGCTTCCCGGTTCTACCCTCATCTCTTGAAATTTGTTGTCGTGGGTTTTTTTTACCATGCCATCCTCTCTATGTAGCAGAAACATTTCTACTGCACGTGACAATCAGAGGCAATTATCTATATTTGCACTTAATATCGAAATAGTCGAACAGGCAGACTTCTAGAGTCTAGCCCTCGGTAAGACATGCTGGTATAATATATTGTGATGATGGAAGCAGTAAATCAAAATTATGGAAATTTGCACTGTTGAAAAGCATGCTTTAGCTTTATTTTCAATTAAAAACACTGTTTAAAAAAAAAATCCTGATTCCATACACTTTGAATTATTGCAGAGTTATCCATGGTTTCCTCTCCGTTTGTAAGTTCACTGTTTTTATTTGGAGGAAATACGCTTCAAGAGGTTAACTGTTTCCCTCCCTCCCCCCCAACCCCTCGAAAAGAAAGGGAAAAAAAAAAAAAAAAAAAAAAACCAGAGAAAGGCTGGAGGCCGAGGTGGAGGCAGAGCTGAGGACGGGGGAAGGTCTCTCTTGTGGGGGGAGGACGGATATAGCAACTCGGAAAACAGCCTGAAAAGTTTGCAGCTTGAGAAAGGCAGTTATAATTGAGTTGCTGAATCAGCAGAGTTTAGGATGAATAATTGCTGGTTTCTTTCTTTGGATTAGCATTTTATTTATACTAGATCATTCCCAAATTAAATTTTAAGGATTCCACTCATCGATCAATCCCGGGAGAATAATTTATCGTAAATCAAAAAAGGAAAACAAAGCAACAATGTAATGTTTACTGTGTGACTCAAAGTCAACATTTCTGCTGGCAATCCACTGCCTGGGTTTCAATTTTTTAATTCCTGCCTTTTGTGATGCCCTCTCCCAACCCCTCGTGTCTCTAAATATTCCAAGCGGTTGCTAACTGATTTCAGCTCTGTTTACTATATCCACGCCGTAGTTTTCCTCTCATTGTAAAAGGCCTAGTCTAAGAATACCTGCAGCCAAATATATTTAGAAAGAGTAAACAATTGCCTTTCAGTGGAGTTACCCTTCCCCCCGCATGCACACGCACACACACACACACGCACACACATCACTTTAAACTGCCAATTGCAAAAGGTGCATTGCATACTTAACCGCTCTGCTGAAATTACGATGGTCATGAAAAATCTGCTTACTGAAGTTGTTCTGAGATGAATGTTTACATTCGTATGTTTAGAGCTGCACAGATTGCAGTCTTATTTCAGAGAACTGTAAATACGTACAAAATGTACTGCTCAGGAAAGCCCCCCGCTCTGTTAGAAAGCCGTGTCTGCTTGACAAAGGTCTTTCCTTGACCAAAAAAAAAAAAAAAAAAGAAAAATGCAAAAAGAAAAAGAAAGAAAAAAAGAGAACCAAACCCAAATGCTAAAAGGTGCAATATGCAAACTTGAAGCCTAAAATTTCGCCTTGTCAATTAAACAACATATCACTTTCAAAGTAACTCCGTCCCCTTACCCTGTTTACTTCCAATTAGAGGTATACTGATTTGGCCGGGAATTGTAAATTACAGAGGTGCCTTTTCAGGTCCCCAAAATAATCCTGGGAGGGGGGGAGGGGGAGGAATAAGCATAAATTTATACCAAATAGGCTCTGCAGAGTTGAGGATGTGAAATATGGTGCCCAGGCCTGCCAGCAGCCGGGGAGCTGCAGGCCTGGGAGCGGGAGCGGGGCAGGGAGCGCCCCAGGCCCAGCACCCACCGGGCATCCCCAGCAGGCTGCTCCGCCAGGCTCCCTGCCACGCAGGCAACATCAAAAGGCAAGAAGTTAAACAGCCAAATAATTTTCACACGTGTACACCTCAGTTTAGTGCAAGCCCCTAACAAGGACATTCGTGTTTTTACTACCGTTGGAGAAATTAGCCAGGTACAATAACTCACTGGGGACAAAAAAAAAAAAAGGTAAAAAAAAAGGGTATTCTTTCCAATTCTGGTAGTTTGGTAACTGTTTCTGATAGCATTGTAATTATTACTGCGAGCAGAGTTCATTATCATTTCAGCCTTAATCATATAAAGTCATATCATTGAGTTATGTAAAAATAACCAATTTTCTCCCATAAAGGTAAGTTCTAGTAACGAGGAAAAACAAAGCCAGGTTACCATTTTGTTGCAATGTTTACAGGAGAGAAAATGTATTAGAATGAATCGCCACCATTTTCCAATTCCTGGTGTAGACAAAAATCAACAGAATTTTCTAGAGGAAAAAGCAATCGAGGGAAGAGCCTGTACTTTGTGGACTATACTCCATAGGTATTTGTCACAAGTCGAGTTCACTGGTAAATTTAGTGGGAAGATTTCTGCTGCCAGATGGAAGACAAAAGAAAGTTTTGGACTATTTTTAATTCTCTAGAGCATTAAAAAGGGAACACGTGTAATGCCTTCAGCAACGAGGTATACTGCCTTAAAAGATGTAACTTGCTGTTTACAATAATTTACTTTAAGAAGTGATTGTTCTATAACCTACACTTACTTGACTACAGTGGGATAATCTCTTTACCGGTTGTTTATTTAAAAAGCCACTACTAGCAATAATGCAAAATAGTGGTAGATGTTGTATGAAGATTGCTGTTCAATCAGTTCACTTGGTGATTTTTTTACATGGTCTCTGATCCTTTTTTCTCTAACAGATTTAGTTGACAATAAATTAAAGTTTCTGCAGAATGAGAGCAATGCTATCATGTTTGTGTTTGTCACTGTTCACACGTGTGAGTGGTTGAGACAGAGAGGGGTAAAAAAGTGGCATTTTCCACACGCGGCGGTAATCTGCAGGAAAATATTCTACATATGCATTATGTTAGAGAACATGAAACATGGATAACGTTGTTAATTGTGTTTTTTATGGTTAAAAGGATTGCTGGAAAAAATACGTAATTGCTCATCCTGGGATCTATTTGGTCAGCTTGGAGGTACAAAAGGAGGGCAAGCGCATGAAAATTTAAAGCCCTGGCTAGCAAAATAAGGAGGGAGGCATTGAGATCTACCTTGCTAAAGTCATGCTTGCAGACATTACCCATTCCCCTGGTATTTAGCCCTGCAACTGCGCTTAAAGAAAGCGTGGTCTAACAGCGCCTGGGCCGAGCGTAGGGCTTCTGGCTGTGGGGCTGCCGGGGCTCAGGGTGAGTGCTGCAGCCTGCCCAAAAACCTTTCGGGAAGGGACTGCTAACCGGTTTTAGGCCTTCCACGTTGCATTTTTTCACTGCGCTGATATAATTATTTGCCGTGCCCTAGGCCCCTCTCTCTCCCCCTCTCCCTTTCACTCCGAGGCGGCCTCACAAGCCCCCGCTTTAAAAGGCCCGAGATGTTTTGCATGAAGCGCTCACAATAGGGGTTGAGAGAATTGACAGTTTCAAAAACAAGGCGCCCTGTCCTTTCCAGATGCCGAGGACCCCTCTCCCGGACCATCTCTCGTTTGCTCCTCGCTGCTGGTGGCTTTATCCTTAGCATTGCAAATATACGGCAACAGCTGTGTTTGTAAACAGGGGGGAGGCCGGCGGGAGCCCCACCGCCACCGCCGGCCCTGCTCCGCGCGGCGCGCTGCCTCCGCTGGCCGCCGCTTCGCTGCCTCACCAGCCACCGCCTGGAAATTAAAAAAAAAAAAAAAAAAAAAAGGAGGGGGAGAGAGATTAAAAAACTGAAGGAAGCGGGCCCGGGGCGCGGAGGCCCTCGACCGGCGGGCCTGCTCGGCAGTGGGGTGGCCCCTGCGCGGCGGGCCCGGGGCACAGCGCGCCTCGGGCCGCCATCTTGCCCGGCGCCACACAGCCTCCCCCTGGCACCCTGGCCCCGCTTCGCCGCTCCGGGAGCGGCTCCCCGCGGCCGGGCGGGGGCGGCGCGGCAGCCTGCGGGGCCCCCGGGGGCTCCCGCACTTCAAAGCGGCCTCTCGGCCGGGCCGCGGCTCCCACCCCGCTCCCCCCTTCGGCTCCTCCGCTGGGGCGTCCATCTTCCCCGGCTCTCCTGTGGCGCGGCCCCGGCCCTGCCGCCTCCCGCCCTGCCCTCTTCCTGCGCGGGGGGCCGCGGCCGGCGAAAAGCCGCGGGGGGAAGCCCGCGGTGGTTCCGCGGGGCCCTCGGGGCAGCTGCCGGGCGAGGGGCGGCGCGGGCGGCCCCGGGCCGCGGCGGGAAGGCGGCCAGCGAGCCGCCGGTGGGGACCGGCGCTGGGGGAGGCCTCGGGGAGCCGGGGGAGGCCTTGGAGGCTCGGCGGAGGCCGTGTGCTCTCCGCCCCCGCGGAGCCGGCCCCGGGAGGGGACGGGGAGCGGGGTCAGCGCGGAAAGTGCAACAGGGCTGTTTGCTCTTGCGTCTAAAATGCAGTCGGGGCTGTAAAGCGTGTGAAATTACGCACTGGTCTCTTAAAGAGTGGCTAATTTATAGTAAATAGCGAGGGCTTTGTAAATGGCTTTATTATGTTGTTTCTTGTTAATTGTTGAGAAAATCCCCATTGTTGAGTGTGAATGGCTTTATGGGCTAACCCGGTCTCCGGTGCAATCCAGGGGCAGTAAATGGCCGCTCCGCTAATGTGGCCCGTAGCGAAAAGCCGGCACCAGCCGCGGTGACCTTTGGGCGGCGGTGCCGGGCTGCGCGGAGGGGCCGGGCCGGGCCGGGAGTGCGAGGCCGGGGCGGGCGGCGCGGGGGCCGGGGCCGGGGCGAGCAGCGGCCGCGCTAAAATGGACGCGCCACGGGCAGCCCCTGCGCCGGGCGCGGCGGCCTCGGTGCCCCCTCGGAGCGGGGAAGCGCCGGGACCCCGGCGCGGGGGTGACCCCCCTTCTCTCCCGGCCTGGCAGCGCGGGCAGCAGCGTTGCGGCGCGGCCCCGCGGCGGGCCGGGCCGGCTCTCCCGGCGCAGGGCCGAGCCCGCCGGGGCAGCGCACACGTGCAAGGGCCCGCTCCCGGCCTTTGTTAGCGGCCGCGCTGCCCGCCTGCCCCGCAGCGTCCCGGCCGGCTGCCCGGGGTGCCCCCCGCCCCGCCGAGGGGCACGTCAGCCCGGCGAGGGGGGGCGGGGGGCGCCCCGGCAGCGCCGCGCTCCGAGGCGGCCAGCGGCCTCCCTCACCGCCGTCCCCCCTCTGGCAGATAAACAGGAGCCGGCCCCGCCAGGCCCTGCTGCCCCTGTCCCCGAGGGGCGGGGGGCCAGGGGGGTGCCGCAGGGAACTTCCCCCGGCTCCACATGGCAGGCACGCCGCTGCTCCCGGCCGTCAGAGGAACCGGGGCGCGGGGAGCCCCCCGCCGCTGGGAACATAAACGCCGTTTCGCCGGAACGCCTCCCGGGTGCACGTGCCTGCGTATTATAAAATACAAATCGCGATGAAATGTAAATTCCACTCTAGAAACTTATATTGGGCTATTCTCTTTCCCGAAATCTCTCCCCCTCTGATTCCGCTATTAGGAGAAATCCCCCTGGGTTTAGAGCACTTGTTTCACGGATTTCTGCACAGCCCACATCTGTTGGCTTCCCCGCCGCGGCTCGCCCTGCTGCAGGCAGAGGACGTCGCGGGTCTCCCGGCGGGGCCGAGCCGCGGAGGGGCCGCGGCAGCCCCCGCCCTGCCCCTCGCAGCGCCAGCGATTTTCCAAACCGCCTTTCAGGATCGGGATTGAATTGCAAACGTGTGAGACGCCCGGCTCCCTCTTCCCCGGGGCTTGCGCTCGCGGTGCTTTGCCAGGCTGATTAGTAGTGTCGGAGCAGCCAGATCGGGCTGTACAGTCCATTTCCCTCAAAACAGGATGTTTCCATCAACCCGCATTTGGTTTTCCCCAAAGACCGGCGGAGAGTTTAGCTGGGAAAGACGTCCGGGCTAAACCCTCGCCTTCAGCTGCCACTCGGGTCACTTCACATCTTTGTATTATATTTCATCCTGTCATTCCCCTTTCTCTACCTTCCCGGGCAAAATAAATAAATAAATAAATAAATAAAGTAAATCAATCAATCAATACATCAATAAACTAACAAACTGAGCCTTGGAAGAGCCGTTGCTGATGGCGAAGCGCGGGGCTGCCGCACCGGCAGCGCCCGGCGGGGCCGGCGAGCCGCCCCTCGGCGGCCGGGGCACGGCTCGGCCCGGGAACACCCTCCCGGCCTCCCGGGTTAGCTGCTCCTTGCTGTTCCCCGAGCAAAGTCCCCCTGCTCCCCGGGACCACCGAGCCGCGCCTGCCGCCCCGGGAAGCAGTGCGTTTGCCGGGATTTCCAGAGGCTTTTGTGCGATCGTGGAGATGCGGGTGAATGGGGCTGCGAGTGTTAAAACTGCCACATAACCTGTGCGAACATATGTTTTATATTTACCCGCGATGCTTTTGTATTCCCGGGATTCGGGGGTAAACTGCCCGAGACAACAGCAAACCGGGAAATATTATCTAGTAAACTGCATGAAAAGGAACGACAACAACAAAAAAAACACCAAAAAAACCCGTGGGGGTTGCTCGCTTTATGAAATGATCATTGCCATTTTCGTGGACGTGACAGTTTGCGTAAGGGTAAATAGCGACAACGTGCTATTCCGTGTACAGTTTTCCAGACCATTTGAAAAACTTTACTGTATCTGCCGCGGATGTTTGAAGTAGCACATTATAAGCAGAAGAAGGATTTTCAAGTTGTTTCCCGCTATGACATAATCGTCCCCGTCAAAATCTGGCGAAGTTCGCCGGAGGGAAAAAGATGTTCATGCTAAATGATGTGGGAGAAGAAAAGAGAGAACGGCGTTTAATACGCGCTATAAAATAATGTCAGATCTCCCCGGCTGTGATCTCGCAGTCTCTCTTCCATTTTAGGGGAAGTTTATAAATGGTTACCTGGGGTTTACAAATTTTGCTAGTAAAATCTCATTAATTCCATTATGATTTCTGTATCCTTCTCCCGTAAAGGGGCCTGTAAAGTGTATTAATTCTACACAAGCCCTGCCATTCATCAAGTCCCTGAACATTTGTATTGCCCTATCTAACTGCGTAGAGGCCGATAAATAGAAAGGCTCTCCAGATAATCGCTGATATCTCTTGTCCTCCACGCAGAGCACTTGGTGGTATTTGTTCCGTCCCGGAAAAGCGAGCTTCTTGGAGAGGCTTGAAAGTAGGTGAACTTTTTAAAACACACCTGAAAGTGGGGATCTTTTTATAAGTGTTTGCGTTGCTGGTGGGGCAATAAGTTTGCGTTGCTGCTGGGGCAAGAAGGAGGATACCCGACAGCAATTTCCTCGTCAGCGGACTTAAAAGAGGCTCCTGCCTTTCCCGAGGCCTCCCTGCCTGCCTCCCTGCCTGCCCTTAGCCCCCCGCGCACAGACGCGGCCAGGCTCCCCGGGAAAGCCCCAGCCCGGAGCCCGGCTCCTCGGCCGGCGCCTGCGGGGCTGCGTTTGTTCCTCCCGTTTTCCGCAGGAGATGGGTGACATCGGGTTTAGGAAAAACCTCCGGAGGGTAACTGGGAGTTCGGCGGCCCCAACGCCGGCATAAACGGCAAGATCGTTTTGTTGCGGCTTCGTGCGAGCTGCTCTGGCTTCACAAAACCTGCAAACCCAAGCCGCCTTCCAGACAAAATTTACTGCTTGGGTTTAGTTTAGCAACGTCGACGGCGTCTGATCATTTAGAAAGACGAACTACATAAACATCTGATAGTTTGCATTAGAATCAAGCACAGTGACAATTGCACAGAGCTGGTTTTAATTTTATTCCGAAGTGTTTACACATCGACATATGGTAAATTTGTCTTCGCTGAGAAAGTTAAGAATCAATAGCGTTAATAGCTTTGCATAGACATGATAGCGATTAACATTTCTGCATCTCTACCATCCCAAGGTTCCTGAAGATAAATGCCTGGGTGCTGAAAGAAAAAGGGTTTTCCACTGCAGATAAACTGTCTCTGCCCGCAAAGGTGCTTAGAGGTTCCTCGTAGGCACCGCCGAGTTCAGCAGGACTCGCTCTCTCTCTGCTGACGGGTATGAAGAAGTAGCAGCGCCCTTGCTCCGTTTTCATCTTTATTTTCCATGCCTTTGCTCACCGGTACCTGCAAAGCTCACGACTGTGAAAAACAACCGGCTTCTTCCCGGCGGGGAGAGCTGGTCTACGATCAAAGGCTGGAGCCTGGTTCCCCCTCACTCCGACTGGGATTGACAGCGTTTTCCAGGAGCCTCTCTCGCTCCCAGGGAAGGGGGAAAAGCAAAGCTCCCGAGCCCTCTCCCTAACTCCCACTTTCTGCCAAGGTGCCGCAGATCCTTTAGCGTACTCCCCGGTTTTCCCAGGGGATGTCCAGCGACCCCCAGTCGTAGGAAGATGGGGTGGCAAAAACTCTCTTGTGCCGGGACACTTTCTAGAATCGAGGATGTGCTCTAGAAGAGATCATGAACTTATATATATATTTATGTATATTAAAAAAACCCCATCCTCATACACAGGAGTCATCGACATTTGAAAACGCTGCTAATGCAGCAATTTTCCCCAACATTGAAGGGCTATTATTTTTAATTTTCAGGTGTTGCTTTAGGAAGATCATGAAATCACATAGACACTCTAAGCCTAACCCAATCCACAGATGTCTATGCACGTCTCTAAGTCAAACAGGTCAAATATTTTTTAAACACGCATTTACCAAGAGAAAAAAAAAAAAAAAAAGGCATCTAAGCTGGAAACCTGTGGGGGCATAACAAAAGGAAAGAGGCCAGAAAGAAATATCCCACAGTGGATTACAAGGTTATGGGACAGGTCACTATAGGAAAGTTAAACAAAAAATGAAGGGTACATTATATAAACCTCACATAATTAAAAAATAGTTAGTTCCAATGTTGTAGTTATACCCTTAGATATTTGTTGAGTTTGTTGATCAAGTGTCTGTGAATTTATTGGGAGTTTATTCTGCTAATATACCTTTATTTACCCGGCGTTTGATTTTTCACATAATTAGAAAACTGACCGCAGCCTTTAATGACTGTGTATTTAATGAAGACTATCATTATTTTACACCGCAGACAAATGTACAGAATGAGCTATTATAGGAGGGGACGTAGGCAGACAAGAAATAAACCCAGTCTTACAGAGAGAAGACTCTAAGACAGTAATATATTGAATATTGCAGCGATCGATTTCAATACCCTGAGTGGACACGGGAATAAAAATTCACCCCCAAGATGAAATGGTTAGGAATTCTTTGTTGGGAGGGAAAAAAAAAAAAAAAGCGGTGTCGTGTCCCCCCCCCGCCCCCCGATCCTTTTTGTTCAGGTTAGAAGAGGGCCGGGCAAGCATCTTTCAAGCTCGCGGGGTCCCGGCTTGGGATATAACCCTAAAGGTTAGCCGCATCTCAATGGCGTTTCTCCTGGTAAAAAGATGGGTCTTTGTCCGAAGGGAGCCGGATTAAATATCAAGCCCGGCTCCGGTGCGCGGGACGGGGCAGCCCCCCCGGCCGCGGCCCCGCGGAGCGGCTGCCCCCCGCGGCAGGGCTGCGCACCGGGGCGCCTGGCGGGGGGCAGCGGGGGGTTCCCGCAGCCGGGACCCCGGGCCGGGCGGCGAGGGCCGGCCCTCGCCTCGGCCGCCGCGGCGGGGGGTGGGACGGGGGACACGGGGAGGCCGTCCCCGGTGCCGGCGCTGGAGGGGAGCGGGGGCGCCCCCCGGCAGCCCCCCCGTAGCCAGGACAATTACAACGGCACACAAAGCTGCGCCCCGCCACCCTCCGCTCCCACCGCTGCCCACAGCCCTCTTTTCCCCGCACCGCCCCCCGCCCCCCCCTACCGCCCCGGCCCTTCTCGGCTTTAATTAATAATTAAAAGGCGGAATGAAAATTAAAGACGGGGTAGAGGAGGAGCGAGGCGTTTCCGCGCCCCGCGGGAGCCCGCCTGGGCGCTGGGGATGGGGGCGAAGGTGGCCGGGCGTTTTGCGGGGCTGCCGGGCTGGGGTCCCCCCGCATCCTCCGGGCCATCTCCCTCGTCCTCCTCCTCCTCCTCCTGCCCCTGCCCCTGCCCGGGGGTGCCGGGGCGGCCGCCCTGCCCAAAGCTGTTGCCGGTAGCCGGGGCTGAGGTTCAGCGGGGCAGTGGCCGGGGGCTCGGGTTTGCTCCACTCCCGCTCGGCTGCAGGGGAGAGGAATTACAGCCCGGCAAATGTGAACCTGTTGACTGCCACATCCCGAGTGAAAGGGCCGGTGGTCTTTTACATTCTCAAACCTATGAAGTTGGGATGCCATCGCTGGGCCCCTGGATTCACCTGTCACTGCAATCATTGCCCCCGAGCACTGACAAATATTCACAATAAAAGAGTGAAAGGGTCTCTTAAGGTTCACTGATTTGTGTGTAGAACTTTGGAAAACTGCAAACAAGCGAGAAAAATTGTCCATTCTTGTGAAGGGAAATACAAGTTTGCACTTAACCGTTCAGCGACAAAACCCACGGACTGGCCAAAGAGCCGGTGACATACACTGTAATCTCCATAACAATTTCATTTCCTCTCTTCCCTCGCTCCCTCTTTACTGGTTAGCAAAGGGGAAAATCTGAGGGTTTAATCCCGAGGAAGGCTTTCCATTTATTCCCACTGCAGGGAGAAGGGGATATAGAGAAAAGCCAACAGATCCCCAACAAAATGGAGAGGGAAGTCCTCGGGCTCCGCGCTGGGAGAGGCGGCTTGGGAGCATCCAGCCAGAAGACACATGCGAGTCAGAGTGAAATAGAAACTGGCGCTATTAAATTTCCTTTTAAGTGTGCCTTTGGATTAGTTGTACACGGAATCTAGTAATTAAGGCCCTTCTCTTTAGAGAAAACCTTTTCGGTTTCGTGTTCCAGCGTCGGGCGTGATTGCTGCGTGCTTGAGAGAAAAAAATAAAGGACCAGTTTTTCCTTTGAGCGCAAAAAGTTGCTGCCGCATAAGTGGTTTTTACTAAAGAGGACATTAAATTGTAGGGTATTAGCAATAATCACCGAGGGATCTGTTTTATACCGTCTCAGGCCTCAGAATCTGCTGTTTCCATCTTGCTGGGACCAGGGAAAAGCGCTTCCCGATTAAATTCTGCATTAATAGAACTTGGCAACCGGCAACAAAAACCTTGCTTAAGTGAAATGAAGAGACAAAAGGCACTTTAAATGCTGAGGCCGGGGGCTGGGGAGCTTATGCCACTTAATTTTAAAGGAAGACGACGTTCATGCCTCGCAAGCAGTGGAGAGCCCGTGCTCGGGCTGGCCGAGGGGTAGCACTGAGCCTCCTCCCTCGCCTCCCGGGGACGCACCGTTTGCATCCGAGACCTGGATGATCCGCGGAGAGAAACCGCTCGGCTCCCGGGAGGAGCTGCCTCTGCCTCATCTGGCCCGGCCACGAAGAGGAAGGGACCTGGGCTCTGCCGGCCGCCGGGAGCCCCCGGCGCCGGCGGGAGGTGGTGGTGGGGGGTGTCCCCACGCAACCGCCCAGGAGAGGCGTCCGAAACGGGGCACCTCCACCACCTGCTCCGGGGAAGGTTGCTTCACCCCCCTTTGAGACGCGGGTGTCGTTTCCCACGGGGACATGCGACCTCAGAAGCCCCTTCCCGATGCCCATGTGCTGCGCGGGGGCGGTGGAGCTCCCACGCGTGTCCGCGGGCCGGCGCAGCGGGACGCCCGGCACCGCGGCAGTGGGACGGAGCCCCCTCCGGCGGGGTCTGCGCGGAGCGGCGCTGCGCGGGGTCTGCGCGGGGTCTGCGCGGAGCGGGGTGGCAGCCCGTGCCGGGGCCGGCTCTGGACGCGGCAATAGAAATGTAACATCTCTCCAGACAAATTAATTTTTGACGGATTTATGGCACGGTTTGCTTTCAAGATATTCATTGGCTCCTCCGAGCTGTAATAAAGTCCAGGGTGCAGAAGTATAAACACGCACCGTCTGCTCGGCGGAAACCCTCGAACAGTATCTGCCAGCGAAAGATCAAGACACTTTGTGCATTTTCCACAGATAATGCCCATATTCCGAATGAGTGATCAGAGAACTCCGGTATTGTTAAGTAAAATGAGAGGAAGGCGAGTGACGTGGGAGTCGAACAATGGCATTTCTGAATCAGTTTGGTTGATTGACATTTGGGGGCTTCATGACCCGAGGGAATAGGACTCATTACCGTGAATACACCAAAACATCAACCGAGATTAGAACTCTGGATCTTTTAAAAATCCTATTTCATTCTAAATTATAGTGGGAAAATACCAATTCTAAGAAAAAAGAAAGAGAGAGGGAAGAAATTACTCCTTTATGCTCCTTTAATTGCTCAAAGCCCCCAAATAGAGTAAGAAATAGCGTTAAGGTTTTAGGCAGCATTTAAGAGGAGAAAATTAACTTTACAAACTAAAAATCTTGTCGCTGACAGAACACTGAATACGAGGAAAGACATATTTCTGCAGATCTTGCGCTGAGCTGAGATGGGAATAGGCGCACGATGCAGGAATAACTTAATAAGAAGGATATCTGACAGATTGATATGAATAACTAATTAGATATTATTCCATTTTCCTTTGCTACGTATTTTACATCTCGGATCCTCGGGAAAAGGACAAGTAAGCGTGAGGGGGGAATAAATAGAAGGGAAAATAAAAGGGTGAGGAAAAATGTGTCCAAACCAGCCTGGAGAGTCAGGAGAGGCAACGCGAGGGGTGCCATGGGATTCTTTTTGGAAGACCGGCTGGCTCTGAACAAAGTCTCTTTCTCACAAAATTGGGAGGAAAAAAAATAGTAAGGTGTGTGGCAGAGGAGGGCAAAATCTCTGAGGTTTGACCGTCCTTCCCGGTCAGAGCAGCCCCAGCCGGAGTCAATGGCCGTCAGGATTTGCCCATCTTCAAAACTATCTCCGGGTCCTGAAACCGAAAACACAGTCCCTGGGTCCAGCACAGGGCCAACGTGTTTTAAATACAGTCGTATTTGCTCCCTCCTATCTTTAGGGAATTAAATGCTCACGGGGTTCCTGACACAGGATGAAGCGTTTAACCAACGACATTACGAATGGGGCTGTAAGAGAAGGTTGCCCTGTTATCAGATTTTCGATCAGTTATCAAAGCCGAGGATTGCTTAGGAGCCATTGCTTTGCACAATAGAAACAAGGACGGTTTTATTTATTCGGCGGCCAGAAATACAAATAATTAGGACCCTGGCAATCCTGCCAAATAAATTCAGTGCTTTCAGGTTAAAACACAGGCGCACGAATAAACCCGATGATTATCTAAATGTTCAATTACGCATTTACTAATACGGCCAGTGAGTCAAAGCCTCCGCACGTCTAGATATCATCTTCATACGGAGACATCTTGGTTTTAATTAATGACTGCTTTATTCTCATTATTCTCAAGGAAAATAGGGGTCGCGTCACCTCAAAATTAAGATTATTTTAATTTATTTAGGCTCTTAAGCAAAAATCAGTCTAATTACGTTTCGAATTGCGAGGGAGAGGCGATGGAACTCGCTGCAGAGTTCGAACAAAGGCACGCCGCCGGTAACGCACCGCGCGGGGCTCGGCAGGGAAGGAGCGACCCGGCCGGTCCCCGCCAGCCCTCTCGGTGCCATCTGCAGGGGGGAGCGGGACAACGCGGTCGGGCGGCACCGCGCCGGTCACCCGCGGACCCCGCACGCCCCAGCCCCAGCCCCAGCCCCGGCCGAGCCCCGCTCGTTGCCGGAGACCGGCCGGCACCGCCACTCGGGCCGTAGAAGTTAAACCCGCGGCGCTCCCGCCCGCCTGCCCATCCCCGGGCACGGCGGGGAGACGCCGCCCGTCGCTCCCGGGAGCTTGCCCGGAGTGGGGGGGCACTGCGGGGCGCGGCGGGGCACACTCCGCTCCACCGGGAGGCGGTGGCGGCGGCCCCGGCCCCACACCTGCGCGGGGGCTCCGCGGGGAGCTCCCGGGGGAGGGCAGCGCCCCCCCGGCCGCCGGGGGAACAAAGACAGCGGCGCGGGGGGCGCCCGCTCGGCCGCGGCGGCGGGTGCCGGGCGAGGCGAGGCGAGGCCGCCGCCGGAGGGGCCGCCCCGCCCCGCCCCGGTGCCGCCGCCACCGCCGCCGAGGCCGCGGCCCCCGCCCGCTGGCGGCGGCGCCAAACGCGGGCCGGCAGCGCCCCCTGCGGGGCGGCGGTGGCGCGGCGGCGGCCCCGCCCCTTAAAGGGGCAGGCGCTCTTAAGGTGGAACGGGCGGGGAGCGGCGGCGGCCCCTCCGCGCCGCGGCTGGGCGCGGGGAGGCCGCGTCCCCCCCGACGGCAGCACTGCCGCGGACCGAGGTCCTGCAATACCGTCGATGCTGCCGCCGTCTCCGCCCTCGGCCCCCGCTTTCCCTTGAAGGCGTCGGCGGTTTTGCGGAGCATGTCAGCGAAGCGCAGAGTGCTCCCACGGGCGTGATTTTCCACGCGGGAGCCACGGGCCGTACCGCGCCGGCTGGATGAGTCGGGGGCAGCGAAACCCCCGCCGCCAGCTCCAGGGAGGTGCCCGGGCCGAACCGGCCCCTCCGGCGGCCGCGGCGTCGCTAACGGGCTCCGACCTTCGGCGCTTGGCGCTTCGCTTCATGGCGGGGACCACCCCGCTCGCTCTCGGGGTACGGGCAGCCCCCCTCGCCCACGCACCGTTCCCCGGGACCGGCGGCCGCATCGGGTTCCCCGCCCGCCTGGGAGCACTGGCCCCGGGTGGGGGATGGAAGAGAAAAAGAGGGGAAAGGGGAGTAAAAGAAGTGACGCCCCTTCAAGCGGCCCTGCCCCAGGGGCGAGGCGCGCCGTGCCGGCCGCTCCGCTCCGCGCCGCTCCCCACCGCGCAGAGCTCCTGCCAGCCCCGGGCAGCTTCAGCCCGGGGTCCGGCCGGCTGCGCGGGCAGACGCTCTCCCACGTCCCCGTGTTCCCCCCGCGCACACGAGCACGGAGGCAGCTCCGTTTCGGGGGCCGCGCGGGGCGCCGGGGCCGCGGGCCGAGCCTCCGCAGCTGCGGGCCGGGTCGTTCTCAGGCAGACTCCTGCCGCGGAGCATCCTCCCCCTGCCCGGCGCCACTGGCCCCTAGAGCAAACCAAATAAAGTGCATTAAGAAAAAATGAAAAGGGCGAGGGGACAATCCCCCCTACACGGGTCTTTGCAGCTGCCCGAGAAGGGCCGTGCCGCCCCCTCCCGCCCTCCCCGGGGCAGCTGGGGTCGGAGCCGCCGCCGTGCGCGCTCCTCCGTGGTCCCCTCCCCACCCGTCAGTCCCGCCGAGGAAAGATTTTATTCTGGCTCTCGGGGTTAGCGGGAAGGCGCTAGTTAGTGTGACAGCACAGAGGGTCCCCCACTGAAAAACGCCGGCGCTGAGCCCCCGGGCGGCTGCAGCGCGCAGGGAGCCGGTGTCCGCGGCCGCGCAGCTCCCCGCACCGGCTCCTCGGCCGCGGCGGCGGGACGGGTGGACACCGGCCAACCTCGCCAAGGACACCCGTGGCTGCACCGCTTTCACCCTCAAAAACGAAGCCGAGAAGGCTGAGGATGTCTCTCGGTTGCGCAAGGGTGCTATCGTTGCCCTGAAAATTCAGGGCCGAATTTCTCATGTTTCTAGACTGGGGACAGGGTTTGCTTTTGTTTTTGTTTTTTTTGGGGGGGGCGGATTCGTAATTAATGAAGACAAATATGCATTACAGCTACTCCACACAGGCCATTAAGCACGACGAGGTTTTCCTCTCGTGTTTTTAAGTGGTGATTTGTGGGCGCCGTGTATGGGGGTAGCCGCGGGGGGGTCCTACCGCGCAGTGCCGCGCAGCGGCCGCGCCCTCGCGGTGGCTGGCGAGCTCCGAGCCCCCACCGAGCTGGCCGAAACAACAGCGAAATATTTTCAAAATCAAACCCGTTTTCTGCGCCCCCCCCCCGCGCAGCAGAGAAGAATGATGACGAGTGACATGGCGCTGCGCGGCTCTGAGCGGCGCTGCGCGGAGCGGTCCCCCACCGGCTCCGCCGGCTGATTTAAGTGAAATAGCTCAGTGAAGCTCTGAAACACGGCGAGGAAGGAAGGGCCGTGTCCTCCGCGCATCGCCGCCTCATTTTTTGTTTTCCGCTTGAAGTTTCTGCGAAGTAGCCAAGAAATTAGCGCTGGGTTTCTCTCGGCCAGAGAAGGTCCCCGAAATTTGGCATTTATGTATTTCGCTTGCTAGTAGGCTTTCACGGGCAGTAAAGCTGGAAGCTTAGAAAAGTAGACAAAAATCTGAACCCTGCCAGATTACCCAGGAGACACAAATGCTGGAGGGGGGAACCGATGATTCACCCCGGGCTTCATACACGAGAGAATTAAAAGTAGTATGCAGTGATTTGTTGATGAATCTAATGTTTGAGGGGAAGGCTCTAAAATCTTGAAGGGGCAAGCTGTGCCATGAGAAAGCAACAGTCCCATAGACTTCAGCAGACCGTGTCACAACAAGCCATAATCGCGATTAAAGCAGCAGCAGCAAATCAGGTACCTTATCTCCTCTTTTTATGTAAAGCATCAGAATATTCTGTCTTCCCTTGACAAAGGAGCCCTCATCCAAAGCATTTTGTTCCTCTTGCCAGAATGAAACACATTTTCCTCCCCAAAGTAAACATAATGCATGTAACTAAAACACTGGCAGGGCCAACAGCAGGGAATTTAACTTTTAAAGAAACCGATCTCTGTCCGTGATTGATGCTGTGTCGCTCTGACAACAGAGAGTGTGTAGCTAATTGCCTCTATAAACGAAAAAGATATTGCCCTCATTTTATCAAACACATTCTTTGTCCGGGGCTAAAACAAGTGTCACAGTAAATGAACATGACTGTAGAGATTAATAGTTCCCCAGCAGTGAAATCTGAGTAAGAACCCCACGTTGGCAACCAGTGTCTGGTTTAAACTGGGAAGGAGGTTTGTATTAATTTTCCAGGAGCAGTTCCCCTTCCAAGGATCCACCTATGCAGCCATGATCACCTGGGTGCTGCTGGTCGGGATAACCCACAGCTCCTGTCACCAGGACCTCGAGGACCTCCCGGAGGCCCTTGGGACCCCCCCAGCCCTGGGGGCCTCTCGGGCCCTTGGAACTTCTCCGGGCAGAGCTTTGGCCAGCGTTTGGCTTCCCAGGCAGGCTGGTCTGCAGGGTGCAGCTCTCCCACCCCCCCTCCACAAGGCATCATGGAGAAGGAACTGCAAGGAACTGCAAGAGGTTTCCTTTGGGTCTCTCTAAAAGACAGGGTGATCCTGACTTTTTCTTCCAGAGGAGCTTCAGATGTTTTCTCTGTTCTTTAAGAATGATGTTTTCTTTGTATCTTGAATGTCAACAGCCAGTATTAGGAAGAAAAAGGGAAAGCATTACAGCAATATTTATTCAAACAGGTAACAGCAAATTCTGTGTGACCACCTAACAGAGGAAAATTCATCTTCAGCCAACACCAAAATGTGGCTTCTGGGATCTCTCACAACTGCTCAGTTTATACTTTTACTTCCATCCTTCCCCTCACAAGGCATTCCCTCAGCTTTCTATCCAGGCAGGGTAACAACACCCTGTCGTACTCTCAGTTTGTTTCGAAGGGATACTGAAATTTTGAAGAGCGTGGAGAAGAGACCCTCCCCTCCCACACTTCTGTTTTGAAACCCACAAGTGTAGTACAAGGTGCTCTCGGAGTGTATCCTGTCTTAAGGGACTGGATTACAACACGAAATACCCTCAAGAGACGGATATGTGAGGTGTAAAAGGTCTCTTTAACCTAGTGGGGAAAGGAATAGCTTGAACAAATAGCTGGAAACTAGAGCCGGACAAATTCGCGTGTGAAGGAAAGCACTCATTTGTAGGACACTGCCCAGGGAAGTGGCTAATTCACTGTTATTTGCTGGTTTTAAGCCTTCCTAGAAATTATGCTTTTGTCAGACACAATACTGGGTGGGGTGGATAAGATCTAATGGCCGATGTTAAACAAAATGTGATATTGTTGTAGATTCATAGAATTTAACACTGAGGGTCACAGTTTCTTCTTCTGCTTAGTCCAAACGCAGTGACACTGGTCCAGAAGCACGGGAAGAACCTGAAGCGCAGGTACCTTCCCCTGAAACTGCCGTTGGGTAGTTTTTCATTTTCCTTCAGTTTATCTAGAGTTGCTATTGACAAAGTACCTCCGGAGTAAAGCATCTTTGCATAATTATTTACGCTTTGGGTTTAAACTCTCAATCCATTCCCTTGTCTTTTTTTTTTTTTTTTTTTTTTTTTTTTCCCCCTCTAGGATTTTGCCCCTTACTCCATGGAATAACAAGCACATTCTTGGTGCTGATATTTTCCCTGCTGAACCTGCCTTACAGATAGCATGAGCAGTGCAGTTATGCCTATTAGTCACAGTGCTCGGCCCTGGTGTTAGACTAATTTGGAAAGACTTCCTGCATAGCAAGAAACAGCAGGATTTGATCACAGTCAGAGATCCATTACAACGTGCAGCAAGGCTCTTTAAGGAGCCCTTATCACCTGGGACATTTAAACACTGCGCTCCATGAGGCATCGGCAAAAAAAACCATGAAGAAACATTGCAGTCAAAGGAAGACGGGTCGCTCGAGCTGCTAGATCTTTTCCATCACTGAATTCTAGGACAGTGATTTAATTAAATAGTAATAGTAAAAAAATCTGACAAAAGAGGGAGAGAATGGGCAGCGAATATTGACTCTTTAACCGCACTATTTTGTGGAATATTAATGTTCCCACATTATGTCCAGGCATCAATCCTGATCTCCCTGGAGTCAATGGTGACATTCGATTGCCTCCCGTGGAAGAGGGTTATTTATCTGTGGGCATCTTGATCAAAATAAACACAAGGAAATAGATTGTACTTGAAAATATTTTGAACTTCCTTTTGCTTGATTTGAACAATTGCTTTGGTCCTAGGTTATTAAATCTTGACTTTACCCCAAGAGAGGTTGCTGTTGTATTGCTATCCTCTTTCCTTTGCTGCAGGGATAATCAAACATTTCAATAGCTTTCTGTTGACTGTGAGAGTATAGTTACTTTTAACCCTTTTTCAGCCTAGTCAAACAAAAATGTTAATGAAAACATCTCCAGGCAGCGCTTGGTCAATCTAAATATCAATTAGACTTTGAAAAAAAAACCCAAAACCGAGTGCCCTATCAACTGTTAAAAAGCAGGTAGTTTACAGAGAGGGAAATATATTGATGCACTTTGTACTGAAAAGGAAATCACCTTGTGAAATTTGAGGACCGGTGCTAGGCAAATATATGGATTTTGATGACATCTTCTGTTTTAAAACGCTACCCTAGAGCTCACAGCTCACATCTTGGGCTCACAGCAACTGGCATATTCTCCTCTTTTAACAAAGTAAAACATGCTGATCTGTGAAGGAGTGCTACACGGAAAAAAAAATGCACCTCTTCTGGTTTACATTAGACAGCCTTTCTGCTGCCTTCTTGTACCCCCCCCCCCCTTTTTTTTTTCCCCATGAAAACATCCCCACAATAAGATTCACAGCTGTTTACATGAATGTCTAACTCTATTAGCTGCAAAGGGGGAGAGCTATAAACTTAGCCAGTTATTCTTTGGTTTTAACTAATGTAGCTGTCACTGAATTTTTCCCTTGGTTCCCAGGACAAAAATAAGTAGTACTGGGAATACGTGGTTGGTTTTCCAAATGTCTTTTCGTAGGATCCTCTTAAATAATAGTGCTCAGAAGCATGCAAGGTATGAGCCCCGTTATATTATGTGACCTCTTAGGTATTAACAACGTGGATTTCTATTGTCTTATTTAAGCAGCCAAGTTACAAATAAATACAGACCAACACCACAAACTCAGAGCAAGAATTTACCATCAGCAAGAAATTACCTCAGCACGAAAACCTTGCCCAATGAGCGGATAATTTACTTGCCTCACTGCGCAATATAACTCAGCCGGACAATTAGAGGCCCTGGTATTTTAATAAAGTTGGGGGGGGGGCGGAGGAGGCAGGGAAGGGTTAAGCGGCGCGGCCTCGCCTGCCTCCCAGCCCCAGGGCGGTGGGGGGGTGCGGGAAGGAGCGTGGCCTTCATCTAAGGACAGAGAGGTGCGAAGGGAAAGCCCACCGTCTGGGTCGGCTGGTTAGGCAGGGAAAAAGCTTTGTTTGGTGTTACTTTGTGTATTAATGAACCATGCCTTAAGGAAAGGGCCTACAAGAGATTTGGGAGTCTCCCGGGCGGGATGCAGAGCAGGCGGGGACACGATCCTGTAGCCGTCGTTCGGCAGCACGAGTTGTCCCGTCAGGACTCCCCTCACACGTTTCCTTCGCCAGCCCAGGCTCCTTGCGAGCCGGTCCAGCGGCGGCTCCATCCCAGCCCCCCGGCCCCCGCTCAGCCCCCCGCGGGGCGGCTGGGGAGGGGAGGGGAGGGGAGGGGAGGGGAGTGTGTGTGTGTGTGTGTGCGCACCGCCTCCCCCCCCCCCCCCCCCCCGGGGCAGCCCACCCGGCTCGGGCAGGAACTTCGTGTCTTTACGGTGGCGGGTACCGTTTCGGCAGGACGGAGCGGCCCACGCGTGGGAGCGAGGCGGGCGGCGCGGCTGCGCGTGTATTCTCGTTTCCTGCGGAAAACCGGGCTGGAAAGGCAACCGCCGGCTTCAGAGGCCGCTCGGGAGCATCTTCTGCTGCTTCTGCGGAGGCCACGCCGCCGGTTTCACCCACGGGCTGAAAAACAGACAAGCGGGGACTTTCCGCCCCATCCCCCGCCTGTCCCCGAGCAGCCAGGGTTTCCTAAATGGCTGCTTGGGCGCCGTTGTTTGGCCTTCCCGCGGGAGCTGGTGCAGGTCGAACCCGTCACCCCCACACCCCCCAGCCGCCCCCCACCCGCGGGTGGGTGCCTCTCCCTCCGCCTTGCTCTTTTCTGTAACATGCGGACCCTGCCCGAACCCCCCCTCCTGCCCTTCTGTGCCTCTCGTGCTGTGATTGCGGTAAATGAATCAGTACGACCTGGGCTCTGGTACTGCCCAGGAGTTCAAAAAACTCCTTTTGGGAAGCTAAGGATGATAGAAAACTGGGAGTTACCTATCCACAATCAAATTCTCCTCCAGAGTTAAAGATGCTGAAACATATTTCATGCTGAGTCTCAATGACATAAATATTTCCCTAAAAATAACCTCATTCATTACACAAACCTGCTTAATGCTTTATGTCTGTAGCTGTTTATTGACTACTGAATCAAGCCTTGTGGAAAAAAACCCTAACCAACAACTCCTAATAATATATGATTGTGCAATTAAAGACTGTCTTATAATGTGTGCACAAAAGGGACTAAATTAAAACCACACAAGCAGCCATATGCCAGCATCCTAACTCTTTGGTACCTTTCTTTGTAGGCCGGGTTTTCTAAAGGTGAAAGCAATCTCTCTTCCCCCGCCCCCCGCGCCCCCTCCAATGTGGAATTCCCAGCAAGGGCAGCAGCATTCCTCGTTAGCAGGGTCTGAAACCTGAACCTTCAGCCGGGCACCACAGCTTGAGTTACAGGGTAACTGCGCTGGTCCCATCCAGGATAATAGCATTATTTTGGGTGTGGAAAATGGGTTCCTGGGGTCACGGCAGGAGTGGCGGAGTGGGCAGTGGGCTGTGCACCCCTCTGCTCCCCCCTTTCACAGCCACTGCTTGCCTTCAGCCTCCCGTGCAGGGAGTGCTACAGCTGCTCCCATAGTAGTATCTTGGCCTGGCCTTTTGTTGAAATGTGCATGCTCGGTTATTTTTGGTGCGTCGCCACCATTTTTGTTGAGAATGTAACTGAAAGGAATGTTTGTAGCTTTATATCTTGGCCAAATCGTAAGACAAAGTCATGGGACAGAGAAAAGGCTCTTTTCTGGTACTGGGTCTTTCCTCTTGCTAAAATTCCAAAATCTCCTGAAAGCAAGTTGAAGGTATTATAAATTCCCTAGTATGTTCCAAAAGTTTTTTATAAAGGAAAGTGTTTTGTAGCATAAATACCAGGGTAACCACTTACTTTACCAATATTTTAATTCAGTTATGTAAATTCCAAGGCATGATTGACAAGGTGTTAGTTGCTTGTGGGCTTCATCCTCATTTTAAAATTGTTAACACTTCTGTCATGACAAAGGGCTGATTTTATTATTGTTGTCTGTGTCTACATGGGAAAATTTATCACTAGATGGATTATTTTTTAGAGTAGTACATAGGGAAGACTGTTTCTATGCTCTCTTTGCAAGAGGTCTACTTATTCCTGTCAGATTTCTGCAGGCCACTGCTGATTTTACTAAAACTGAAATGCTTACTTTGACTTTGCATTGTGCATTATTTTAACAGCAGAAGATGGCAGATAAACACCTTTTATCTACTTTCCCTCCTACTGGGCTTTTAACATCAAAGATCATCCCATTCATCTTTGTTTCAAGGCGGGCTGTAAGTTTTCACATGACAGGATTGTTGAAAATCAAACTGACTATACTTGATCACAGTGGGATCTGCATGAAAATCCATCTACAAGTTGAGCTGTAATACTTACCTGTCTAGGTCAATTTGAGAACAACAAGAATGATAAGCACATAAAGCTGAAATAGTGTTGTTTCACAGTAGGGCTGTTGCACTGCCAGTATAGCGGAAAAGGCTGATTTAAGTAAATGTGGAGCGGCATGCAAAGCTGCATGATTTTATCACAGAGGTTATTAGATGCAAGTCTTTGTGATAATTTGTCTTTCTACTTGCCCTGACTTCATATGCCATATTGCCTGGGGATTATCCCAGCCGAAGAAGGAGGATTAAGGTATGTGAAGGAATGTAGTGGAAGTGTCAATAGAGGTTTCCTGTTGAACAGGGGAAGAGCAAAAAAATCCATGCATATGCTTTGGTGTCGTGGAAGAAAAAATGCTGGTTTCCAGTGGGGCTCAAGTTGTCACTGGAAAGCTTATGGGGTGCAGGGCACAGCCACAGCCAGCATGAGCTGGAGGTTCAGCTGCAGCCTATTGCGGGGAAGCCCTGTGTGTCCATGGCTTATTGTCAGTGTAGTTTCAGCATTGCTAACGAAAACAGATCCAGCAGCAGATCATATATTTATTTATACCCTGTCATTCTATCAATTATACAATTTATATATACAGAAAAAGTGGAAAAATGAGAAAAACCCTCTCCTCTTTCAAAATCAGATGACAGTATGCTATGATGTTCTGGCACTTTTGTGCAGTCTCATATATCAAATAATCTAACTATATTAATCAAAAAAGTAGACAAAACACTATTTTTTTTTCCTGAGCGTTAGCCTTGCTTAAAAAAAAATGGTTTTTTTGACTTAGATATACTGGCTCTGCATGGACATGTGTAACGTTAAAGAAGCTACGCCCATAAGTGAGTCTTGAACATCACGTATTTATTTGGAAATTCAGTCATTAGCTGTGTATCTTCCCGTAACTTGAGCAAGTTCACCAGATATATGAGTGTTTATATGTGTATTAATGGTTGAGCTAGCCATATTGCCTATAACTAAAGCTTTCTGACTCTTTCCATTATCATTTCCATTATAATGCAGCCAAACTTTAACTACTGAGACTGAAACTTTGCAAAGAAATATTGAGCCTGAGGCAGAACTTGCAATGGAAAATTTCAACTAAAAGACTTCAGGTTTCTCTAAAAACAAGAGCAAGAAAATTGCTTTGTTTGGCTCATGTTAACAAAATAAAAAAATAAAATCCCAAACCTTACAGAAAAGCTGTAGTGTTTTCTGTAACGGTGTTATGATCCAGTATTTGGGGGAGCAACAGTATTTGGAAAGACACTTCTAGCTGCTCCTGGGAAAACGTGTGGGAGTTTGGTTGAGCCATGATCCTCAGGGCAGTTACGGTTTGAGCATGTTTGGATTTTTGTGCTCAAGTCGACCAAGGATTTGACCTGACTTGGACCCCTTGTTTCTCCCGGCCTTGAAGACTGCCATGGGGCTGAGCTCTCTGGAGGGGCTGGGGCAGCACCCCAGAGCATCCCATGCTTTTAGGCCAGGCGGGCTGTGGGGAGAGGGACTGTGGGGTGCTGCCTATCCTTTCCACAAAGGAAATTTCCAGTAGGAAAATATGTACAAAAATAAGCGGAGGTTGTGAAGTCAAGTGCTCAGGAATTAGGAAATGCCAGAGTGACGTTTCCTGTGCTGTCTTCCCTCTTTGTCTCCCTTCTGTGTAGCCGTTATGATGCAACCTTTGAGTGCTCAAACTGTTTTTACAGCTTTCTCCTTAAAGGAATTTATTTTCTTGTGATAACAAATAATTATTTTTTTTAATTGCTTAGCAGGAATAGCTGGATAGCCGTGCATATTACAGAGCAAAAATGGATTTTTCTTCATGAGCCAAGTGTTTTTTTAATCAAATTTTGATGCTATTGAAGCTGAGTGTTCTGTGACCCTAATGGAGATCGATGTCTGCAAATGAATTGGATCTGTCAGAGCTGTTGTCTCTCTTCCTTGTCTTCTGCTTGTCGCTGTCTTGTAATTTTTGACTGTTCTCAGTCCTTATCTTAACACTGTAACAAGGAGATCGGTATTCAGCCAAGCAAAAACGCTCTGGCTAAACCAGAGCAGTTCATGTTGCCCTAAAGAGGAAGGAAGGATGCCTCTTCCTGCCTAACCGACGGCGTGTTCTGCAAGGCGTTACTTATTGCTCTGCTTTCCCCTGCCTGTTTCCTGGAGGAGGTGGAAAGCAAAATAATAAACGTCTTTGGCTGAAGCTTGCACAAATTAGGTTACAGAGACAAATTACTTCCCAGATCTTCTTATTGTACATCCCTGGCAGGTTTTGTCTAAAATTAAAAATAAGTATTCTGTGTATTCCTGCTCCATTATTGCCTGCAAATACATACATTAAACATATCACAGGAGGATAGACTCTAATAGTGTCAGATAGAAGTTGTACTTTTTTCCAGAAAGAAAGAAGTCTAAGGAAGATATAACAGCAGTGGTGAAGTTCTTACTTTCATACTGACTCAAATCTGATATTTGTCTTCTAGCATTTAAACAAATTTTTACATCTGTCCATAGAAAGCAGTGAGCTTTTGGTAACATAATATATAAAAACTTCATCAGTTAATATAAAACCAGAGATCAGCTGAACGCCATAGAAGATGGGGTTCTAGATTTCTACTCTTGGTAGAAAACCTAAATGTATTATGCCCCCCCTGAAGTTTAATAAGCAATTGCAGAAATTACATTGCAATTGTGACTTGCAGGGGTGTGGGCAGCCTTCCCCCCTGTTGTTGATGCCAGCCTACCTGCCCAGCCCTGCAGGGAGGGGTTGCTGCTCTGCTGGGGGGGGGGTGGCTGGGCGCAGGCAGGGCTCATGGATCCCCTCCAGCCCCCTAGCCCCCTGGCTGGCCACGTGGGCCCTTTGCCACACACCACCATCTCAGGGATGGGGGCATGCCAGCTGCTCCTTGGGTGCTATGAGTCCTCTCCTGTCAGGAGAAATAAGATGCTTCTGGAATTTTATCAAATTCCCTTTAACACCTGTCTGGAAGAGATGCTGTGGTTGTTTTTTTTAGTATTTGATTTTTCCAGTCTTTCACTGAATCTGCATATGTTTTGTTAACATATTGCAAGGTGTAATGTACTGGCTTTTTGTATCAGCAGGCACAGATTGTTTAGTTCCCCAGTTAGTAAAATTCCCTTTGAAGAAATGTGCACCTGGGCTTTTTCCCCCCAGATTTTTTCCTGTTGCTCAGACCCACTGCCCCCCCTGCAAGATGAGTATCTATCCCTGCTCTCACCGCTCATCTCTGTTCTGGCACCTTCACTCCTGCTTCAAGCTCTCTTCCACCTCCTGGCACAATGTTGACCTGGAGTCACTGAAACAGGTCTCTTCCCTCCCACACACCTGTAGAGAGGTGAGATGCCGTGTCTGAAAATCGAGCTGTTTTTTGTGAGTTAAAAATAGTTCCATTGGGAGACAGACAGATAGCTGAGCCCTGACTCATTAATTGTAATTAGCTAAAGGTATCTTCCTAGCACAGTCCTGTTGTTCTTGGATGAGAACTGTGAGCATGAAGCCAGTAGGATGATCACTTTTCATTCCTTTCACAAACAACCTTATAACATCCTTAGTTTATATTATACTATATATAATGTGATCATATGATTACCTTAAGCTTTTGGCACGTGTACATCAGGTTGCCTCTCTGTATCACCATAGATGTGGCCCCGTGGGCTGAGGCACAGCATTACAGATTTCATCAACTGTCTGTAACAGTCTCAAGCTCCTTTTCATGCTTCAGCAGCTCTGCTGTTACATATTTTCAGAAGTGTCATACACAACCAGAAAGTGGTGATTTCCAGATGGTATTTTTCAGTCCCTGAAATTAATCCGTATGAACTCCAGGCAATTATTCTGTTGATACTATATTTGAACTAGGATCTCCTTTGATAGACATTTTTGTGCATTTTTGTGCATAAGAAGTAACCAGCATCCTCATGTCAGTCTTGTCCACTTTAGGGGGACCTGAAGAAGCCTGTGCACACTTGTGCCCTGCAAACAGCAGTTGCATTTTCCTTTTGTTTTCTGTTGAGCTGTGAATGTTTATTTGTCTGGTTTGTGAATCCATCTCCATGGATGTCTTGGTAGGCTGTGCTTGATAAGGAGTTGCTACAGGCTGTTGTGAGCCTGTGTACACTGAATTCCTTATTGAGTAAATGTAAATGAGAGGATTTGAGGACTTCCACAACAATTGAACTCTCCAGTTCATTTAATCTCCCTCATTTAATCTGTGGGAAACTCATCAAAGACACCTACCAGCCTCACCAGTTTTGGATCTCACCAGGAGATTTTGGTGGGCAAAGTCCCACAGATTGAGGGGTGGATCTGAAATCCTGAACAAAACATGGCTCAGAAACAGTTCCTTTGTTTTACTCATCAGCTTTTCTTCTTCCATTGACTAGATAATTTGTTTCTTAAATGACGAGATAATGCTGTCGGTTCTGATAACGTGCTCAAAGCTTTTGTAGATGTGGTGTCTTCTGTGCAGCTAGCCTGTGGTTTTGCCAGTATCTTTTTGTTTTGTATGCTTTCTGGTGGTGGTCTGAAACTCTTAGCCTGTCCTCACTGACTATATGCTCACGATGGAGCTCTTTACAGGCTGCTATTTGTTTTTTGAGGTTTAAGCCTTTAAAATTGTTGCCACTCTTCATGTGTCTTATGAAATATGCAAAGACTTCTTCAGTTCTCAGAAACAACATTTTGAACTGAACTAAAATCTCTTTAGTTCTTTAATTTAAAAAACTCTCTAGATCCTTCAGTACCTCTAAATTGTGCCTAAAGGCACTCTGAAGGACTGAAGAAATCCAAATATGCAGTTTTTTTTTTTTTTTTGGTCCTTTGCTCCCATCATTACCCGAGATTATCCAAATTAAAACTGCTGAAATGTCTTGCTCCTAATATTTTATCCATGTGTTTGACCTGCCTGTGCATTACGTCTCATGCAGGCAATGCATGTTTTTACATCTCTTTTGGGCTTTTGAGGGTGTGCAGGTGGGGATGGCCAGGGGTTAGGCATGTTGTCCAGTCAGGCTAACCTTCAGAATATCACTTAGCTTCACTGTTACCTGATATTCCGGGAATTCAAGCTGGGAACTGCCTGCCATGAACACTCCTTAGTTTAAGCGTGATCTGATGTTGCACTTGATCATATCTTGACAAGCTCCCCTTTATTCCTGGAGGATGCACTGGTGCAGCGTTACCGCAGCTGTGCTAATTGCTTCCTTTCGCTGCCTTCCACCAAGGCTTCTGTTAAGTCAATCCCTAACTTGTACTGGCCAGACTTCCTCACCACTTTTCATCTCTGTTGCTGTCAAGAGGTTTTGAGATCCTGTTTCCACTGTCTGATTTTTCACTAGCTGTACCTCCTGCTCAGCCTTAGCGATGGCTCCTGTGCACACCTTGTTCCTCAGTTCAGCCTGTCGCATACTTCTGCTGAACAGCAGTCTTGTTCTTGCATGAGAACATGGATCTTGCCAGGTTCAGAAAGAGCTGGATTTCCACTGTTGTCTGCAGTAGGTGCTCAGCAATAGCCATTATTTTAATTTCTGTAGTCTACACTTGCTTTCCTTCCAGCATGTTGGTTTGTTCAAGAACCGGAGTCACTTCAGATCTCTGAGCCATCACAGCAGTGTACTGATGTCCTCAAGCCCAAAGGTGCTTGTGCAGCTCTTTGCATGGATCATAATAGCAGGTGCTGGCAGCATCACTTGTCTGCCAGCACCTTTATTCTCTTGCATATGGTTTCCTTCTGGACAGCCTGCGCTTAGTGCTGTTGCCTGCCTAAGCGCAGCCCGTGGGCATCACCTGGCCTGGGACTCAGTGGCAAAGTTTATCTACTGTAGGTAGGAGCTTCTGGCCCATTGCCCTCTCTAATGGGATAATTGCTACACTGGCCACTATTTCTTCAAGTGCATAAAGGTTTGACAAAGGAGTCTTCCTCTGGCAGAGAATTAACAGCCAATGCCCCTAAAGAAACTGCATTTCTATTTTTACACTTCTAATTCTCCAGCAGTAACCTGGACCAGGACCTGTGGCTGTAGAAAGCAGGCAGTTGCCAGGGGCTGGATACTTGCAGAACGGTCATGGATTTGCCGCCTGCTTTGCTTATGCCAAGACACAGGAAGACCAGGCTGGTTTGTCTTTCTGAGGGAAAGCACACGGGCTTGGCTTGGCAGAGGGCGGCAGCCCCTGGCAGCAGCTGTGCTGCTCACCGCTCCTCTGGTTGGTACTGCTGTACTGCTGGGTATCAGTGGCAGCAGCAAGCACAGACCTGGGCTCTTCTCCTGGCTGGTCTGGTCAGCTCTGCCCCTTTCCAGTAGCCTCCTGTTGCAGCAGGATCCTTGCTCGGCTGAGCTGGGCACCTCGTTCCTGGAGGGCAGACTGAGTTGTCACCTCCCTCCTGCCCAGCACTGAGCTGGCTGTGACCTTTTCCACACACTGCCCCGGCCCCCTGCCCTCCTCTGGCAGGCATGATGCAGACCCCTTGGCATGCCAGGCTCTCCTCCACGAGGGTCTCCTGCCACCCTGGGGGTGCATGGGGGGCAAGCCCCCTCCTCCTGGCCTCTCTCTGCTCCCTGGTACAGCCCAGGGATGCTGCTTGTTGCTGCCTGTCAGCCGTCCTTCATCATCTGACAGGGACCAACCCCCCATTTGTCGCTGGCTATCTCAGAAGGACGCTGGTGGGTGCTAAATTGTCTGAAGCTGATAAAAAGCAGCTGGGTGGATATTTTAAACAGAACATTCGTTGCATCTGTAAATCTGTAAAAACAATTGCCAAGACAAACCTTCAGTGAGTTTATAGCCCTGTTTTGTGTTTCCAGCCCTTCAGCTTCAGCCCTTCTGGATCTGAGGAGGGGATGCTAGCAGCACAGGCATTTGTGCCCTCAGACACAGTCTTCAGCCAGTGGTCTAAAAACATGAAACATATCTTTAAAATTCCATTTCCTTTTCAGTTTGGGTGACTCTTCTTCTTCCTCGTGATTAAGAGAATATGTTTATTGTCTTTTCTCAGTGAGAAGAAATGCAACCTGTGCATCAGTGGACAACTTTGTGTCACTCCATCCACTACTGACCTTTCTGGATATATTGGGAGCACATCTATTTTGAGAGCCTGCATTACTCCAGGCCACGTCACAGTGTTGGAACGCATGTACCAAATCTGCTGATGAATAACAGGGAAAAGGAAGGTTTGTCCTCATCCAGGTCATAAAATCTTTGCAACATTTTCCTCACAGCTTAGGGGTCCCAAAATACTCTTCTTCCCTTTACCCACTTTTCTTCAGCTTTCCAAAACTCTTTGCCTTAACTATGACTTCAAGCCTATTCAACATGATTTATTTTCTGCTGTCAAATGGTGTTAATTCGTAGAGGGGAATTGTTTCTTTGTTTCATGCCTAATAAACATGTTATGCTGTATTTTTGCCCAGTGAAGAAATGACAAATGTGGTCAGAGCCTTGGTTAACTGCTGGGTGGTGAACAGCTTGCAGAAGGCGCGGGGAGGGCAGTGAGCACAGGACAGGACAGAAAAAGGGTTTCTTCTCCTTTCCTTTTTCTGTTGGCTTTTTCTCCCACTGGCTGGGCCAGGAGATGGTAGGACCTTGCTCTCCCTCTTCATTGACATGGTTAATGTCTGTGTAGGGGATGGACGCAAATGCCAGGAAGGAAGAAGAGCTATTTAAGCTAACAGGCAGTGTTGGGTCAAGTGAGGTATAGACTGCCAATGAATAGATTTTGGGCAGAAACTAGTAGGTTTCCCAACATTAGAAGGGCACGGTTTTGGAGGCTTGATAGTGCTTCCTGAGGTTATGTGACATGGTATATGCTGTAATTGGGAACTCTGATTAATTTAAACAGTATCTTCAGTCTTTACTTGTAGCTATAAACTAGGACCTGTGTTTTCAGGAATTTGCAGGTTCAACAGGCTGCCTGTTTTGATGTCAGAATAACATTTTTCCTATTAGGATAAAACTGAGGAAGGATGGGTATTTTTTATGTCTTATTGGTCTGTTTTTCCACTCATACATCATTATGGCAATAAATCTGGCATAGGACACGGGTATAAATATTAAGTACATTTTATACCTTTGTAATATTTAGTGTAGTAATTACTTTGAAACTTGAAGCTGGTATCCGGCATGGATAGGAGGTTGAAGTATGATCTCTCAGATGTGAAGAGCTGGGGTTTTGATGGTAGACTGCTGAAAAAGGAGACCCAGAACCTCTGCAGGTTGAGAGCCCCCCTCTGTGCTCCTCTCTTTCACTTTAAGGTGAGAAGATGTCAGATGTCTGAAGTTGGTTTCTGTAGGTAGGCTGAGGACAGTCGACCATGAATTACAAATTGTATGGTGGGAGTCCTATAACTTCTACACTGGATCCACTTAAATGCTTGGATATGTTAAGCTAATAAAGTTGCAGGCTGCCACTGAAATCCATCCCAGAGTCTGTCTTCAATAGCCTCCTTGTAGTGATTAATGACAGCAAGCCCGTTGCTGTTTGCAATGAAGACTTTGCTTGTATCTGTCTGCATTTGCAGATAGCAAAGTTTCAAATAACGGATTATAGTTCCTGTGGTTCTTTGTTGCCTAGAACATGGCACAGAAATTTTACACCCCTGTAAATTGTTGTCAAATGCTGCTATTCTGGTTTAGTAATCCACGTGTTCATTTTGCACAGTTGTAACTGAGTAGTTACAGTATAACGTTGGGAGGAGAATTTGGACCCTTGATTCCAGCGGTGTTGCCATATCAGTAGTTCAAACAGCTTTCCCCTTCCAGTTCTGGGTAGATGTATACTGGAATATTTTTATTGATGCTGGCAGCCCAGGAAAGAATAATTAGCGTGATGATGACTAGTAATTTGCCATCAATGTCTTGTTTTATTTACAAAACATCTATTATTCTTAAGTCCTCCTCTTCTTTCCCTTTTTCATTGTGCTTATGCCCGTGACATTAAAAAAATTCTTATTTTTTTTCTCTTAAAAAATAATTACACGAAAGTTGCTCAAGTGTAACTAAAATAAACTCTAGGAATCATTAAGCTATCAAATGTTTTCTGTGTAAGTACCAATAACCATTCTCTAATTGTATTTCAGTAACAGTTGTTTAAATATTCTGCAGTTCTTGGTGGGATGAAGAGACAGAAAAGCAAAAAGAAATTCAAGTGATCAGAAGACCTGATTTCCCAAGACCATGTCTCAGCTATTGCCAAGGCTCCGGATGTCTTGAGGATGTCTTGTTTCTCATGGTCAAACCTCTGACAAAGAAATGGACTTGATGGAGTTCCTTTCTCCTGTCTTCCTGCTAGAGCTCAAAATGTTTTTTAGATTTCTTCAGTGCTTTGTGCAATAGCCTCAGGCATTAGTTAGATCTCTCACTTAGAAGCATAGCATAATGCTAAATGTTTTGACTGTCAAAAGAATCCCTGTCATTTATAATCTGGCTGTGAGGTCCAACATACATGTATATATACTTGCAAATCTGAAGTATCTTTCCATTTGGCTTGGTACCAGTCACAGTGAATATAAGTACTGCAGGTTTGATGTGTGCAGCCACAGGGCTTTTTGTTTACTTTGTTAAAGAAAATACCTCCCATTGGACTCAGGTGAGTGATTAAAAAGGAAAAATTATGCAGATTTCTGCAAACAGATGTCGTCCACTTGACTTTGAGTGTTCAAAACCCACTTACATTATGGAGATTTTCTTCATTCTATTTCTAATTTTGTGTTAGATTTATAGGTATTTTTTGCATTGTAGCCTTCACTTTAGATGCTTCTAGCATCCTTCCCATCAAAATGAATCTGAACATTTCCTTACTGGGGAAGGCAGAGAGAGACAGGAAAGCAATGGGGAAATTCCCATTCATTGGTTCAGCTGCGTTGATGGAGCTGAATGAAATCTTTCCACTCATTCAGTTTCTATGGCCTAATATTCACCACCTTGTGACTCCTTGGCTTGTGCCCATGGCACACTGAATTCCCAGATGGTCTCCGCATTGAAATGCTGGCCAGGCCTGGGACTGTTCAGCTTCCAAGACTAGGCAAAACTGGGTGTATTGAGTCTAGCATGGCGAAAGGCCAACCTGCACCTAACCATGTAATAATTTACAGATACATATGAATCCTTCATATTCTGGAAGATATTTTTCATTCAGTGTACATATATATGTCCCATTAAACTGAGTAACAGTTACGTGTGTTCTCGGAGAAGAGAATAACTTCTGTGTTTTCCTTCTTACAAGGCATATGCTGTTACGATATATATTTTTAATTGATTAAGAGGTGGGAACAGTAACAGTGTATCTGATCCAAGTTTTTAGCAAAAGACTCTTTATTGGCCTCCATACTGTAAAACATTATTCTAGGCATGATCCCAAAGGCATTTTTAATCATCAGGCTAGATGAAAAGAATATACATTTCTAAGTATCCTGGAAGTACTAGTAATTTAAATTACAAGTTTATCTTGTTAACATTTTGTTTGGTGGGCAATAAGCCACAATTCAGAACTGTAAAACAAAATTCTGTCTTTTTTATAAAAATATGTTTCAGGGCTTTGGAAGCTTCTCCCTTCTCAGTCCTTTGCTCTTTGCACGGTAACATCTCAAACACTTCTCAGAAATATTCTCTTGTTACTCCTTGCACGCCGAATTTGGGGTGGCTGCAGCACCCCAGGTTATTGTCCGGCATGGGCCCATGTTTGTCCGTACCATGAGGATCCTGAGACCTATCTACCTGTCCTAGGTATTATATGATCAAAAATCTTGCCTCATGTCAAAAGTACATGGAAGGTGACTTTTCTGGTATTTTCAAGGCAAATAAGTGTCTGTGGCTGGAATTGCAGCTTTAGCTCATGATCACAGCTAGCTGTGGGGTTGCACTGTGCACGTGTAATTTATCTGCTTGGGACTGTAGCCCTCACTTAGCACTTATCCTGCCCTCTGCAGCCGGAGCGTGCCCTTGGCAGTGTTTTCTTGAAAGGTGCTCTCTTGAATTTCCTTCATTGTTGTATTTTTACATTTTAAATAATGCTCAAATATTGTAATTCTAAAGGCCAGTGTAAACATTTATATATACTTAAATAACCTAAATGAGTGTGTACAGTTTATAGACTCTTTTCTAAAAAAAAAAAAAAAATCACCTTCCTTTCTTTTGTAAACGATTTATAGTATGAGATTCTATCATTATTTTCGTAAGCTCATACCATATGAAAGTGTAGCATGGACTATCTCAGAGCTATTGAAATAGGTGATGAAAACCATAAGGTTAGGAAAGTACACAATTGTGTGATAACTATTCATACGTCCGCTTTGAAATAAGAATATACCACGTAAAAGTTAAGTTTTATGAGCAGACATGTTAGCACGACCTCTTATTGAGGTCTCCTGTTAGTTTCTGCTAAAAGACTCAGTTCTCGGTTGTTTATAACTCTGCCATCTGTTATCTGCTTAGACTGAAATTTCCCTTAGCGTGAACCTGGGTTGTGCTGTATTGGTTTGGAAAACTTCAACCAGTATGGTTCATCCGGTAGGGGGAAGTGGCTTTAGCTGTGTTAAAACTCCTTTTTTAATGGTATATTAGCTTCTTGCCTTGGAAAAGGCTTCTTGATAAGGGAATGGGGAAGAAGGGTCTTGGAGTAGGATTTTTGTCTTATTCTGAAAGTGAAAACCTGCTCAATTGTGGTTTATAAAACAAAGCCATTGTGTGCAGATGCCCTGTAGAGATACTGTAGACTATAGTCTCTACTTCTGTCATGGTTTGAGCTCAGAGGGCAACTAAACACCATGCAGCCATTCACTCACTTCCTCCCCAGCACTGGGAAGGAGAAAAATGAATCGAAAGGCTCAGAAATTGAGATAAGGACAGGGAGGGGTTGCTTACCCATTAACGGTCACAGGCAAAAGACAGGCTCATTAGGGGAAGAAAAAGGATGTCACTTTAATTCAAAATGCTAATGATAATGACACTTAACAGACAGAATGGGACAGTGAGAAGGGTTACCATATCTTAAAAAACACCCCACCTCCCCCCATCCCTCCCTTCTTCCCGGGCTCAGTTTTATCCCAGATATTTCTACCTCCTCCCCCAGCAGCACAGGAGCAGGGGATGGTGGTGCAGTCAGTCCACTACTTCTTCCTTCAAGGAGGAGGAAGCACTCTTCTGCATTCTTCCCCCTGCTCTATGTGGCGTTCCTCTCACAGGAGACAGTCCTCCACAAACTCTCTCCACTGTGAGTCCTCCCCATAGGATGCATTCTTCTCAAGATGCTCTGGCGTGGGTCACGTCCACATGTAGCAGTCCTCCCAGTGTCAAACTACAACAGTGGGGGCTGCTTCTTCCCACAGAGTCCCGGGGGTCCTCCACAAGCTACAGGAGAATCTCTGTTCCTCTGGTGACCTCCATGGGTGGCAGGGGGGTGGCCCTGTTGCCTCATCACGGGATACACGGGGTGTCTCTGCTCTTGTGCACCTCCCCCCCTTCCTCCTCCTTCCTTCCACAGACCTCAGTGTTCACATAGGTGTCCTTTTCGTAACTCGTCCTCAAAGTCCCAACCTTCTTTTAGGTTTCCATTCTTAAATGCGTTATCACAGAGGCACAGCTAATTGGCCCGACCTTGGCCAGAGGCAGGTGTAACTCAGAGCCAGGGAAGCTTTCGAGAAGCTTCTCACAGGGGCCACCACTGTAGCTCCCTCCCCTGCTACCAAAAACCCCACCACACAAAGCCAGTACAACTTCTAATCAGAAATCCCATGCGTGTAGAGCATCTCAAGCCCCTGATAGCTCTTATGTGTGATTAGAAACCATGTTTCTGATAGCAGGAGGGTGACAGTGAGCCCCAGCTTCAGAGCATGTGTGCCTAGGGGTAGCCTTGCATGGTGGTGTTATTGCCAAGCAGGGTGGAGTTTGATGAGACAAGCACAGTCCTGCCTGGGCAACTATTTTGTGAAGGACAATGGCAGGCAATGCTGAGCATTTCAGAGAGATCACCTTATCACATTCAGTAGCAGCATTGCGACCCTGAAGTCTGTCACTGTGCTTTAACACGCTAAGACTCACAAGAGCTTCCCATCACGCCCTTCAGTGGCCATACTCCTGATCTCTTCCCAGAGCATCCAGGGAGCACAAACGGGACATCATTGCTTTGTTATGAGCCTCTCTTAGGGGACAAGCCTAAAATTTTAGCTTCCTCCCATCTCTCTCCATTAGCTGCATTTGTGTGTGTGCCAGTGTGTGTGTTTCTATTTACCAAGAATCAAGAGCTGTTGTGTGAGACATATCTGCCTCTGTAATTCTTGCTCTGCCCGGAGCGGTGAGCTAAAAGAGATGCCTGGGCAGTCCAGATGTAGCAAAGATAGGCCATGTTGCTAACAAAGGTCTGCAGTTTTCAATAAGCTGAACTGTGAGTATTAAAGGTAGAACTGCAGTTTCCTATCTTTTGTCATTTTTTCTCCCTTCTTCTTTTATTTATCTTGACCCTAAAAATCAAAGGAATTAGTCTTTAACCATTTACACATGAATGCTGAGAGCTATTGTTTAAATATTTTTACCAACAAGGGACATTTGATACTCTTTGAGAGATTCCCAAATGAAGAAAAATGTTATAAATGGAGAAGAAGAAGGAGATTGTATAAAATTCGGCATAGCAAGTATTCGATTTGTTTTTCCCTTTTCTTTCTGTGTGTGTTCAATCAATTATCTTGGTGGGTGAAATATTACAAGTGAAACCAACTTTTTGGCAACAAAATCTCACTGCGAAACTGAATTTGCTTGGGCTGGGTAGGCAACGCAGGCTGAGCCTGTTATCCTCTGCTTAGCTTTGGTTTTCGGTTTATCTGTTCTGGCTGGGGGCTTGAACTAGATGGTGATTCCAGCTTTTGAGGGAAATATCTTTATGAAACAATCTACAGCGTTGACTGGAGATTTTCTATGCCATACCTAAAGCTTCGTGCATGACTTCAAAATAAATATTATGTTGAGCTTTTTGATGTGCAACAAAATTATTGAAGTGAGTAACGTATCGACTGAGATGAATAGTTTCAGCTAGGGTTCAGTGAAATTAACCCAAGCACTCCTTACTAGGGGACAGTAAACAGAGACACCCCCAAACAAAAGCCTAAAATATCCCTGGGAATGGATGTGACATTGGTCAAAACCCTTCTCCCTGCTGAGGAACAGAGATGCAAATGAGAAGCTTTTCTTAATGTTTGGGTGGGGAAATCAATACAGGCTACCTGAGGTTCTCCAGCCAGGGATGGTGAGACCCTGGCCTGGATGTCTGTGCCCCAACCCCAGTGGTGTGATGTTTGCTAAGAGGAAAGAATCCAATTCTGAGAATTGATATGAGGCACCAGGAGTGAAGATCTGTCCAAAAAGCTCTTCCTTTTTGGATAAAAACAGAAATAGGCATCCATGAAAGGAGGGACTTCTGGACGGCAGCTCAGACTGTGACTCGGTCTGGGCTGAAGACTTGGAGAGCTGCAGAGAAGCTAATAACCATTTGTCTGATGTGAACTTTGAATTATGCAGACACATAGAAATAAATCCAAGGAATGATGCAGCCTCAGAAAGGCAGAAGATAGTCTCTAGCTGAAATTATCTATAAGGTATTTACTGAAAGTATAGCTGTAAAACAGAGCTTGTAGAGTTCTGTTAATCTGTACAGCTTGGTAAGGAGGGGTATTTCACACAGTCTAATAATTGGGCAGCAAGTCTTTAGACAGAAATGGTGAAGAAGGCTATGGTTAATGTGATTAAAATAAAAACCATCAATGGAAGCTTTCTTGCACATTAGTAAGTAAAAAAAATAATATTTAAAGATAATTACTGTAAATAGGGAATTTGTTGAATTTGAAAAATGATGTTGCACAAGAATTATTCTTTTATGAAGATTATTAAGATGCAGTTATTTCATTTATGCATCATGTTACCTTAGGTTAATTAGTATTTATTTAAAAAGAAGAATTCACTGAGACGATATTATAATCATGCAGTTAATTGTACTGATTATGCTAGGAATGATTGTATCGAATATTGATACAAGAATCATGAGAAGAATGACTATCAAATTTAAAGAAAAAAAGAAATGTATAAGAAATTAATTACTGGCGTAAAAAATGTAGCATTATCTTTCTTGAAGCTCATCTATAAAATTTAGAATCTTCAGTCCAGCACTGGACTTCATCAAGGAAAAATGTTGTTTTCATTATATTATTTAAAATCTTATATAAAGCAGCAGTTCTTAGTGACATAAAGATTTTTTAAAAATAACTTTCTGTTACTTTGTTCTTTTAAGAGACTTCTAAATTTTTTGTGCTTATTTTGTTTATATATGTGCTATGCATTGGAAAGAAATTAAATCTCACTGTAAGATTTTCTTCAGCTATTAGCCCCCAAAACCAGTCTCAAATTCTGTTTTTTGCCAATTTTGCAGTAAGGGAGTATCTAGATTTTGTGTATTTTTTTAGTGGTGGAGTAGAAGAACATCTAAGAACAAAGCTTCTCTTTTATCTGCCTTTTGCTTCTTATCCACAACATTTGATTCATGTCACAGTGAATCGAATCTGCTCCTAGCCAAGAGGTACACAATCAGTTAGCAGGGATGAAATGGAGTGATATTCCTGAAATGTCCCTTTACTTCTGCCTGAAAAACTTATCCCACGTGCTCTCATTGTGTTTCTAAATAAGTTTGAACCTGGAGCTTGTTTCCTTGTAACCTGGCTATTAGACTCTTTTTCCATTGGCACGAGACAGACAACTTGGTGTGTTTGCCCAGCTCAGGGCCCCATTTATACAGACAAATTTACTGTGCCAGAAGTTACATTAAAGCGTCATACTGCCCTAGTTGTTTTAGAACAGGATTCTGTAACATGGTAAACTTTCCTACATAAACATTTACCTATGCAGAATTTATGCCTGCACATTTTTACTTCTTTAAAAAATAAAAATCACATTTTTTATTCTTGAAGTGGTGAAGACAACTTGTACATATGTACGTATTGCCTTGTCCTGTTTCCAGAGAAAAAAATATTCTCTACTATGAAGGCTAAACCTTTCCTTTAGATTTACAGCATTATCTGAACACCTACTCAGCTGCAAAGGATGAATAGGCAGGAGTCAAACAAATGGACACCGTTGGGCTTACCAGCCCAGAAGAAAAATGATGAAGGAAAGCAGCCTCAACATATTTTATTTCCCGCTAAATGATGATAAACATAACATAAATTAGCTCTCCTAATGACCCTATCTATACTAACTGTCATATGTGGGTATCTGGTACTTCAGCATGATTGCAACACAGTCTGCTAGCAATCTTTGCAGCTTCACGGCATTTTGGATATAGATGGAGAGCAGTGTACATGTTGACTTAAAATATCCCAGTTTAGGGCAGGACTTTAGAAAGCTATTTAGAAAGCTTGATATGTCTACAAGTAACTGGCTATGTGCACTGAGGAAGTGGAGCAGTTCAAGCATTATTATTAGGTATAGCTAGCAAAATTTGCTGAAATTAAGAATTGAATATCTAAAAGAGTTTTATTCTGATTCATATATGTGTTTGATTGTGTGATAACTTGGAAGTTATTACCTGAAAAAGTTGTTGAGAGGTTTATAATGAAAATGGATATGTTCCATATAGATTAAAACAGAATTGGTGCTGGACACACTAAGTCATTGGGAGGCCTTTCTACCTTTCACTTACTTTGCCTGCAAGTCATCACCCAAGCTATGAGAACTGCAACTTTGTTGATATTAATACGTGCTAACATCCTTTAATTGATGTAATTGTATAATGATAGTACTGTTTCTCCTTTATGGTGTTTTGACTGTATTTAATGTTGGGAAAAACCCTGGGGAATGCCTCTAGTGCCCAGATGGGTTCAGCGTGGTGGTCCTCAGGCTGCCACTGGTCCAGCACTGTGGTCCGGAGCAGCGCTGTGCAGGTTTCGGCAGGAGTCCTGGCCACAGCGTGACTGCATTAGAACAACGATGGCTGCCTCTTCCCAGGCAAATGGCTGTCCTGGTTACAGCGCTCAGAAGATGTGGCTCTGCCGCTTCAGCGCCTGCAGCTAGCTTGGTTGGAGAGAGTTTAAATCTCTCTGCACCAGGCTCCACCGTGAGGCACAGAGTGGCCTTGAAAAGCCTTGGGATAATTAAGTTTTACTTTAGAAGTCTTGCCCCACTGAACTCCACGGCAAAACTGCAGTTGATTTCACAGGGATAAAACCTGTCTCTTATTCTTGCTAGATTTGGACTAGAAATCTCAGCTTCCACTAAAGCTAATGGAAGTCACATGCACGTTCCAGGAGGAGAGCAGATTTCTTTCATCTCTTGAGTACCATGCTCCTCTGTGGCACTTCCAAGGCTGCATCAGTTATCGTAGGTCCGTTTATTTTAATGATGCAGCAGGAGTGTCCTAACTTCCTATGAAGGTACTTTGTTGTAATTATCTTGTATGTCTAGGGGCACCACAAGGGGTTACATTTATTTTACTGCCAAAGAACTGTTGTTTCAGCTGCAGTTCTATGAAGAAACAATCACATCTCCAGCAGTTTGTTAGATTAATCACAGGTGTGTAATCCCAGCGCATACCCTAGAGGGTATATCCTTTGACCTGTTTCCTTTTTTAAAGGGGAAACTCTGAATTAATATCACTTGCATTGCTTATCACTGTTCACATTGGGTTTCTGCAGGACGCTGCGAAAAATAAACTAAAAGCTTCTACGACCTTTATTTTACTTATGTATAAGTGAGTATTGTAATTTAACAAACCTGAATTGCTCATTGGAGCAATTCCCTGGAAATTTGGGAAATTCCTTGGAAAACTGAAAAGTTAATGATAAAAGCTTGAATGAAGAACCGGTTTGGGAACTAAGTAAAGCCCGTAGAAGGACAGAATTTGTCTACTCAACACCTATCCATGCTTCAGTATTTTATCCCAATGGCATTAAAATAATTAGTTCATCAACTCGTTATTTATTACTTTGCAGTAGGCAATAGGTAAAGGTGTCTGATCTTCTGCGATGTATGTGGTCATTGCACAGGTTTAAAATGGATCACCTTTGATTTTAGCATATTAATTGCTCCTTCAGGTTAACAGTACCACAAGGATGCACCATTTTCCAGCTTCATTCAATGCCTTGTGCTACACACCATCATCAAGTGAAGGTTAAGAGTCTTTAGAGACAAACCAGAAGGTTTTCTGGACTTTTACATTTCAATCATGTAACCATCTAATGTAGACACAAATAAATATCTAAGAACTAGACCTTTTGTAAACTACAGCATGTTTAAAAGCCTCATCTGGGGAAAATTCAATGAGTATATGAGAAAAGATCTGCATTTACCTCTACTATAAGTTGAATTCTTACAATAAAACAGCCTTAGGAATAAAATCTCTGTAGGGGAATGGATTTTGGTACATTAAAAAGAAATATATCTAATGATTCATAAAAATATATGAACTGTTTTACCCAGGAGTATATTTTTTAGCTAATTTTGGATGCTTAGTCCTCTGTTTTTTTTGGAAATGAGATTTTTGTTTTACCTGAAGCAGTGAACATGGTGGGTTAGTATCAGTGCTGTCTACCACAGCACACCAGAGACACGTGTGCACTGTGAGAAAGTGGAATGAAATATTAGGGCTTCAGAATAACTGTATCTGTATTTCTGAACTTCCATGCTGAGCCCTATCCTGAAACAAATTCAGACCCAAGAAAAATTGCGGAAAGATTGTTCCATACCAAGACTCAGCTCTGCATCAAAATGTAGCACTATGTGAATCAGAGAATGTGCCCCCAAATAGGTATTTAATTAAAGTGATGAATGAAAATGATGAATGACTGCTGGCATGGATTTTGCAAGAGCTTGTGCAGGAATGCAGTTCTTCCCAAGCACAGACCCCTGTGGACTGCTAGTCCATGACAGTGCAGATGTGCAGAGTTTGTAAAGCAGTGAAGAAGCCTGGTAGAAACACCATTCTGGAAGGGGTTAAACCCAAATTTTCTTGCTGTCTGTATTCTTCACTCATGCTGTCCTGGAAATCTAGAGTGAATCTTGGATATTTAGGAGCTGACCTTAATATAAGTCTTTTGTATGCCCTAAGGATCTGTTACTATGCACAGTATGTCCTTAGTTTCCTGATTTATCACTAAGCACAGAAAAGCAAGCTTGCTATTGTTTTAGCAGAAGTCTCTCTAGGAAAGGAGTGGTCTGGTTGGTCTTGCAAAACAAGGCATAGCTGCAGGTCTTCAAGATATTTATATGAAATTCATCCAATGGGAATTCAGATTCTTCTGAGATTTCTTTCTTGGACAGGGTATTGCAAGTAATAACCTTTAACTGCTATTAACAATCTATTAACTCCTTTGATGGCTCTAGTGAACACAGCTGTGTGACAGGAAATCTTGTTTTGGGAGAATGGATGTACAGAGTCCACCCTGAAAAAGATATTTGTGGGAAGAAGAAAAGGGATTAAAAAAAGGAAAAAGTGCCTTGCCTCAGCCGAGTATTTGTTTCTTGTATTATTGTGCTTTATAATAGCATCAACTGCAAAGCCCAATTAACACAGTATCACTGGTGAAATTGTTCACATGTTTTTTGCTAAAGACAAGGTTGTTTTCCACTAGGGCAAATTCATACGAAGGCTTTCTCAAAACAGACACGACTTGAAACTTAATTGAAAATTACAACTTATAATTCTGCAGAAAACTGCAAAAATGAACATTAATTTTTATGCTATAAGGTTTTCTTTAACGTCACTGTGATGGAGCTTCAATGCCTGCTCTGCTTCATACATGAGGCTGTTATGTTGCAGTTATAGAAGATCACAGGATCATCAAGGTTGGAAAAGACCTTGAAGATCATCTAGTTCAACCATTAACCTAACATTGACAGTTTCCAACTACACCATATCCCTCAGTGCTATGTCAACACAACTCTTAAACACCTCCAGGGATGGGGACTCCACCACCTCCCTGGGCAGCCCATTCCATCGCCTAACAACCCGTTCTGTAAAGAAATGCTTCCTAATATCTAGTCTAAACCTTCCCTGGTGCAACTTGAGGCCATTCCCTCTTGTCCTGTTGCTTGTTACTTGGTTAAAGAGACTCATCCCCAGCTCTCTGCAACCTCCTTCCAGGTAGTTGTAGAGGGCGATGAGGTCTCCCCTCAGCCTCCTTTTCTCCAGACTAAACAACCCCAGTTCCCTCAGCCGCTCCTCGTACGACATGTGCTCCAGACCCTTCACCAGCTTCGTTGCCCTTCTCTGGACACGCTCGAGTAATTCAATGTCCTTTTTGTAGTGAGGGACCCAAAACTGAACACAGGAATCGAGGTGCGGCCTCACCAGTGCCGAGTACAGGGGTAAGATCACTTCCCTGTCCCTGCTGGCCACCCTATTGCTGATACAAGCCAGGATGCCATTGGCCTTCTTGGCCACCTGGGCACACTGCTGGCTCATGTTCAGCCGGCTGTCAATCAACACCCCCAGGTCCCTCTCTGACTGGCAGCTCTCCAGCCACTCCTCCCCAAGCCTGTAGCGCTGCTGGGGGTTGTTGTGGCCCAAGTGCAGCACCCGGCATTTGGCCTTATTGAAACTCCTACAGTTGGCCTTAGCCCATCGCTCCAGCCTGTCCAGGTCTCTCTGCAGAGCCTCCCTACCCTCGAGCAGATCAACACTCCCACCCAACTTGGTGTCATCTGCAAACTTACTGAGGGTGCACTCGATCAATCAAAGAAAATTACTAATACCAGAAATATAATACTTAATATTTCAGGCACTGCTAATTTGTTAAATTTGGCCTGCAATGATCCAAACTATTAACAACCATTGTGTTGCAAGTGGCGCAAGAAACCCTGTTCATTCCTATTGAATCATTTCATATGCTGGTATCTTTGCTTTAAGACTTGTTGAAATAGTACTACAGTAAGAAGGAATCGTATTAACTTTATAAAAAAAGAACAAGCCTCCCACTTTGATTGATTCCATTGAATGTTTAGCGATATAAGTTTTACCAAAGGACCACATAAGAACTGAATAAAGCCTTCAGAATTTCTCTGCGCAGTGATAACCTGGACTTGCACCAGATGTTTCTTTTGCAAAATCCTGGGAGTACTTTCACTCTGTGTAAGTCTTGGCAGGAGAAAGTCATAGCAATTGCCACCAGCAGGCTGTGGAATAAGTTTATTAGTATTTACAGAGAGAAGAAACTGAATGATCATATATCCTAGTCCAGTGGGGCATTTTATATTATTGTTGTTATTGGAATTTTAAATTGGGAAATGATAACGTATGAAAACCTGATTTTACTGAAATCAAAGGGGGAAACCTGAGTGATTTTACTTAAGCAGAATTTAATCCAAGATCCTTATTTAAAGTGGGTTTTTTAAATGAGAATAGTAGATATAGTATACTTTGTAGGGGTATGGTACTGAGAAAGCCCCTCTCCCCCAGTTTCATATATGTTTCAATTAAGACTCCCAGGTCCTCTGAATGGGGAGGTAGAGCCACTCCACTTAGAAGGAATTAGATTTCTTAAACTAGGATAGAACGATGGGAAATGCATGCAAAGACTGGGCCAGATATGCCTTATTTATATATATACTTATGTATACTTTACATAAAGCTGTATACCACTTCCTGACAATCTCACCTGACTCCAGCGAATGACTTGTGGACTACTTACTGTGCGCCAACATTACTATGACTGGTAGACCATGGCTGTCTGTAGCAAAGCTATCATTAAAAGCTGGATCTCAGGGGTTAAACCCAGTGCACTATCCATAGGCAACCCTTTTTCTCATTTTCAAGGACAGCCCAATACTAGAACATATTAATGTAATAAATCTCTTCCCCCCCCCCCCCCCCCCAATTTTAAACCCACCAGGTGTAAGGAATACTATTAAGATTTAAAGTTTTGAAATTCCATGAAACCACCTTCTGACACCCCACACCCCCGCATTTTGCAGATAACACCCCCTTGCTCAGCACACAGCTGTCACGCTGCCAGAAATGGCCAGGAGCAGGGTGAGGGAGAGGCGGCTTGGTTGGGGCATGGAGTCTGCGAAGCTGCACACGTCTGTCTCCCCGTGGGCAGCCTGCCCAGCAGGTCCCACTCGGCGCTGCTGGGAGCAGCGGGACTCAGGAGGATGGGGCTGGAGACCCCTTGGCTGATTGATGCTGGCTGGAGGCTGGCCTGGCCAGGCGCCAGCACCTCCGCCACTTTGAAAGACTTCTTTGAACCACATCTGTTTTTTTCCAGCAACTGAGGACGAGTCAGTGCTAATCCAAGGACTAGTCCTGCAAACTCTGAAGAAGTCCAGATTTGTTGTTCGCTGACAGGGTTCTGTTTTTTTTTATTTTAGAAGATTTCTTCATCTTAGCTGTATGCTCCAGCATGTAATGCATATCTATTTGAGAACTGACTGTGATTGTTGTATATTTGAGTGAGTGCTGCTGAGTTTTTGTAGGTGCTTCTCTAAGCAGTGGAGTGTGGAAATGGAAATGATACATTTTATTCTTGCAATTAAACATAGATATGTAATGGAATGCAGTGGAAAAGGAAAGGAAAGGAAAGGAAAGGAAAGGAAAGGAAAGGAAAGGAAAGGAAAGGAAAGGAAAGGAAAGGAAAGGAAAGGAAAGGAAAGGAAAGGAAAGGAAAGGAAAGGAAAGGAAAGGAAAGGAAAGGAAAGGAAAGGAAAGGAAAGGAAAGGAAAGGAAAGGAAAGGAAAGGAAAGGAAAGGAAAGGAAAGGAAAGGTTCTGTGAATATAAGATAAATTTTATCTTAAAATTAACTTTAGTATCCCAGATATGTCTGATGTTCATTTATAGTATTTGACATGCATGTGTTTATTTAATGTAACCAATGGCAATCTCTCTGAAATTAACTGTATACTAGTAACACCTGTTTGTCAGTTTTACTTTCAATTGTTCTGGGATTTAATGCTGCATAACCCTTCCTGGAAAAACAGAAATCTGCCTTCTGCTTCACCAAAGATGTAAAGTGAGAAGAAGATGTAACAGAATCGCAGAGGACATTGATTCAGTGCTCCTGTTCTGTGACATCAGGTTTCTAAAAATCCTAATCTTTTTTCCAGAGAAAGGAGAGCTTTTACTTAGAGAATGAAGACTTAATCTGTACTTTAATTCCTCATCACTCACTGAATAAAAAAAAAGTGTCCAAGTCTTTGCTGAGACACTCTATCACAAGGTCAGCACTTTATGAAAATGGTTTGTCTTCACACCACACAAATGTGTGATTTTATTATTATTATTTATACCTCAGTGTTGGAGAGATGCAGCTCAGGAACGCTGTGATAAAAACTAAGGGAACCTTTTGGAAATTCTGTGACCTGATCTTTCAGAGTATTCAGAGAACAGATAAATTTTTATGTTCAGCAGCTGACTCAGATTGACTTTGGCTGAGGGTGGGAGACTTCGGGATCCCTAAGAGTTCCCCAACCTTGGGGCATGGGCTCGGCTTGTCAGAAAAGAGGAACTTACCGTTAGTGACTGTGTGTGAACTCTTTGCGTTAGACAAGCTCTCGAAGAAGTCTGCAGCAGAAGCAGGGCTAGAATTGAAAGGCAACACTCAACTGTCTTAACCACAGCGCCGATTCTCTCCTTGCAAGTCACCAGTGGTGTCAAAACCTGTAGATTTACCACCCAGATCACTGCTGCTGCATGTAATGAAATAAATGGTTGTCACAGCAGGTTCTTGCCCTCCTTGCCCCAAGGACACTGTGCTGTGGCGGTGGGGGGTTTCCAGAGCTGTGGGAGTAGCAGCCTGGGGCACCTCACTCTGCCCTGGAGTCTTTTACTTGGGCTTTGCTTTCTTCAGCCTGTTTCACATCTATTTCACCACTCTGAATCCCCATTTCAGTGCCAGGCTTCCTGTCCCATTCTGAAGCTCCTCTCTAGGGCTCCTTATCCTGGGTGTCTCGCTCAGCCAAGGAACATAATTTTGAGGAACTTAATTTGAGTGGTTTCCTCACTTCTGCCCCTTCCCAGAATAGCAGGAGACAAAGCCTGGACACTTAGATAACTGCCTTCACAAGTTTCAAGTTCCTTACCCAGAAATACAAAGACTCTTCTGAAGCAGTTCCAGATTTTTGGATCAGTTTTCTCCTTCCCTTTTCTCTTTGGATATGGCTGAGCTGTTTTCCCTGAAGTTTTCAAGTAAGTCAGGCAGAAGCAGACCCTCTGCATGAAAATTTTAGCCTGGAAGTTCAAATGAAAACAGAGTCTTGTAGTAGAAAGTGCCAGGACCACCTTCAGTTCAGCTTGAGGAATGAGTTCCAGGAAAAAAAAATCCCTAAGTATTCCAAATAACTGATTTTGAGAGAACTTTACCAGGAGAATTAATGATAGAATACAGCAAATAAGACAAATTAATTTAAAAAAAATATCATGTGGAAGATATACAATCTTATAGCAGAAAGAGAATAATCTTAATACAGGAGTTCTTACAAGTTTTTAAGAAAACTTGCAGAAGTTAAGTGGTAAGAAACACTAACAGCGAACAGGTAAATAGCCAGTTAGGGCTAAGCCTCATCCAAGTGTGGGGGTGTCCAGCCCAAGGGGCATCATTTTACCTGCGGGCAGAGGGCATTGCTTGAGCAGCATCTCAGAGGTGGAGGAATCAGCTCCAGGGCAGAGCTGGCCTTTTACTATCTAATTGTTAATATAAAGCTGCATCATTGTAAGTATGGAAAGTGGATGCACTCAGTGTATCACCTTGTTTTTGGAGAGGCTAGATCTAATGCTTAGACTGATTTTTTTTTTGTAGTTTGTTTACTCAGACCAGTCTGGTCTTGTTCTGGTAATTCCTGTGACTGTTTTTCTTACTGCTGCTGCTTCTTTTGCCTTCTCTTTTGAGCTTAGGCTAAAAGCTTAACTGACAGAAAGATAGTGAAGCTCTCACTTTTTAGGGGACCTGTGTCCCTGTTGCATTTTCTTCAATATTTCCTGCTTGTCCTTTACCTTAGAAGTGGGCTCTGAATGCTGCTTGTACCCTGCCGCATCTGGCAGAGCTGTGGTGTGGGAGCCGGGCTCCCGGGTGCTGCTCAGGGTCTGCACATGATACTGGGGACATTGCAAGTACATCTGTTTTGTCCCAGATATGCTGAAATGTTAGAGCATGCAGTAGTAACAGCTGGATAAGTACAAATGTAAAAGCTTATCACTTGTCAAAAAGATGCTGTATCATCCTCTGGACTGGGTTTTTATGAGGGGAAATGCTGCTGGCTCTTTTGAGTTGCTGAAGATTTTTTAAAATTCTTTGCTGCTTTCTTACTTGCCAGGAAGAGGAATCATGTAAATGAAAAGAGAGAAGTAAGGTTTTGGCAGTATTTCAGTTAGAGGAGGTAAAGGAGCCAGTGCTCAGTTAAGGACTGCAAGGCTTCAGGAAAACCAATTTCTCTTTACAGCTAGCTGGAAAACTGCTGCAGGCATGTTAAAACTGAAGACTGAGCTGGAATCAGATTGTGACTGTTAATTCCCAAGTGGATTTCACGGAAGTTTGGGCAGTGTTTACCTGTGGCTGATGCGGTGTTTCTGCTTTAGGCAATCTCATTCTTGTTGAAAATGGTGTTAAATAATACCTATGTCAAAAATCACTTCTGGTGACACCATACAAAAAAAGACTGAGGTATATTCTGAGATAATGACTGTTAATCACTGCTCAAATATAGTACCTAAGCTTCAATGTGTTTTTGAAACAAAATAATCAGTAATATTTACATTTGTTTTTCCACACTTAAAAAGTAGATCCATTGCCTATGTCTGTAGCCAGAATCTCTCTTGAGAAACAATTTCAGCCAGAGAGCAGCATTATGAATGCTGAATTTGAGTCCCAAACTTGCGTGTCCCAAGATTTAACTGTCATTTACTAGTTAAATAAAACTTGCTATTTGTAGTAATACCTTATAGCCATTTACAGTCATATTGCTTCTTTCAGTTACTATTTGATGTCTTGTACCTCATATTGTGATTGACTTGTGGCTGAAGAGTGAAATAAGTGGAGGTAAAAGTTTTTCTAGGGCTGATGGTTGATCAGAAGAGAGAGAAAAAAAACCCCAGGACTTTTAAGATACTAAGTAACTCTTTGGAAATAGAGCAGTTAAAATTGTGATTAAATATATTTTGATAGCTAAGTGTTGATTCAATAGTGGTTCAGCTTCAATAAATGGTTGATTACCCTCCTTGGTTTGCTCTCACTGGAAGTTACTGATCTGAGTAGTTTCATTAAGTACTTGCCTATCACTTCAAGTCACTCACAATCTGATTTTTAGCAATTTAATGTAGTCAAAGTCTGTCAGCAGGTAGTTGCCTTACCCGTTTTAGTCACTGTCAAAACATATAACAACAGGTCAGAACTTATCCTTTTCTGGACTTTGATTTTCTTTAAGAAAATAAAATGAAAACACAAAATCCACTCGCAGTCATCTCTCCAGGGCTGGCTGCTTTCCAAGGTTCGCTCAGCTCACGCCCTTGGTGCTTTTGTAATAAACAGTAATGAACATAAGAGTTCTAACACGGAGAGCCACTACTCCTTTCTTTAATGTGGCTGGGAAAGTGCTACCTGCTTTGTTGCTTTTCAAGATTTCTTTTCCCCCAGGCAAACACAGCAGCCTGAAGCCCCTTGAGTCCAGCTGGGATGAGTTGTGTAGGACCATGTTTGTGGAGGGCCCCATGTGGAAGTGGTGTCTGGTCCCTTGTTTGGGGATGGATAGCGGCTGACACACACCAGCAGCTCCTTTGGGTGCAAGGAGGTGAAACCTGAGGCACTCTGTACCCTCCCCAGCAGGCGGGACCGGGGCTGTGGGTCAAGGAGAGGTGTCTTCAGCCTCCTACCAAGAAAAACCTTTCTAGGTAAGGCTTTGGTAGTCAGATCAGCTTGTACCTTGTAACAGGGTAGATGGAATTGGTTTTCAGTGAATCCAGCTGAATCCAGCAGGGTTTTTCATACAAACGAAAACCATTCATATACCTGATTAAAGACAAATCTTTGCTTTTGCTGTAGTGTTAAGACATTTCAGTTTTGCTCCATTGTCATTGTTCGCCTTTGGTGATGTTCAGACAGAAGTTTACACTCTTTTTAATTCAGACCCTTGGAGCTCTCACTTCACCTCAGGACTACTCACAAACACAAAATGAAACACAGGCAAAAGCATCTGTAGGACTGAAGCAGATGAAATATGTGTAAAATGTTGGTAGGGTTTCAGCCCAATATCACTTCAATATGATGAGCTGAAATCACAGAATGAATATGTGTCACTGTAGCCACTTAACTAGTAAAATTTCAGTGTTGCAAAGTCAGATCAAGAAGAGCTTGCTGATAGGAGATTGCATCTACAACTTCTTGCCATAATTATTAAAAAATTAAAAAGAAAAAAATATTTTTGCCATGTAACCTCTTAATTTTCAAGTATGCTTTGGTGCAGAAACCCAACTTTCTGTCAGAGCTTTGAATCAGGATATAGTCACCCACCTTTGTTTCCAATTCTAACGCAAATTTGAGAAGATAAAAGAAGAAATTAGACAAGTGCTTTCCTTCCCCCTGGAGGCTGAAGGTGACACTTCTGAGCTATAGCTGGTCTCCTCTCAATCCTGGCCTTTGCAGCTCAAGTCTTTCAAAGAGCAAGGGTGTGTCACTGCAGCTGCTGCGTCAAACAAAGTCAAAGAGATTTGATTAATATAAACTTCAAAATCAGTGCCATCTTTCCTTCACAAAATACTTCAAACACAGCAAGAAATGTCATCTCCCAGATGACGGAGGTTAATCTACTTAATCTCCTCTTTCCCTTGCATCTGAATGCAAACTACTGGAATATACCCAATTACCTCTTGCCAGTCAGAATAAATTCCTCATTCCAACAACTTCAATCAGATTTTAAGAGGAGACTTACAGTTCTTTTGTAATATCAATCTGGCTTCTGAACCCATAAAGCAGAGTAAAGCAGGACGGACGAAACAGCAACTACAAACTCCCACTTGTCACACTGTCAGAGTGGGCGATTAAAAGATCCTGGGCTAAAATTTGGTCTTTGATTTGAAATCTCTGAGTTCAACGGATGTAGCAGGGGCTGGAGTCAGCAGGATTTGGCCAACTATCCATAGTGACAGTGTGACTCTATTATTTCAGACAGGAAATCTTCATAACACCATCAGGTTTATCATCTAGAAACTCCTAAATTTACACACAAAAGGCTTGTTTCTGGTGTTGTCACTAGTTGCTTACAGGAGTTTTCTTCAGTCAATGATTTTTAAGACTGAAGTAAATGTGTATGTCCATACCAAGCTCAAATCTTTTTCTTCACACAGTTATACTATCTACTGTTTAAAATTGCTGATACAATAGAAAGCTAAATTTAGTGCCATCCTAAGAAATTTCCTACTGTCAGTCCAAGACCACATTGCTCAGTGAGTAATACCTCGTTATGGACTAGCCAGGTTTTTTGTTTCATGTTTTCTAATGTTATTTTACACCCTTGTTTGCCTTCTGTTCATTGTTTTGAATCAGACATTCAAAATGTTTGAGTATTCAGTGAAACTGCACATATTTTTCTTAGTAGTCTGAAAATGCAGAAGTGTTAACTCTGTCCCCCAGTCCCTGTGAAACATTAAACAACCAAATACAAGAGCAGGATTCTATGTGTGTTCCAGTTCTTAATGTAATACAAGACTATAAATGAAATGTTCAATTTTAAGATTGCAAAAAAGAACAATTAAAAACCCCTTCTATGAGGTTACATAGCAAAGCAATTTAAATGAAATTGGAATGAAACAAACATTTTTTCCCCTCCTTGTACTTGCATCATGCCTGGAGAGCAGTACAGTCCGTATTCAGGGGTACACAAAAAATTCAAGTGTCACAGTGTAATATACTCACATCTTAAAATTCAGTTGATGCCATTTAAAAACTCATTGCAAGCTGATAGTCATACTAAGATAATGACTGAAAGTTTTACCTCTTGCAGAATTAATTAACTTGATGTACGTATTGGAAAAATAGAAACCAACAAATATAATTATTTGATGTTTTAGCTGGCATTATTTTTAACTTGATGATTCATACGTTTTTTGAAACTAAACTATTTACCTCAACTTTTCTGACTATAGAAGATTTTTATGAGTCTGTCTTAAGTGGCTATTTTAGAGGAGAAAATCTAGGCTGTAATTTTCCTTAGTACTTTCCTGTATTTAAATAGCCCCTTGGAACCAGTCACAGTGAGATCACTGCCAAATTTCCAATTGCTAGTGAATAAAAACCAAATACAACAAATAGTTGACAGACAGGGCAATATTCTGATGCTTTTGGCAATAATAAATATGCATATGAAGTTTTGGTATTGGGTTAGTCAACTGTGGTGATTGGAAATGGAATTGGAGACATTTCAACCTCAGCAGTAAGCTCCCTGCTGTCCCTGCAGGCACCTCCTGGTGAGACATGATGGGAAACAATGAACTCGGAAACAAAAGGACAACTACTGAAAGAAACTACTAAGAGAAATTTTTAACTCCTGCCCATAATCCCGGGGTTTGGGATTGCCCATTTTGGCTGAAAGTTAAGAGAGGTCAGGGCAGAAGCAAACTTGGTCTCATCATACTGTCCTTTTTCAAGAAGAAAGCCAAGTGGGGGTGAAGGTTGGGCTGGCAGCAATGCTGTAGCTCTGTCCACCATGGTCCAAGCAACTGCACTGAGGGACAACGAAGAGGAACATCGATAGCAGTCCTGGCGCGGCTGGGGAACCAGCAGGTCCTGCTTCCCTGGCTCCGGGGAGCAAGGAAAGAGCTGGATGCAGACAAAGCCAGCTCTGCTCCTTACCTACTTTTCTGAACCTTACCTGTGGGATTGGATGGCGCCAAGGAGGGCTCACTAAGTCCAGCAGTGACTGAAATGGAAATACAAATGTTCGGAGTCCATACTGTGGCATGATTAGCTTACTTTGGTGAACTTTTTTACATTAGGATTTCCTGTATTTCATAACACATCCAACAGTTAATATTGACCAGTTGACAACAACCAAGGAGTGCAATGAAAAATCAACTCCCAGCATGGCAAAATTAACAGCAGAATGCTTTGAGATGCCATGCAAAACTGTCTGCTGTTTCATGTATTTGTAATCTGGAAAGAAGAGAGACAAAGGGAGAAAGAGGAATTTGAAGACAAAGCTACTATGTAGGTTAACCACTATGAAATAAAACTGTGAGGAAGTTGATTGAGGTTTAAACCAGCTAAAGAAACAAGCAAAGAGATGGTGAATTAACTTCAGTGTTGGTAAATGCAAAGAAGCATACACTGGATGGAAAAATATAGAATTTTTCTATTCCTTTGAAAGACCCTTGACTATAGCAGCATTATGGTGTTAGATTGCATATGCACAGAAAAGTGGTCAATATTGTAATACCTTTACAGAAATGAGGGTGAGCTGCCCCTTGGGAGAACAAGTACCTTCTGCTCCAAAAGGATGTTCCAGAATTAGAGCACTCAGAGGTGGGCAGGACTGAATTATCCACATCTAATCACATACATAATCTATGCTGAGGACAAGGTTCAGTTACTTAAACACAGACACTGGTTTCATTTTAGATGTAGTAGGAAATCTTCCCTGGTGTCCAGCTGCAGCCCAGAAGCACACAAATCTCATACAAGTCCTTTGCCATATATTACAGCTTCATGTACCAGTCTTGGCAATACAAAGCAATTCAAATGGCACTGTGTTTGGGTAGATTAATTTACTTTTAAATTATCTTCCTTGCTTTTTTGGGTGCTGTTTAGCTCTCAGAAATCCCACTCATGCCTAGACAAATCGCACAGTTGAAGAAAATACTTAGGATGCTATTTACTGTTCTTAATGGGGAGATGTGAAAACCAGCTTTCAGCTAATCACTCTAGTAACTCTTTACCCAGTGTTTGTATGGCCTCTGTTTGCTGGAAGACTATCAAGAGAGTTCATGATCTTGTCCTTATGGCATGTTTGAACTGTCTGTTTCATTTGACATCCCTGGCAAATAGAACATCCTTGCAGTGTAATGTCATGTGTCTGCCCAGCTGGCAACTGTGCAATGACAAAGGGTGTGGAAATTTATATAGGAAAATTATAGAAACAAGCAAGAGGCTCAGGGTTTTTTTGTTTCTTTGCATTTTTTTATTGCTAGCTGACAGTGGAATTAAGCAGGTCATTCATATAACTACAGTAGTTCACATTCAGGGAGCAATTTTCACAACTGTGAGGGCTGGATTTTCCTTTTTATCCTTAAAAGAGAGCTTAAGTTCTGATTAAATTGCTTGGGGTCACCTGTGGTGCACACGATGTTGCATTAGTTAGTAAGCATTTGTATGTTAAATATAAGCACCGTCAGCTTTGTCTGGTCCTACATTCAATCACTTGTTGAGGAACTGCACTGACCAACTTCTTCCTAATCCTTTGTATGGTTATAGTGAATTAATCTAATACACCTGACATCCTCTCCCTTCAATGCCATTAGTGGTCTTTTCCATATTTACCTCCGGGATTTCACACTATTTATAGCACAGTAATACCCAAAATATATTAGGCAGTTTCCAGACATGTAGCCAACTATGCTCAATTAGCTGGAGAACAAACACCCTAACCATAGGTATGAGCTGACTGAGACAGTGCGAGATGATGAATTAATGAGAGACAAAGAAGTCTAACGATTGTTGTTATACTGATTTCCCAACCTTCCCAAAATCCTTTCTGAAGTAAAGTGCCTCCTTAAATAACGTCAGTCTTCACTTGCATAGCCTCACATACACATGCTGTCTGTCCTCTCTTCTTATTCTGGTCTCCTCCACCAGCCACCAGTTTAACTGTCCCCTATGCTGGTGCCCTGCCTCACCACCCAGCCGCTTTGCACTGACAGGGATGGACACAGCCCATCTGCGAGCAGACAGCCTCCTTCCTCAGCATGACTCCTCTCCTCTTTTATGGCTCCGCTGTCAGATGTTTCCAGGCCTGCTTTTCCCATTCCCAATGGCTTTCACAGCCCAAATTGCATGAGCAGACCTCAGTCCAGGGAGCGTTCCCACGTGCCCTGGCAGGGGTACTTGCTCCCTGTATGACTGGGGAAGGACTGCTGGGATTGAGGACCCCATGGATTACTCAGTTACTGACTCTTGTTCCCTATGTTGCATACTCTCTCTGAGGGTCATGAGTTAGGAAGAGCCAACAGCTCTGGCTAGTTTGATCTCATTATCTGGCTGGCACAAACCCCACCACTACTGGCACAGTTTCTACCTTCTAGACCTTGAAAATCCAAAACTTTTCTCTTATCACCCAGTGTTTATATTTTGTAGTCTTGCAGGGTATGAAATTTTTCTTTGATGAAGCAGATGGCTCACTCTGTACTCCCCTTTGTTTATTATATCTTGACACCTGGTTATTTCATTTGTATTTATGGTGAGATGCTTTTCTTCCCTGTGAGTGTTCAGAATCCAGATTCCTTTTTTAAAATCTCAATTTATCCACTTAGAAACATGTCTGGGGAAGTTTTTTCCTTTAATTTTCTTGTTTAATGGTGAGATTTCCCCATACAGAAAAGCTGCATTATTTTCTTACATTGTGAGCTGCTACAAGACTGGAACAAGGGACTAGTTGAGCCATGGGAAAAGGTGGCAGTGTTTTTTTGTACACATACATTGACTACAAATGGTTTTAAGTGTGCTTGAATATGTCTTGGTATTTTTCAAAACTGACTATTCCTCGTATATTTCTGTGAAGCAGCAAATCACAGTAAGACTCTCATTTTAGTGGTCCAATGACACATTGACCAGTGCAACACTGAATTTAATTTGTCATCAGTTTTATTATTTGTTTTTCTTTACAGTTTATAATTTATTTATCTTCTTGTATTTTGTCTGTTTATGCTTACTTTTCTCTGCTTCCATTTCCTTTACCCAAGGTAAATAAGTTCCAAATATTTAGTTCCTGCCTGTGGCAGCCACATTAAAGGTTCATCTGGTTCAATTTAATGTCATACATCGAGGCCAGCTTCAGAGAAAGAATTAGAGGCTGCACAATTACCTTTCAGTTCCCTATAGAACCTAATCAGTCTCATTCCCTGAAGAACAAAGGTTTATAACCTCATTTTTTAAAATGAATTTTTTTCCTTCTAATTTGTGCATGATTCCTAATGAATACATGCAATACTCCTAAGCATTTTTTCAGTTCTTCTGAGTACTTTTCCTGCTCTTGTGAATGAATTCTGCAAACTAGTAATACATATTTTTCTGAGTAAAGAAGTGTTTTCTTTCATCAGATCTACATTTGTTGCTGTCACTGGCTGACTCCTTGCTCTTGTACTAAAAAATTATGCTTGTTTCCTCTGTACATTTTTCATTTTTCTCCTGTTTCCCCTCTCAATTAAACAGTCCCAACCTCTGAAAGTTTTCCCTATGCTTCTGTTCCTTTGCCATCTATCTCTAAAGCCATTCTGCAGCTCCTGTGTCTTTCCTGAGATAAGCTGACCAGAGGACATCAGTTCGAGTGCAAGTGTTGATTCATACAACGCTATTTCTACTTCTTTCTATCCATTTCTGGAGGCGCTCACACTTTGTTTGCTTGCTTGTCCACCACTGTAAGTTAAACACAGCCACAAGTACACATCAGATATCCTCAGGGACAGTAAAAAGGGATCTTTATTCTGTAGCCCAGTGGTCAGAGCACTTGTTAGGCAGTAAGTCCATTTTCTTATGCAAGAAATCTGAATCTGCACAGAAAGTGTACAAGTTGCCCAGGACCAGAATCCACATCCACTCCCTCTTGGGTGGATTTCCAAACACCAGGCTACTGACCAGTCTTGTGTGGTCTCCCGACACATGTCCATATCCATGACCCATTCCTAGATGTGCAGTAGCCCATTGATAACCGATGATGGAGGCCAAGAGCAGACACACATCCTTTTTCCTTGCTGCCTGTTCCTGGGTGTACCCTTTCCTGGTCAGGCTGCTCTTTTGCTAGGGGGAAGGATTGGGTTTAAATCCCTTTGGCAGTGCTTGCAATCTGGTTTTCATGTATTGAGCCAGTGCTGTTACTCTGAGATGACAATAAATGTGTGGGCAGCAGTACTTCTGACCAGAACTCAGAGCTGTGGTGTGTTACGCACCTCCAAACATGGGGAGAAAGCAAATAAATTCTCTCTATATATGTCTTGGGTGGCATTAATCTGACCACAGGTGGATACGTACATCTGAGCTGGTTGTTAGGACTGCCTTCACTCTGAGTGGCAAGTGACGTGAAATGTCTCCTGTCTCCTGTGCTTGAGTGCACGTGACCTTGTGGGAAGGAAAGGGGTTGGCAGAGGCAGCCAGGTGAGCAAAGCCAGCAGAACTCTGGCCACACAAGGTAGTGCAGCTATGGAGTCCCACTGCTTTCCAAAAAACCTTCTTTGTGTGCCTGTGGTATCTCAGGTACCCCTGTTCTTACTTCAGGTCAGCAGAGTTTTTGGATAGATGTTTAGGAAGTGCCTGACTTGCATCCAAATTGCATTGTAAGTGCCTGTGTTTGCCTTTGAGACTCACTGTAGGGGCATGTCTATTCCAACCTGGGACTGCAAGCAGATCTGTCCAGGCTGGCAAAAACCAAGTGAGCTCCAGTCTGAGAAGAAGGATAATCACATCAGCACATGCGGTGCCTTGGTGAAAGAGGCAGGCTTGCTAGCATGGCTGCATGGCTGTGGTTACATCACATCTGAGAGAGTGGTGTACCACCTGCAGTGTGCATGGATGCCCTGGGAGGGAGTATGATCATCTCTATACAAATGGCTGGGAAACAAATGCCAGCAAAGGAGAAGAGATACTTAAATTGATGGAGAATGCTGGTGTAAGAACAAATGGACATGTGTTTATGTTAGAAATGATGCAAACATGTTTAATGCTTAGAAGAATCAGTTTTTGGAACAGCCTTCCAGAAGCAATGGGGACAGATATTGTTAAAATGAAACTTGATACACTTAGAAGCAGGCACTATAGACTCCTGTAATAACACAGGCCTGGACTGATGAACCCACATGGTCACTTTGAGTCCTGTGCTTTTTATTCTTAATAATTCAGGAAGTTTTCCAATACTTATAACTATCCAGTCCTGTCGGAATTTCATAATGCTCTGCCTTCATTAACCATCTGTAGCAGTAAGTTACGAAGTTTAATTATACACATTGTTTAATAGGAACGTATTTTACTGCTTTGCAGTATCCCATCATCCCAACAAATGTTCCTTTATTGTTGTATTCGATGGATAGACCAGAAATCCCATCTCTGTGCTACTCTTCAGAACCTACATATTTTTATATTCTTTTTCATTCTCTTTGTAGGATATTTCCAAAGAAAAATTATTTGGAAATTTTTGCCCTATTTTCATGTAAGAGTTCCCTGTACCCTTGATCATTCCTGTTTCAAAAAGCAACATCAAAAGCAGCATTACTGAGAAGTGAGTACTCTTGCTGTATTTAAATGAATGAAAGGACAATTTCTTAAGTAAATATATATAAGGTATGGCTTATCCTCCTTCTGAATTACAGAAATATCAGTTGTAGAATGAAAGCTATAATCTGTTGTAAATGTGTTTCACAAAACAGTGAAAGTCAGTATTCTTTTGCAAAATGACTAAGCTACACAAATTCAAAATAAATTAAAATACAAGAGTTCCTGCCTGTTGATTTAAATTGCTTTGATTTAATTCATCCTGCTAGCAGCCTTGTTGTCCAAGAGGGAAGAAAGCTCTGCAGTACTCAATGACAACTATAGTGATGGGGTGGGCTGTCAGGTGCCCAAAGTGGCAGCTCTGCTGTGCAACTCAGGACATGTCTCCGTTGGTAGGTGAACATAAGCCCAATCCAGTGTCAGATCTATGTAGCTGTCTTAGTGTGCAAAGATGCAGGAGTTGTGGCAGGACCAAGCAAGTGATGGTTATTAACATATCCCTATCCTATCTAGATGGCTTCTGGCTCCTGGCTTGTATTTGAAGAAGTAGCTGTGTGCAGCTTTTTGTCCACCCATGCAGACCTACCTTGTATAAACTGGCTATAAATACAAGATTTTCCTTGTGAGGTTAACTAAGCACTGGAGCAGCTTCCCCAGACTCCACTGCACAAATCCCTGAGCAACCTGGCCTTTTGGGCTTGTGTCTGCTTTGAGCAGGTAGTTGGACTAGAGGCAGCCCAAGGTCTCTTCCAGCCTGAATTATCCCACGATCCCATCACCTCAGTGTCTGGGGGACTCCTACAATTGCTTACCTATAGCCTCCTCCAGGAGCGCTTGCAAGGTGGAGAAGGCAGTAGCGTCATGCCTTTTCTGTGTTTCCCTGTACTTCCCTCTGGTCTCCTCCTCTTTGGAAGATGCCATGTTGAAAAAGTGATTATACTTCAGGTGAAAACAATGAGAAAAAAAGAAAGTATGACCATAAATTCTGTGTTGAAATACTTTTACATATGTCATAACTTCATACATTTGAATTTTAAGTGTTTCTTTCCTTGCATGGTGTTCTTGAAGGGATGACAGAGGTAGACAGCTACTCATGATCTGAGATATCAGCTGTGGCCAGGATATATAAGGAGTGCATGTGGCTTAGGAATCATCCAAATATATCCCCCATAGTAACATGGCTTAGGCATGAACTGAATGTGCAATGCTAATGACTAGAATACGATTATACACTTAGTGTCTGAATAAAGTAATTAACCAGTTGAGAAATGTATGATGGGCATACAATAAAAGGTAATAACTAACACGTGACACAGCATAATGGGCATAATCAAATACCTGTAAGGGGAAACCAGGGTCACAATTGAAGCCAGTTCATCATTTGGAGTGATTCAAGCCTTTGGATGGATGGGATCCTGCAAGGCATAGTTGGGGCACCAGCCCCTATGCTGTCTTCTCTACTGCTCCAGAAAGGAAGCCTGAGAGTTAAGTGTTCAGCTGAGTCTTGTGGCTGGCCAGAAGGTAGTTGAGCCTAGTGTCTGGAAAAGGTGGGTAAAAAACAAACTCTGGGGCAGCCTGGGCCCTGGACAGCCAGCAGTCCCTGAAGAGATGGACAGCCACCAAAGGGAGAAGCGGGCAAGCTACATATTTGATTTTAGATAAGAGCATGCAAGCTTTCTCAGTGTATGGCTCTGAAACTGGGAAGGCAGGTGGTGACTTCCACCTCTTTTATGTTCTGCAGGAGGACAGTGAAGTGCTGGTTCAATTTGTTTATTCTACAGTGACATTTGGAAGATTTTGCTCTTTTATTTCATCCTTAGGTGTCTTTCATCAAACTGATCTGGAGTTCAGTTTCAGTACTGATTCATGTTCTACTGTAGTACGTAAGTGTTGTCCTTACATTAACTTTGGGGGTTGATGGAGAACAATATGGCAAACGTGTTTAATGAACCATTGTGTTTCAGTGTTGACTAGAAGTTATCTTACATGAGGCAGAAGCATGTGCACAGGATAGGCTTAGCACACAGGCTAAAAGACTGTATAAAACTTTCCTAAGACTGAGACCTAAAAGTCTCCTCTAAAATTGCCTCTAGCCCGTACAGTGTAAGGTATCCTGCATACGCTATCTTTTTAATAAATTTAATGAAATGTATTCAAAGCATAAAACCATCAAGGCAGCATATACTTTTCATTTAGGCCTGGGATTGATTTCCACACCAATATGAGGAATGAGCTAAGTGAAAGGCATGTGACTGCACGAGCGAAATGGCATCAGCACTGATATCTTAACTCATAAGGTTGTTCATCTAAAATCTTCAAACAGTTGCCTCAAAGACTAAAGAGAATATAAGTTTAGGTATAGATGAGTTGTCTGGAAATCTTTGTTGCCTCTAGCACAGATTGTGTAGATAGGGGGAAAAAAAAAAAAGACGGAGTCCAGTGATATTGCTCTTTTGGACAGTGATAATTTGTATTTTCCTCCTTTGGACTGAATCCCTATAGCCAGATCTTCTTCACAACTCTCTAGCCTTTTTCTTTTGACTTTAATAGTTTTCCATGTGATTAGAAGCATTATTATGAAGTTTAAGGATAGATGGTATTTTTCAGAAATGCAAAATTCCTGTAATCAAATGATTTGTGAGAATGTCAGCTTTTTATGTCTGAAGTTTTCTGATATAATGACTGAGGAGAAAAGTTTGTGACTATAAAAGGAGAAAAAAGAGGCATAAAACCTGAACATTAACAAAAAAGAGTTTCAAATAGTAGAATTATTCTACTTTAGATTTTTCCCCCTCTCCTTGTTAGCCTATTTTGTTAACATGTACTGTAATATCCGTAATAATAATCTACCTTCAATTTAGTATCCTGTAATTCTGCAGCTCTACAGAGAGATTCCATTGAGACACATATAGAACATCACCCTCTAATTAAATATTTTAACAACATAAATCCGTATGTTGAACAACTTTAAACTATTTAACTCTCAGACTTGTAAACTGATGTAAAACATACATGGTAGCACTTGCATGAACGTAAGAGTGAAGCGGAAAGGGGCCAGAGGAATGCTTTGACATTATTTTCCCTTATTCCTGTAACAATATAGGAAGAAGTTCAGCGGCAGAAGGTCCTGCTTATGGTTACACTGGGACACTTGTGTACAAAGGCAAATCCGTCGGAGCGAGCGTAGCGGCTCCCCCGTGGGGAGCAGGGGGGGCTTTCCACGGGCGGCTCCTACTGGCTGCATCCACCAGATGGTGCCACTCTTCAGCAGAAGCCCGGCCTCCCTTTTTGGCGGGAGCCTGCATGTCTCAAGCTGGCAGAAGGAAAGGTTTTTTCCCTGTCTTTTCCTAAGACCAGAGTTCAGGTTCTCAGATGCATCTTTTAGTCTGTGACATGCCTTATTTGTGTGGCAATCTACAAAAGGTTTTTGGTTTTAAACTCTTTTGGTATTTTGCCTGATTTACCCAAATCAATTGTTCTTCTGCTGTATGGAAACTGAAGGGAACAAGAGCCTTAAAAAAAAAATCACAAAGAAGCTCTGTTACACAAGCTGGCTTTGTAAGTGCTGTCTCCATCAAGCAGTTGATACTTTATTCCACTTTCCACCTACATTTACCACCGATACAGTTTTTCACTTTAAAAATAATATGCACAACACTGGATATGCAAATGCATTCAATGCTTTTATAAAGTGCAGAAAAACTCTTCTCTTCAGTTATATGCAACACCAAGAAGTCAGGGCTGGGAGGAGGATGGCCTGTTGTAATGAACTGATACTTCCATTGTCTGTGTCAAAGAGAAAGGAACTGCTAAGACCCCAAAGAACTGAACATGGTCAATTTTTCTGGTTATTAAAACCCTATTTTTTTAATTATCTGTCTTGGCACTATAAATTTGTTGAGTACTCCAGTGCAATGTGGCTGTTTGGTAAGGCACTGACAGCACAGCTCACTGTTGTGAGTCAAGGGAAGACATTTCATTGCAAGGATGATCTTGCAGAGAGGCCCTGTGCCCCTCACACTCTGTGAGCCAGCTTATGTGACTCCCTTCCCACAGTGTTCATCCAAGGCAGGGGAGGAGAGGCTGTGTTACAGGAAAACCTATGGCTGGAGCCCCCATTGCTCTCCATCCTTCAGTGCACAGCAGTGCCTGGGACTTGTACCGCTCCTCAACCTATAGCAGGCCACAGGGCGCTCTGCAATAGCTTCAGAGCAAACTTCTGATAGCTTACATTGACTAGTGGCAGGATTAAAGCATGTTAAAGGAAAACTTTCTTCCTGACCTCTACTTCTACAAGACATTGAGTGGAACAAAATGAAACAGAACTATTTGTTTCACTTAAAAGAGAATATCATAGTTAAATATATGTGTGAACAAACACCAGATCTTTCAACTTTAATGATGTTGCAATTTCTCTCCCCCAATAGCTCGAGGCCTGTATTACTCATACTTGCTGCAAGTAGTCAGTAAGAGAAGATTTGCTTTTGACAGTAAATAAAGTGGCATAAAAAAGCCTGCACAGGCTCTCTATGCCATGCGCCCTATTTACCAAAAGACTGAGAGAACCACAGCTGTACCTACCAGTGCTCACTGAGCTAGCCCTTTTTTATTCACAAAAAATGTCTGCCAACTAGTCTGTCTATCATCTTAATTACCTCTCTGATTAAATCTCTTTTTAAAATTCACATATAATTCCCTCCAAGTCATTTTACTGGATACCAAAGAATTTATAAGCCTTTCAAAGCTGCAGTCTGTGAATTTCCCCAAGCTGCCCATCATTGACAAGAAAATGTCGCCAGTGATTATTTCTGCGTGTTGTGACCCATCACAGTGATTCCAAGAGCCAAATATTCAGAACCAGTTACAGGTCTCCTGCAGGTGACTTCCAGCCAAACCCATCTTAAATAAGTAGTAAATGTGGATGACTTTGGAGCACATTTGTATTACCAATTATTATTAGAAGGGCAAAATTGAGAAGTAGCTATCAGTAGTGTTCAATGTAATTATATTTTATCTTATTTTTTTAGTCTTAATAAAATAATGTTGACTTTGATCAGACTCAGCCGCTGACTATACTTCTGTTCTCTTCCAAAATTTGCTGGATGTTCTGCTTTAAACACCACTGCTGTGATCTGAGGAGTAGTAGGTCATAGTTGCCTGAAGGTGCTGCTTGATCAAAGTCAGGAGACTACATGCTTACCTTTCTGTTTTACCCCCGAGTCTGGATAAGAGTGTTGACTGACTTCCGCAGAAACTCTGGGTTTGGTTTTTCTTCAAAAGGCTTACTGTTTATAATGCAGCACAATGTCATAACAAAGTACAGTATGGCATGGGATATATTTGAATATAAAGACATATGCCCTGGATTAATAGAAGCTATGAATTTTTCTATTTGCTTTTGAATAGCTATAATTTCTTCCTTATACATTATTTTACAAATCACTAAATGTGAGGTGTGCACACATAGTTCCTTACGCTACCTGCAGAAAAGATATAATGATGGTGGTGTTTGCTTTAGAGAAGTGGCTGAGATAGTCTGCAAAAAAAAGTAACGTAACTTTTGTACTTATTTGAAATAAAACATATTTTTGGCTTCCAGTCTTACAAGCTTAGCATGTTCAAAACATTTAATTCTGATTTGTATTTGAGTTGCCACTTTCCCCAGCTATTTATCCTGATCCTCATGAGCTGTCAGGGATGAACCACTCTGCCAAGAAGCCATCCTCCTGGAGGATATAAGCAAGGTTTTTCTCTGAGCCAAGAGCTCCGGGGAATGAAGCAGGCTCTGTTCTCCCTTCGCAGACACACAATGCTCCTGGATGCTGCTGACCCGGTGAGAAAAAGTCATGAACTTGCTCCAGAGCACTGAGACACCTGGCCAGCTTCTTCAACCTTTTCAGCGAGGCCCTTTAAACTAAAGAATTTGTTTATACTAATACTTATCCCTCGCAGACATTTTCCTGGGGCGGTCTCTCTCATACTTCTGCTCATTTGATTAGTTTCCATAGTGACACTTATTTGTAGAGTTTAGAGTTGCTCATAGCAGGTTTCTGCAAATGCCAGCCTCATGCATGCCATGTTAATAAGGCAAAGTCAGTCCTATTTCTTTCCTTTTGGTGCTCTGATTTTGTTCTACAGTTGGGGGCATCCTTGGGAAAAAAAAGAAAGGGGGGGGCTCCTTTGGATTCAAGATCCAGGGGCTGTTAACTTATCATTCTGGATGGTGTTTTTGACTGGACTAGTTCTGTCTGAATTGCAGTGGCAGACTCTGAAGGACTGTCTGCGTGAGCTATTATGTAAGCCGGGGAAACCTTCCATTACAGCAAGGCCTTTAGACTGCTGCTTTATTTAAAATGCAGAATTACATGAAAAAGCAATTCACTTGAGTGGTGCCTTGTAGGTTGCCTTTTATCCCAGGTTGAAGTAAGAATTTGCTTTTCTTCTAGGGAAGTTACTGCTATTTTAAAAATAGGAAAATGCTATAATCAGATACAAACTCGTGTATGCACACACAGACACATGCATCTTACCAGCATGCTTGTCTGTGTAAGGGATAAACAAATATCTGCAGTAAGTGAATAAAAGGAGATTTCTATACTTACAAGAGCAATTTCAAGGGCATGGTTATTTACAAAAATGCTGATTCTTTGTAGCAATCACAACAAATTCATTGTATACTGTAAGAGAGTTAGGAAAAAAAGGAGTTACTATGTATGATGCACGGACATGTGTCCCCACCAGAGAGGCATCTTCACAGGACAGCTTCTGGAATTTAGATAATAGGTCATTGCACATATTTTCTTCCACTTTTAGGAAAGAATAAGAAATAGAGGGAAAACTAGATTTGACAAGGGCTTTGTCACACTGAGATTTCTTGCAAAGACTTTGAGGCCTCTCATATTAGTTTGACATATTTCTTTCTCCAAGACACTGGAAGATTGAGCCACCGACATTTATGCATAAAAATAAATCAACAAACAATTGCAGGAGTTCCTAATAGCATCTGGCCAGAGGAAAGACAAGGAACAGCACTCCCAGGAGACCAGAAGTATGATTCTGCTTTTGTATAGTAGACAAAACAAAGAATAGACTCTGAAGCCACAGAAATTAAATTGGGGTAAATGTGATGCGAGTCCAGCTGGACTCTGGCCCTGGAGTTCATAAGCAATCTTGAATGTACTACTGAGGTGGAGCCAGAGGAAATCGGGTATGACGTGGAAGGACTGACCTACACAAGGATAAGTGCTAACCTCTGTATTTTATCCAGAAGCCTTTAACTCTCAGTAATGTAAAAGATTTCTTAATTTTATTAAGATAATCCAATAAAAGAATAATAAAAATCAATGTTAAAACCTGTTGAATATTTAAAGAAAAGTGAAAATAAGAGACAAAACCTGTTTTCTTCAGTAGCATTTCAAGAAAAAAATGATAATTGTAGAATAATCTAAAATTTTAAAGTCTGTGTTTTCTCCCCCCCTCCATCTTTACAAAATGTAAGTATTCAGTGGAGGGAGAGAAGAAATCAGATTTATAAAATAGTAAACCTCCTTGACTTCAGTATGGGATAATTTTTAACAGCTGGCTACTGTTCGGAAGGGTGACATCAAACTGTGAATTCCATGTGATGCAATCAGCCTTCAGGAACATTGCAAAGAGGAGAAGAAAGACCTCAAGAGCATCCCAAGCTACTGAATAGGATTAATGGGATCTACTGAGGAAGCTCTTCAGCTCTGTCTCAGTGAGCCAGATGGTGGCTGCAGGTGAAATCTTTCCAAGAAATCAAATTAAATCTCCTGTGGATATTATTATAGGTCTAAGAACAGTGCTCTCTCTATTTAGGTTGCCTAATTTCTCAATTTAAAAAGAATTCATGAATGGTTTTGTTTTGTGGAAGCCCCTAGAAATTTTGGACGGAGAAAGTCCTGTGACTAGAGAAGTGCATTGGTTTTGCCCTGTGAAATTCCATTCACGTTTGATTGAGAGATTAAGTCTGACAGGAAGGAAATGATGATTTTTTAGTTGCATAGTCAACAAAATAATGGCAGCATGTCAAAAACAACAGGTAAAGATGTAAAACCTCATCTAAGACCGATTCTGTGCAAGCATGAAGTGGCACTGAGAAGAACAGATGGCCTCTCTGGAAGCAGGGAGGGAGAGTGAGGCCAAGCTCCTTGGACACATCCACCCTCCAGATAAGGTGTGTGTGTCCAGGTTTGTGTCAGGACCTAGTGGTAGTGGCTGTGGTGGGGCAGCAGTTGCTGTGTGGTAGCTTTGGCAGATAGGTAATGTGCTGTAGAGGAAAACACTCATTGAAATCCCAGCCCCAGCTCCAAAACAGGTTGTGTCTACAGACATTTAGCATATTTTACCCATTTGTCCTATGAAAACAGTAATGTTCTTATCCTGGGATGAAATTATACATTTGTGAGGCAGAAAGAAATGGGAGTAGTGTAAGAAAGGCCTCGAGGAAGCAAGTAACTCTGCATTAATTGCTGGTATTGGGTGGATCACTGGAAAGAAATATGCTATACTAATTAAAAGATAAAGGATAAAAATATCAAATGCCTTCCTCATTATATAAGCATCAGTCAGAGAGATAAGCGGAGGCAGCGAATAGTAATGATACACATTAGGCTGACAGTGCCTATAACCCTAGGTTATGAATCTGTCCCTGTTTACCTTGGTTTCCCAAGGAAATGAGACTTATGAGAGTGCACTGTCAGTCTGTCCATCCATCAATCTTGCTATCATTTCCCCCCAGTAACTTTTGAACTTGGCTAAATTCAATCAAATCTGACAGGAAAGCACAAGTCTCAAAGCTATGAAAATTGGTGTCTAGGCAAAAGATAGAGTCTTGATGACTGTCCTGGCTTTGGTAAGGACTGCAATGGGAACTCCAGAGCTACTTTTTCAGTGTAGTTTTCCATCTAGTCCATCAGCACATGCACTGGCTGGCCAGTCAGCATGGATGTGTCTGACACCACACATGCTGCCTCTTGGCTAGCAGGTATTTTACAGACATGAGAAAAAGATGAAATTAATGTACATGGGACATTACAGAGTATGAAGGAGAACTGGAAGAACTGCAGAGAGATCACAGTTATTTTAATGGGATCTTCCGAGGCAGGACACACATCTCTGGGAGACCAGACATCACTAGATCTGGGACTGTTCACTGATTTCCAGTCAGGAGGTGCATCTATATAAAGAATACAGATTTAGGAGAAGATTTTATTGTCATTCAAAACTGAAAAGACAACATTATTCTTTTTCAAAGTATTTTGGCATGACTGATTCATGCCTATTGACTGATTCCATGGGCTAAGCCTGCATTCGCTCTACTGCAGTGGAGAGATGATTCAAATTGCTCAAATCTATCATGGTCAATAGCTTGTTCTTGTACGAAAACATTTACAAGTTGAAAATCTGATTCTATCTATAGATATGTAAAAATATTCCTTTATAAGTCTGATCTCATCCAGACTGAAGACAAAAGAAAGGCTTCTACTGACTTCAGGGACAGGTATCTACATTGCTTTAGAGTAAATATACTAAATATAATAAAATATCTGACAGTAACAGAAAAAGATTTGTAAAGTCAAACTTGGAGTAGAACTCCCGTGGTTGCAGAAGAAATCACAGCCTTAATAATCTTGGGAGTAAATCTCCAGGAGCAGTAGACAGGCCACAGCTATTGGGTCTACAGGTAATGCTCTTGGTTAGGAACACTGGTGAGAAAGGCATTTTTTCCACCCTCTTTTTTTTATAGAAAAGTGTTAATGGACAAACAGAAACTCATACAATAATTATGATAGCATTCATTTATTGTGTGTCACTGATCTTACAAACATCCCTTAAAACCAGCCCATTACCTGATTTTTTTAAAATACAAATTAAATTCTGCACTGGCGCTTAGGAACGAGTCAAAACTCTTATGTTTGCAGGTCAGCTTCTGTAAGAAATATTTTAGAAACCCATCTCAGGAACCACTGTCTATTTGGGATTCTGTAAATATTCCATATTTGTAAGGTAAGTACTGGCTTAACATTTTTGTAACATAATTGGTTTAGATAATACATTTATGTTTGAGTTATCACATTGTTTCCCTTGAAAGCAATTGGCCACTGCAGAAATGGAAAATGACTTATCTTCACATGTTCAGGCCACAGGCAGGTTGTTTACCACAAGATGAATTGGTATCCAAAAAACCAGAGTTGATTCTCACATAATTTAATTGCACCTCTCATAACAGGTCCGGAAATACCAAGGAGGTTGCAGAAGGTTTTGTCTTTGTAGTCATATCTTACCTCTTCGCATCTACCCTATACCAGTTGACTCATCTCTTGTGAGTTCTGGTTGCTTCTTATCTGCTCCTTGTGTTACAAGCATTTATACAATGATATCCTATAATGAAGTTCATCTTCCTTAATAATTAAATAGGAATTTACTTGATCACTGTGACCTGGATAAAAAATGCATTCTAATGTATTTTGGCATTCAAAATGCCATTTTGAAAGAGGAGTGAGCTGAACAGTATATTAAAACCAAACTTAGTGTTTGGCAGTGCTGCTAAGGACAGATATTGAAGGTGCTTTATAGACATTAGATAGGTCCCCAAAAAGTTTTCATCCCATGGGTTTGGACCACCAAGCCTACTGCCTCCCTCATTACCCCCAGCTGGTTTATGACCCTCTAGAGCAGAAAACAGACCGCACTGTCTCTTTTTTGAGCTTGAACTCATCAGCTGATGCAGTGCCTAATGATTTAAGTGCGGTGTAGATGTCAATACCACGCAGAGATATAAGAGCTGCCTTTGAACCAAACCTGCTGGGGTAGCAAAACTAACTATATTAAATCATCCCCCTCAGAGTGCTTTGCAGCTTTGCTTTTCCTGTCTGAATGAGCTCGCTCAGGTAAAACTGCTCTATGTTGTGATGAGTACACTGGTTACTTATCCCTCTCCACTGTCCTAGTTCATTTTGCATCTCCTGTTCAGTATAGAGTCTATGCAGTTCCTTCTCTGCAAAGTATCTAAAAATCATGCACTTATTGTCATCATGGTTTCTGTGTATCTTCTGCATCTTTAGATCTCATGCCATGATTGACAATGCTGGGCCTTTTGTTTAGCATGCATTAAAATTTCAGTGTAACATTGTGTAACATTTAAGAATTTTAGCTTATTTTTAATAATTTTCTTTTGTATAGGACACACAGTAATTTTCTAGGCTGCTGCTACCCTACAAAGAAAAAGAAATATCAGCATTCAAAGTATTTATTTTCCTTCTCAAAAACGTAAATTATACTTCCAGTTGTAGAATCTTCAAATCTAGATTAAGTTTTCTCCTCAGGCATTTAAATAGCGCAAACATTTTCTTCAAGGGTAAATAGCTGTTAAGCTACTTTTGGCTTATCTAGCAATTACAAAATCTGTAGTAAACCAGCCAGAGTTACAAAACAAAGGTCAGCATCTTAGAAGAGTATTGAAACAATACCAGAAACATCACCAGAAGGAAGCCCATAAGAAATGGATGTATCTGGAAAACCTTGTTATAAAGCATAGTAAGTTTTGAATATTTCTTTCTTGATTCTTCTTGAACGAAGTAATTTCTTCTCATAGTAAGCTGTTTCAGAAAAAAGCTTTATACTGATACACACACTCCACTTATGTAATATTCATGGTGTCTGTCTGAAGTGCCCATGTCCTCTCACCTGGGCTTTAGCACACTTTGCAGTGTTTGTGCCTACAAATTTAGGCATAGGTGATAAAACCTGATGTCCAATAAAAAAGATGGCCAGGAATGACTGAAGTTGTTAATGACTCTAGATTTCATAACAATTAGAGAAAGGATTAAGGGATTAATATGTGCTAATCTTGTTATTTATGAGGTCCTGAAGCTGGAAAATTTGATATTGAGGCTAAACTGGGACAATGTGCGAGGTTGAACTCACACTTTATAATAAACTCTAGGTAATGGTAGCATAGCACTTAGTTTGTTGCCTTTATTTTAATGTTTAATTACAAATCCTTTAAATAAAAAATATACCATGCAGTGTATAACCTGAGGTATGGGTTCCTAGATCTTTATGCTGTACTGTGTATGTCTGCAGTTATTGGCTGCCATCAAGGATAGCCATATCAGAATCTGAAAACATAAATGTTAGTAAATAAGTGGATTCTCTGGAAATACGAACACTTAGAACTAAAGTTTATTTTAAATAATTCCAGAATAAGAAAGATTTATCAATACTCGATTCCAATCTTTTCTATTGCATTTATGCAATTCATATAGATGTTACCCTGTATTGCTGAATTCTTAGTATTCCAAAGTCATGAATCAAAGCATGAGATGAAGAAATACACAGGAAATATAAAAAATTGCTTATTTTTACTTTCTATATTTTTGATATCTGTAAAACACAAATATTCAACTTAGAGGACTAGAAATTAATTACAAAATTAAAAATAAATCAAACTGAAATTTGCAGTCTTACAATCTCTGGATTGCAGTGTCTGGAGTTTTAATAAAGAAGACACTAGCATGTTACTTCAAAAAATATTTTCTTGTTAAGAATAAAAGCATTACCTTTACTTTCAGCTACTTTATAGGTATTTCCCAGATGTGGACTATCCATAAGCAATTGTCTCATGTTGCAGAGGTGCTGTCGTTTCTCATGAATTTGATCCCAATTATCCTGTGAGGGAAAAACAAATGGCTGCAACCTGATCAAATGCCTAGTAAGCAGAGGCGGCATATGCAGTATTCTCAGTCCTGTTGTGAGGGCCTGCCATTGGCATGGGATGGGAAGGGGACTTTACTGAGATGAGGACAGGGGCAGGAGGCATTTGAGGAGCCCTGTGAAGAATACAGTCCTCTGGCTGCAGTGGTGGCCAACGCTGGCTTTCCCATGCGTCCCAGTTCTGGGTAGGTCATGGGGGAGGAATATGGAAGTAGGGCTGCTGATTTGGAATTGGATTACCACTTTCTGCTATATTGTGTTTCTCTGTATGGACACCTGCTTTAAATTCTAAAGGTACACATTGTCCTTAGCATTTTTAAAGTATACTACACAGTGATTTGCTTGCTTCAGGGAAACTTCACCACTTACAACTATTTTGCACAGTCAGAGCAATTCAGAGTGAACACTGATTAAAAAAGAAATCTCTTAGGTATGCTTTTTTTTTTCCTCATTAGATGCATTATTTGTTATGGCAGAAATTATTAAATTTTGGAATAAATCTTTAAAATTCTTAATCTCATTTTCTGTTGATTTGGCTTTAAACTAGTTTCTTTTATAAGTATATTTCACAGAAATGTCTCCTTATTCCTTTCTGGACTTTTATATCATCATGAGCTCCTGCTTCTGTTGGTCATGGTAATGTTACCAACATTTGCGAGTGAAATATGGATCCTGCATCTCATCATGTAGGAAAAAGATACATACGCTTGTTCAAATGTGATTTTTAAGTACACTTACTTGTAAATGTTAAAGCTCACAGACAAATTTCACTGGGATGCTAAATGGTGACTGACCTCATCAGATGAAAGATGTTGATGGCTGTGGGAGCAGAGGGAACTCCCCCTACAAAACTGTGAAGCAACTCTGTGGAGAGACTATTGCAGCAATTTCTGAAGGCTACCACACTTCTGGAGGGTTTCTCTGGCTTGGTGAGAATTCCCCAGCCCTGAACCTCCCATGCCCTCTGCCTGCTGCTGGGAAAAGAGACCTGCACAGCTGGGTGATGACCTAATGATTCCCAAGATTCAGAGAACTGGAGATTCCATCTGAAACCTAACAAGGCAGGTGAAACATCTTTACAAAATCTTCTGCATTTGCCTTAAAACAAAAAATTGGAACCTTAGATTCCTGTTGAGAACTCTAATAAAAAAAAAAAAAATTAGTTGCACTTGGAGCCAGTTGTTAGAATTAGGTAATGGGCTCTGCTGGATCAACGGGTTACTGGTCTTTCAGCAGATCAGACCTGAAGTAACAAAGCAATGCTCTTAAAGGAATTCTAATGAATTTATTAGCATTTTCTTCAGAAAACTTCTAGATGGAGGTCTCTCAGACACGGGCCAGTGAATCATTACAAGAAGAAGCAGCTCATTCTTTAGAGAGTGTGCTCCAGTTACGTAGTTTGCAGGATCTGGGACAGCTTTTCACTGCTGGAATGCAGGTTAGTTCTTCAGCCACACTGAAATATTTGAAAAGAGGCATCAGTGATAAATCTTTGTGGTTGGTTAGTGAGCTACATAACAAGCTACATGTCTTTGCTCTCCAGGATCTTCATAGTCTACTCTTACACTACCATTTCTACCAGACTGCATATGTACCTCTGATCAATCTACTGCCTTTGTGGACCACTTGTTAATTTTTTGAAGGAAGTTTCTTTGTTCTTTATCTCTTGCTGGAATGAAGCTCACATAGATATTCACAAGGTCAACTTTTCTTTTCAAAACTTTCCTTTCCAGCAGTGTCTAAGAACTTAAGTTTGTCTGTGTGTGTGTAAATTATCACAGTTACCAACATCATCTCATTCTGTTTTTTTCTCTTATTTCTTTATCTACTTATTGTCCTTTGCCTTAGACTGCCAAGTATCTATGAAATTGAATGTCTTCTGATTTTGTATTTGTCTGGAAACTCATAAAACAGAATGTGGAAGTAAATAGCACAAATATGTACTGCAGTAACAAATGCAAGCATTTGGGGAGGTAGTCCTCTTGTGATGTGCCGCATTTTGTGAATGTGCATTTTCTGAAATTTGCTGATCTGAAGATCAGCTCAGAATTAAACCACAGTGTTTTGTTGACTTGTTTTTATTCAAACTTTCCTAATACTTATTTTAACCATAATTCTCAAGATTCTTTGTCTGTTAAAAAAATTTGCAGGCTGCCTGCAGCAGACATTTAGATCTTTCCTCAAAGGCAGAGAAATCCACTTAGACCCAATGCTTCTTCAAAATGGGGAACTAATGACCACCCACAATACTGGATTTAATATAAACAGCTCTATCCTTGCTGAGAGATGTGTTCCCTACCTACAGCTTTCCAGACCCAAATACCTGTGCCTGCAGAGGCTCTGCCTCTGTTTTAATGGTTTTCATATTAGTATTCATATTTGTCTCCAAGTCATCTGGCTTTCTAAATTCCTCAGCCAAGTTGAGTGGCCCATGCAGAGCACTCCCTGTGCCCCTGCCACCTCTGGAGGAGAACTGGGATCTATTCAAGGTCTTCATTTGAAGCAGGTGATTCAGCAATGCCCAAGCAGCTGAGTACAGCCACGAGCCTTGAATGTCCGTGATCAACAATGGGCTGGCTACTGAGCTCAAGAACAGACTTGTGCTCTTCATATTCATGATTGTCTTGCACAATTTCTGAGAGCAGAGTAAGATAAACTTCTGGCTTTCAGTCTAGGAATAAGATTTTTTTTTTTTCCCAGCAAAACTTTCTTTAAAAACCACTTAATAACTTGCTGTGGTAGTGTTTATGCTCAGCACAATATCTTATCAAGTCTTGATGAATACACCTGCTTCTCCACATGTTGACTACTGAGAATGCTTTACTCAATCATTGAGTGCACATATTCCGGATTTGTTAGGACTGGGCAGGATTTAGGCACTGTACCACCAGCTGGGTGTCTGTAGTTACATGTTTTTTGGAGGAGTGTCTGACATAGGAGCTCTCCCAGCATTATCAGTGACATTCTGAAAGACTGCAGCTGCTACCAAAAATGAAGCGTTTGCATTAGTTTCAGTCCAATTACTCCGAAACTAGCACTAATCCTCTCAGTCCCTCTACTTGCTGAGCACTCACCAGAGTCCTAGTGAAATGATGTGCCCTTTTGTTCAGGGGTAAATGCAACCCTGAATGGGTGATCTGAGCCCCTGTTTTGAGGCACTGCATTCATATTGGCTCACATGAAAGAGATGCTAGCAGTCAGGAGAGGAAAGAAAACACAAACATGCACATTCATCCAGCTGCAACACAACAGTGTAGCTTCCCTTCGGCTGTGTAAAAGACAGGGAGAAGCTGCAGCACTGTTCAGCACTATGGGAACTACCAGTGTTGCAGTGGGGTAGGTAAAATGGAGCCAAAGCCAGGTGCTAAGGTCTTTCCAGCCTCCCCCTGGAAATCTGTGCTTATATTTCATTCTTCAGAAAATGTACAATAGCACAAGTTATTAGGATGCAGATTAGCACAGGCACTATTATGTAAGCATGCACTGTCTTCCCTCTAACCTAAATCTCACCTACAGAGAAAATACAGAAGACTTGCAGATCCACATGAAAATAACATCCAAGTGTCTTCAGCCATCTAAGCCCCACCAGGTTTTTGTGAGACCTGTTAATGTATGAAGACCCTTGATTTCATCTTCCTTTCCCTTCTTTGGCCATTCTTTTTCTGTCCTGGTTGCTGAGACAGATCTACTCAGAAGAGATCTTATTCTGTTACAACTTCCTAGTCCTTTTCCATCAACCTTAAAGCTTCCCCTCGGGATTATTGAGATCTAAGAAATTTTTCAAATTTACCATCAACTTGACATTCAGACTCAAAAATGTGATTCTTGCTGCTCAGTCACCCCTTGTAGTCAACATCAACTCACTGTGTAAGTAAGATAGTCCTATTCACAGTTATAAGACTTGATAATTCTGTAACATGGCTTCTGCGCGGTATGTGACAGTTCCTCTCAGCAGATCCCTGAGTCAGTCTACATGGAAACATTCAGTGATACAGAGCTTTTATAAAATCAATCAGAGTTTGCAGGCTTACATAGACAGATTTCCTGGTGTCAAAAAAATATTAAGAAAAGGATAATAATTTTTCTTATAGATCTACTCAGAGGATAATGATTTTTAACAATTGTTTCTATGAGGCAACCATTTAAATTTTATTATTTTTTCAAAGACTTCCAATAAGTATGAGAGACCATGGCAGTGGAAACCGATCACCATGAGTCTGTCTTTGAGCAGTCAATTCAGCATTCCGTTTGGAGCATGTAACACGGCAGTTTTGCACCCCTGGAGAAATGTGTTCACTAGATCACAAATAACAGGCTGGTCAATTCAAATTCTTGGATTTATTAGTTTTTTTCTGTGAAAAAGCCCTTTCCCAAATTTTGTACTGTTATTTTCTTAGAACTAACCTAATTCAATAGAAGGATAGGGTCAGCTTTTTTCTTGTTTTAATTTATCAAGGAAAAGAGCTTTAAGTATCACAGTACAATCAAACAGTAAGTGAAATACAATGGCCACATATGTTCTACTAAGCAAATATTTAGCATACTTAAACATATGTATCTTTCTCAAGTTATTCAGGATATCTTATGCAGACAGCACTCATCATTTTGGGGAGAGGTAAATAAATTCATTCAAGCTCCTTTATGGACCTTCTATGCAGAATAGCACTATTACTACTATTTCTACTTATATAGAGAGGATACTCAATGAATGTTCTCTTCTATCAGCATTTCCTTTGGATAAATGCTTTCTGTTTTCTGTCAAAGAGCAATCCAAAATATTAACCATCCCTGAGATGTTAAATAATAATGTTCCAATCTGTCACGAAAGTGGCAATGCTGGGCAGTAGTAAACCTGCAATTTTCAAAGTTGGATGGTGCATAGAAAAAATCCTGTGAAATCCTTAATTATAAGCAGTCATTCATTATCTTCAGTGAACCTTGGAAGCTGCTGGAGTACCATAAACAGGAACCATTACAGTTAAAATGGAAAAAACAACATTTAAAGTATTTTTTTTCTGATTAAAATATTTTCATCTTTTCCTAGAAGACGTGCACTTAAAAAAGTCTCTTTACATTTAATAAAGCTTCCAGAAATGTAAATACACATTTAAAATCACCTAAGTAACTTTGCCACTGCTTCATTACAGCTAAAAAAATAGAATTAAAAAAAATACTGGATTGGAAAAAAAAGCCAGCAGCCAGTTAGTCCTCTCTTCAAACAACTGATATCTTCACCGCTTCAGTGACTTGGAAAATTGTGAAGCTATCTAGCTGAACCTCTGTACGAGTTGTTTACACACCAGCTGGATTTTAGGCTCTTCTAGTATTTAGATTGAATTTCACTTGCCTTTATATCAGTAGAGCCAAATACCGATGTCTTCTTAAATACTTAGATGAAGTCTTTTGAAGAGAAGACAATATTATTGTAAATTACTTTCCCATTCATTAGATAAGAGATACTTATAATCTTCATTCCAGCTTAGACCTTTTTTTGCCTGAGAAATTCCTTTTTCCAGTGTCAGAATTGCTCATTGTTAAAGGCCACGGTACATTTTGCAAGGTAGGATCCTGATTTTGCCCAGTTTTTCTTTCCTGTGCCCTCAGACTCTTGTCCTGATGATGAGGCTCCTTGCTCTCCTCTGGTATGGTCTAGGCCCTCTGCTACCTGATTCGCAGCAGAAAGGCACATGAAATGCAAAGGAAAATCCCTCCCACATAAAGCTGGGTGGATGTTCACACACGGTTAACATGGAGAAACCACCTAATCAAATCATTGGGCTGAAAGGTACTTCAGAAGATTGACTAGCCCTAAGTTCTTGTCTCAAGGCAGGATCAGTATTATCTGTATCGTTTTCAATACTAATTTAAAACCATAGAACAATTTAGGTTGGAATAGACCTCAAGGATCACCTCATTCAGCCTTTCACCTGACATGGGCCAATGTCAGCACTGGCTAATCTATTTTTAACACCCAGCAAAGATGGAGACTCTATCACCCACCGCCCAACAGTTTATTCCAGTGCTTTACTGTCCCCATTGTTTTAAATATTTCTTAACATCTAATCTGGATTTAATGAATTAATAAAAAAATAAAAAGTTTATGACCTTTTCTGTCTTGGTCTGAGAAAAACCTATTGACAGAAGAAGAAAAAAATCTGTTTTCAGTGATATAAGAACAGTCAGCATCACACAACATAGCTCAAAGCTTGCCAGGCTTAGACCTTTCTTGATCTGCTGTAGTCGTGAGGGCGGGATATCAGCTGAGTTCTTGTTATCATTAGTTCTCATTATTTTGTAACAAATATGTTTGAATTTCACATATACTTTTGTGCTGGAACTTTCCATTACTCTTTATTAACAATATCGCTGTATATTTTAGCTCTGTAAGTTGTTGTTGTTGTTGTTGTTGTTGTTGTTGTTATTATTATTATTATTATTATTATTATTATTATTATTATTATTACTATTTTGGAGATTAAGTTACCTTAAAGAAATGTGTGGTTTGTGTTTCAGGCAGTTTGGTAGGTTAGCAGAAGGTCTTGACTTACATTTGGAACAGTTTGCAGGTTAGTTGATAAGAATGGCAAAAAAGAATAAAGAGAAATTTCACATGACAGTTATTACATGTAATTATGAGGATATACTTGACAAATTTTGGTATAATTTGAAAACCTGACAGCTTGTGGGTTTTCTGATCTATCATTAGTTGAGTGGATTAATTTTACAACCATAACTCACATTGCACCTGAGTTCTTTCCATAATGATTTTTCATATTTTCTTCCTTTCCAGGATCATGAAGAACTCTCAGAGTGTTGTGTGTTAGAAAAATCATACCTAGTAAGAGAAGCATATTTGAGTTGAAAACAAATTAAATGCAACAAACTTTTGAGTACAGATTTCCTTTTTTTCCTTGTCATTATGCTTGCAGTTGAATTGGGATTTTATTTTTTCTTCTAAAAATAGGGTTATGATCTCTTACTGAGTAGGACTGCAGAATATTAAGTAATATGCTGGATCCGTCATACCAGTCACCCTCCCACTGCAGAGGCACTCAGAAGTTACAAGGGGGAGCATGAAGGCATGAGTTAAAAATACCTTATGGACTAAGTGACTGAGTTGGTACTAAGACGATCTTGATGTTAAAGCTGGCTGTACTATCTACACCAGTTTAGATATGCACAAGAACAATTTCAGTTTTACTGATGAGGAAAGTTTTCTGATAGGATATAACGTTTGATCTGCGGTGCAATCCTGCCTTATTTAACTGGATTTATGGAGAGTAGATGTACTGTAGTTATACAGAGCAGTTATCCAGAATGATACTTATACATTGACCTCAATATTTACCCCAGCTGGAATACAGGCTGAGCAAAGGAAATCAGCCAAATGCCAATCCAGAAAAGTCTACAAAATATGGCAGTCTTTTCTTTCACTTCACTTCTGAAGAGCTGGGCACAGTACACGCCGTGGTCCTAAGTATGTGGACTGAGGCACCATTTCTGAATGATAACTGGTGAGGCGTGTATTTACTATACCAAAGAAGTGTAAATGTCATGTTGACATTTTCCTCTTTAAGTAATTTGATAACATCCAAGTGGAAAAGTTTACTACTATCTGTGTTTTGTTTGAAAGTTTTCCCATAGTGCAATTTCCAGGGTGTTGCACTATTTAATAAGCTTTCTGCGAGCATGAAGAATTTGTTTTTACTAAGAACCTCTTTGAATGCTGACTTGGAGTGGATAACACGTATTTATCAGGATTTTATGGATAAACAGTTCTGAAGTTTAATTCAGCATAATAGTATCTAAAATGGCCCCCAGTAATCCAGCCTCTCTTTCATCAAAGAGTTAACTATGATGAAGAGAAAGATAAGAGCTATGCATAACATTGTCTCAGTAGCTTCCTGTTCACTTGCACCAAACAGTGCTGTGAAAGGAGCTTACGACATTTAAAATCGGTGTGTGGTGCCAGCACGTAACCAACTATACTGTTTTCTGTTTATGCTGAAACTTCTCCTTAGTGCAAATTAAATAGTCTATTGTATTTAAACTCTAATCTAGCACACAGGGATGTTAGTGGGAGTCTTTCAGTTGGTTTCAACATTTGTTGGATCAAGCCCAAACAGACTTGCAAATTACGTCAATATTTCTTTGGTCTGAAGACTTTCCTCTGGAAGGAATCTTGGGCTGGTGTCCCCAGATATATTCAAGCTCTACATCTACATTCCTGGGCACAATAGCTATCCTACAAGCCCTCGCAGAACAGAAGGCAAGGCCCTTATAGCTCTCACCTCACTGGTTCTGATTTCTGATTTTCCATAAAGAAAGACTGAGAAAGTCCTATCTGGTATTTGTCATTATTTATTGCTATCCCTTAACAGAGGGACTGAAGGCAGAAAATCAGGTTCAGCCTGGATTAGGTGTCTGCAAGGCTCTCATCCTTCTCTAGCTCAAATTAGGAGCACACATGGGCCTGTGGTAGAGATGCGGAGGTAAATATGCCAGATGGGAACATGTGTTTAAATCAGGTTGCGGTAGGAGGAAGGAACGCTAAAAGGATTCCCTCCTGCTTGCCTCAGATGATGCCATCCTGGAAAACCTGGTGGCTCTGAACTGTGTTTCTTTGTACCACCCAGCAGACAGGAGCTTCCAAGGAAAAAATGGGATCAGGCGCACCAGCCTGTGTAGTCAGTGGAAGCAGGGCATGCCACCATGCTGTCATCCCAGGCAGACGCAGCGAGTTGTGAGGCAGATGCAAGTTGATGGCCACTGGTGGGTTTGTACCCAATTCATATTGTCAGAGCAAGGCCCTGGCTTGGGGCAGCTGGAAAACTGGGGGAGATCAGGTGCTGTAGCCATGCTGGTTAATTTGGGAAGCTCTCTTAGAAAGACTGGGGTGGTTATTTCAAGCCATGGTGCTAGACTTTCATAAGAGAGTTCTCTGCTCTGTGGCAGAGATGGGGATGCTGCTGGCTGTGACGTGCTGCCTCATACAATTGCTGCTGCTGGCACGGGTAGCTCCGGCTGCCTGATGAGTCACGCTGGCCGGGACTCTGAAAACCAAAGCCTCTGGAGTTTTCTCTCCTTCCTTTGATGGACCAAGTAGGTCACTCTCATCATAATGTGAAACGTATTCTGCTGCCAAGCCAACGCGGACAGTCAGACTCTTTGGTCTGCAGAATACAGCAGGGAAGGGGCAGACACAGCAAAATCATTAAGGCTTTTATAATGCGAATTAAATAAATGTAACATTCCGTATAATGTAACTTAATAATAATTCCCTCTGTGGCACATTCCAAAACTGTATCCTTCACACTGCAACACAATCACTGCTTGCCCCGATGTAACTTTAGAACCCTTTAACAATGCTGTTTTCCTTTATTTATGGTTCAGTAGACAAAGGAAAATTAACTGGTATCTCTGCAGTGTACCAATATTTGTTCTCTGCTTAATGCTCCACATAATAATTGCCTTTTCTAAGATAACATTTAAGATAATTCACAGAAAGCTGTCAGGGAAAAATGAGAACTTCACACTGAAAATCCTCAATTACATGTTAGAATATTTAATTTATGTGAAATGTTGCTCTCCATTTACTTATTGAGACTAATGTTAATGTTCTAGCTGTAATTCTAAAGTTAGAAGGAAAAGAAGTAGTCCCTTTTTGATGTTCCTGTTTCGTGTATGCCTTTGTACCATACCTAAAAAAATACTCCTCCAAAATGCAACATTACTGAGAATCTTACTCAAGGTCTGCAGTATTCAGACAAATTTTTAGCTGAACAATGACTATGGTTTTGTTTCTTCTCTTCTAATTTTTATTAATGAGCAAGCGTTGAGATTTGATGAAAAGAAAGGCAATTGCATCTTTTTCATGACAGTGGCATTGGGTTTGCTATTCCCTATGTTGCCTACTGCAGAGATGAAACAGAGAAAAACAATAGGTTCAGACTAAAAAGATGACACAGATTATTATAAAGTGCCTGTACGTACAACACAATTTCTATTCATTGCATAACCATAACAGTTAAAATAGTAAAGATATTTAAAAACTTGCAATGGATTTGTTAATTTTCTAATGCAGTTATATTTAAAATAAACAAATAGAAGATTAAATTGTGTATTTCACCATCCAAGATTCATATAACCCCATATGATAGTTCTGTATTTAGGAAGATAGTTCAAATTAGACTTTGTTTGGACCCAGTAAAGAAGCCTATGAAAATACACACCAAAAGATGTTGGAGAGAGGATACTTTACTTCCAAGTTGTTATCCCTGACCTTCCAATGAAAGCAGCAGTGCACCAGGCCACATATGGTGTCCCTGAGGTCACCAGAGATCCATACAGTGGTGAGGAGGAGGGCTGGGTCTCTGCCTTGGCCTTTTGTTCCCAACCTTTCAATCCTCTGAAGCTCTATTAGTAAAACTTCTACCCAATCCAGAATGCAGAACTCACAGTCACAGACACATCCTTAAAGTGTCTGAGCTGAGCTCAAAGTGAGATGGGCTTTGCTAAACTTACTGTTTTGCTTTTAGCAGTTTATCTCCAGGTATGTTGAGGAAGGTGAATTTTCCTCAATCCTGTCTTTTCATGTTAACATTCTGTCAACAAGCTTCTGCAAGCTTGGGACCAGGAACGGTGCTGCAGAAGCCAATGTTGTTGTTGCTGCTGGGAGAAGACTATCACTAGTCATTGTCTTGCTGACCTAAGCCTGTAACGTATCTGAACTGTGGTTTTTTCATTTGTTTATTTGCAGATTATAATTTTAAATTTGTAAGATTTTATTTAATAGCCTTGGAGCTCATAGTCTCTATGCTCAAAACAGAAAATTTAAGTAGTAACCTAAATTAGAAAAAAGCCAACATCGAACTATGGAGAGATTTTACTTTTTACTTTCCAGAAAGGGATTTTGCTCTTATTTCCAGGAATTCCCCTGGAATCCATCCTTCTTTTCAGCAATGCAGCCACGCTGCCCTGCGGATCCTCCTCTTCCTCTCTTGCTCCCTGATGCCCCACGGTAGCTACCGCTGTTTGGCAGGCTGCGGGCTGGGCCATCCGGCTGTGCCTGGCTCGTGGGGTCAGATGGGAGAGGAGCCATGGCACAGTGTTGCAAACGAGCGTGATATGGGTCGAGCTGAAGCAGAGGTAGGCTGGGAGCTAAATGTGTGAGACTCCCTCTTGATGCATGAGATTTGACAGGTCTGTACTGCAAAGGCTACAATTTTAAAATCTTGCTAGGAGGGCTAGAAATATAGTTTCCTCTGAAGCCCAGAGTCAGGCTTGTTAATGATTCTCTATCTTTATTAAAAGAGGCTATTTCTTCTGGCAATGGAGGGAGCGTAACCCTACAATATTTCCAGGACATCTACAGAGTAAGTGTATTTAGTTACCCTGAACTGGTCACGTAACCTTTTAAAACATTAAATTCAAGAATCTGGTCCAATCACAGCCCAACCCTTCCTGTATTTCACTATGTTGTTCAGTTTAAAAAAAGAAACCTTGTTTTAAAAAGCTTTATGGACCAAGTTCCATCTACGTGAACTGTTTATTTAGGCAGGAAGTTACTCAACTACTATTTCTGGAAATAATGGGAAAGTAGTTGCATAGACAAGAGTACGAATAATGCCATTGTTGTCCTTTTATTCAAAGCTACCAGAAACCTCTCATTAGGTTTTAAAATTCAGTTTAGAACCCCAATTCTATCTCTAAATTCCTGTTTTGTTCTCAGGCTAAACATAGGGCAGTAAACAATATCCACAATTAACAAAGAATCTTTTAGTTCCATTTCATCTTCATAAGCAAAATCAAGTAGCTTTATACTTTCACTCAACACAGCAAACAAAAAGTGATAGCTGTTAAAACAGAATGAACAATTAACATTCTGTCCTTCCATAGCTGACAGTCCAGCATAGAGCCTTTTGCCTGGACTGAGTTGGATTGGTTGTCTGTGATGGTAAAGTTTTTGAAAATCTCTTTGAATTGGGATTAAGCAACTAGTTTTAATTCTTGACGCAGGGTAGTAGAGTTGACTGAAGTCAATCTTCTTCAGCTTCTCCAAGAGCTCCGATGATGGCTTTTCATTCCTGCATCAATTACTTGTTCATGAAAATTACTTATCAACTAAAATATCTAGACCTTTTTTCTCCCCTAATCCTTATTTCTTCTTGTTTTTATTCCTGCAAAACATGGTAGGAATCTCTAATTCTGACTAGAAAGGGAGGAAAAACAGAGCTGGTAAAAAAATTCCCAACACATTCAATGCAATATACATAAAATAAAAAGGTTTGCTCCATTTATGTGGCTGGAACATCCTCTGAGCTGTAACTGGATTGAAAAATTACAGACTGTAACAGAGAGAAGGGAATAAAAAAAGGTACTAATACTGTATATTTATTCTAAGCACTGTTGCTGAATATGGAAATCTGATTTGAAGGCTTCCAGATTTCAGACTACTTTCTATGCGAACACTGTTTTGGGTTCTGCCAGTTCCTCACCTTGGTCTGCAAATGACATGATAGACTGAATGGCTGAACTGAGGCACTGAGAGCAGTGTAGCTCTGGCAGTGAGGAACATGGCTCTCGCTGTGCTCTGCCTGCACCTGCTTACATTGCTCATTCCTCACGAACTGTACACATGTAAGTTTAATGTGAAGGGTGCACAGGCACCTCTGATGTTAGAATATGATACTGAACCATAAATCAGGTTGACTGTTTCTGTGTTCCCAAATCACTGAAGACACAATTTATGAAATATTGGATGTACGGTTACAGCTTCCTAGTTGCGCTCATTTGCCTCCATCTCTGGATATGCCTGCTAAAAAAGTTAACACTCAAGCATGCACTGCCAAATTCTCAAAACACCCTGTGTACTGCTATCCACAGAACTCTACCTGTTTGAGCACCTGAATTATAGAGTGTGTATGCTTCACTGATGCCAGCTGCTTTTTCTGAAACACATAGATATGCACACAGGTAGTAAGATTAGCACCCAAATGAAATTTTCAATCTGCTTTTTGCTCAAAAATCAGTTATCCTAGGTTCAAACAAAACCAAATGAGATAGGTAACAAACCTTCTGTTCAGCATAATCCAAGTGACTGGCCCATATTTACTAAGCTTTATTACAGTTACCTTTTGCCTTCAGTAAAACATAAAGACAAAGTATTTTTTTTTTAATAATTTGAAGAGAAATTATCATCCAGGTATCCCGGAAGACCAATTAATAAGGGAAAATACTGACCCCAAGCATAAAGTAACAGAAATCTCCACTGCAGCATTAATACTAAGAGTATAAAAGCCCCTTCTTCTAGACAATTCCATAGTCATGCTCTTCATTATTACTTTTCTCATATTTGTTACGCATATAGCTATTATGGGATGCAGTATTCAGTCTGCATGCTTTTCCAGTGAAGAAAGGAGATCCTAAGAACAGAAAACACTGCTGCTGATTGACTAACCATTTTTGTTCTAGTATTTCCTTACTCTATTAGATTAATCTAAGCAGCTAAAGATTGAGTAATTCTGAAAACACATATTGGGATTCCACTGCAGAGTGTTGTTTGGATTGTATTACAGAAAACAATAAAGTCTAACCATTTTTGTTTGTTTGTTTTGGTAGGAAAACATTAACTTTTGGTTTTAGCTTTTCTGTAGCTGAAGTTGAAATACTACCACGGACACTTGCATACAGAGAGTAGACATTACTCTTTCACAGTAGAGAATTTAAAAGCACAGTTCTCTAACAACACCCCAGGTAGCTCTAAACAAGGTCACATTAAAGTTGCATGGTTCCTATTTGAAATGTAACTATGAAGTTTTTTCTTTTATGTGGTTAAATCTAAGCGCAGATGGTAAGGGTCAAAAATTGACTGGCAACTCATGTGCCAACCAAATACAGGTTTGATGTTTTCCCTTCCTACATAATTTAGGACAGCCCTTTTCAGTATTATTTATCTGTACTGCAGTACCACTCAGAGACTTCATCTGCAGTTCTCCACGCAGTGCCTTAACCACGAGATCATCCTTCCACGATACAATACCTATTATCTGCTGGAGCTTACACACAAACGTTATGAGCTGGTTAGAGCAATAAGATAGTATTTTATGTACATTATCTTAACTTGTCAGTTATCCCACCTTTTATACGTGTATAAAGATCAGGTATGAAAAAATCAGTGAAATATACCGAGCATTATTTTTACCACAGTCAGAGTATAAGAGCATATTGTCATATTTATTCCAGAAAAAATGACTGACTGATGAAACTGTAAGTGGGGCATCAGCTGTTAATTGGGGCATATTACATTCAGCATTTTTTTTTCACAAAATGTAGTTAAATGAACATATATCTGAATGAAAGAAAACCACATTCTTTGCTGGGAAAAAGACAGATCACTATGCTTACATGAACTCCTGTTTTGTCCATTAGGGCTCTATACATCCATAACATTGTGAGCAGACTCCACTTGTAGAAATTTGGGTGAAAAGACAACGCCTTCATGTGATCACAGAAGGCAGTAAACACTTTCTCTGAGCTTTATGTATGGCCTGGGAAATGCATGGTGACCTGCAAGACAGAAGCCTTTTGCTTTCTTGCTATGCTTAGAAGTTCACTTGATGGCTCCAACAGGTCTTAACACCAGCCATGGGAGATGGGTTGTAAGGAGCCTATTTTGTGGGAAAGCAAGCTGAGGAAGTTCACAAGAAACATTTTAGAAGAACTAGATTTAAAACAGAGATCTCTATGACCATAGAAACAAGCCTCTATGGGTCATCTCTTCCAAAATGTTAAGTCACTTTCAGTAACATAACGTAACTTTCTAGTTTAACAGTTTTTTGAAACTTTTCTGTCTCAGGTAAAATTCATCAATGTGCGAAATCACGTATCATCATAATTTTTTTTCCGCAGCACACACTTACATGTTCATCACCCAAACGAACTGAAAGGAGCACTGAAAACTTTCCTCTTGAATAAACAGATATAAAATGCAATTGGTGATGGCATTACCCCATAGAAACAGGAAATGTAGTAATCACCATTTTACCTAGTCATAATATTTCTAATGCTGTAACACTGCTGCCCCAGAAGGTCTTTCTTACTTGGACCACTGCAGCTATGCTGAAAAAAACATCTATTTGCAAGTGTTGCTGATTTGTATTGCTCAGTTAAACACACTTTGCAATCATCTAGCCTAGATAAACAGCTCTGAAATGCACCAGGTAATAGCCTAAAATCTTGGGATGTCACTTTTAACTTGCCAATGCATACCAGCTGGGAATCAATGCTGCACCCTACCCAGAGGTCCACCACCTACTACAGTCTCCATGCTTGTGGCAACAGCTCTTTAGCTAAAGCGCAAGGTCTTTGCCCTTTTGTGCTTCATAGTCTTTGGTTCACATCCTCTTAGTCAGTGACATAGCGGGGTTGTTGTATTTTGCTTTGCTGGACTTTACCATTGCATCATTATCTACTCAGAAAAAGGAAAGACTAATGATGAGTAGCATTTCACTGCTTTCTCACAAACAATCATGGGTGAAGTAGGTTTTTCTCTCCCACTGGTTTGTAAAGAGCAAAAGAACCTGCTTTTCATTACAGTAGCATTACACAAAGTTGTGACTGATGACGAAAGAGCTCTGCGCTGTGGAAATGAAGACCGTGATTCAGACACTATTTTTCCTCCCTTGTGGAGAAAACTAATATAAATTAAGAAAAGGATCCTGAAATAATGATAAAGATTGGAATGCTTTCATACTGCCAAAACACCCAATTCAGATACAACTGCAGGTATTCCTATTTAGTATTCCATTTTTAGTGTTGATGTTTTGGTTCATAGAAGTTTTCCCTTCCAGAATAAGGCAGAAGATTTCAATGTAGCGTTGCGACTAAGAGTAATATCCAAATTATTTTTGGCTGCATGCTGAGGAGAAGGCTCTGAATGTGATTTTAATAAACTGGAACTTCGAGGAACGAAGCCTCTACTTCAAAGATTTCATATTAGCAGTTTATGGCCTTTAGTTATTTCTCATGAGCTACAGAGCCATTTCACCCATTAACCATTAGGCTGAATTGAAGCTAAGAAAGAATTAAGTCAGCTAAGAAAGAATTAAACTTATTTTACATGTAAGTAACATCCACCACCCTCTATCTGAGATTAATTTAGCTGGGTCTCCATCCCAGTTCCTACTACGGACTTGCCACTCCACTGTGTAGCCTTTGCAGAACAGAGATTGCTTACCTATGTGTTGGGCCTAATTCAGCTCAGATGTGATCTTAGATGGATCCACAAATGACAGTGTCTGCAGAAAACACCGAGCTACCACGTATTCAAGTTTCCTTTACCAAATTACTCAGATGCCTAGCATTCAGAGTTCCCTCAATAAAAGCCATTGTTCACCTCCAGTCAGACCATCCAACAGAAAGTGTAAGGTGATCTGTAGAGCGCAGAAGTAGCAGATGAGACGCTGCATCAGCACTGCAGGGTGCGTATGCACCTATTTCTATCTGTGAAATCCTAGACAAAGGTAAGCTGAGGCCAAACTGGTCTTCAGGCGCTTGTGAAAAATTACCGTGTTATTGTTAATGATGAACAGCAAGAAGACAAACCTTAAATTTCAAAACTAATTAACAGTAAAAAAATCTGATTCATGATTTTTGAAAACTGCACATTGCTAGCACTGGCCCCAAAATGGACCAGCCTGCAGAATGCAGGAATGGATATCGAGCTGATCAGCAGTTTGTCTATTTGCTACTGCACTGAGACAGCCAAAGCAGAGAATAAGCATTTAGAAGACTGCGTGCAAATTTGCTTTCTTGCAGCACAGCCAGCATCTCAACATTATGAGTTTCACTGGGTGCCAGATGTTTATAATCTAGATGAGGCAGAAGAAGCTCAACAACTTCTGTCATGTAATATTTAAAGCCTGATTAGGTATTTCTCATTTAATCACATATATTATTAATTTAAATGAAATTACTGTTTCTCCTCACGCCTTTAACCAGACAGTGCATAAAAGTTGGGTTGCTAAGGCAGAATGATAGCCAAGTATTCCAGTTTAGCTGACTGCATTCTGATTACTTAATAACGCCCAAGTATGTGCAGAATTTGTCCTTGCTGTGCGCCACACACAGTGCTGCACTACCGAAAAAAACTCAGAAAAGGCTGCACTGCGTTGGCTTAAGCGCCTTCCTCAGCGTGGCTTGTATTCCAGGTAGTCAAACAAGTCCACAGCTAAGGAAAAACGCCTGACTTTCTGCTCTACGGCTCCCACGGCACTAATGAGAGAGTCAAAAATGAACGGCAAAAGCCTCCTCTGAGGGGCTGACCGTACCGCCCTGGCTGAGCTCCGGCTGCCCCGTGGGACCGCGGCGTGCCCCGGAGAGACTCAGCCTCGGGAAGGGCAGCAACACCAAGCCTGGAAACGAACCGGGATACAAAGCCGGAGGAACGGCTACCGGGCACCTCGGGGCTGCCGGTGCGACACCGGCGTGAAGCTGAGGCCCCGCACCGCCGGGCCCCCGGCCCCCCCGCCCCACACCGGCTCCTCCCGGTGCGGCCCGGCAGGTGCCCGCCGGCGCACGGCCAGGCCTCGGGCCTAACTTCGGGGAACGGCCGAGCTCCCCCGCGGCCGCGCCGCCGTTCCCTCGCTCTCTCTCCCCCTCCCGCCGGGGGGCAAGGGGCCGGCGCCGCCTTAGCGAGCCCCGGGCAGGTGCGCCCGGCAGGCGGCCGCAGCCCAGCGGCTCCCCCCTCCCCTCTCCTCTCCTCTCCTCAGGGTGTCGGCGCGGAGCCCGCCATCTCGCCCCGCTCGGGGCTGCCCTGCCCTCCCCTCCCCTCCCCTCCCTCCCGCCCCTCGCTGCGGGCCGGGCCGGGCCTCGCCGCGGCGGTGGGCTTGGCTTGGCTTGCGGCTGCAGCGCGGGGCTCGGCGTGAGTCACCCAGCCGGCGGCGCGGGGAGCCGAGCGCGCAGGCACACGGAGGAGGAGGAGGCGGCGGGGGCGGGCGAGCGGGCGGCGGCGAGCGGGCGGGGGCGAGCAGCACCGGCTCCCCGCCCGCCCACTCACACATGCTGCCGAGCCGCAGTCAGCTGGAGCGCCGCTTCCTCCCCAGCCGCCGCCGATGACCTCCGCGCCCGCCGGCAGCCGCTGAGGACCCCCGGCGTCCCCGCCAGGGCAGGGGATGGTCGATCGGCCGCCCGGAGCCCCGTCCAGCCCAGCCCGCCGCACAGCAGCCCCGGCCGCCGCCGCCCGAGAGGAGCCGCAAAATGAACCCCCAGTGCGCCCGCTGTGGCAAAGTGGTCTATCCCACCGAGAAAGTCAACTGCCTGGACAAGGTGCTGGGGCGCGGGCGGGCGGGGACGGCGCCTCCCGGGCGTGCCCGCCCGGCGCCCCGCTCCCCTCGGCTCCGGCGGGGCGGGCAGGGCCGGGCCGGGCCGGGGCGGGAGCCGGCAGGTGGCAAATGCAGCGCCTCGGGGGCTGCCGCTGCGCCGGCATCCGCGCCGCCGGGCGACAACCGCCGTGTCACCGCGCTGGCGCAGGGCGGGGGGCGAGTGGGGGCCGCGGGGGGCCCGGTCCTCGCCGCCCCCCGCGGCTGCCCAGGGGATGAAGTTGTAGGCGGCCCCTGCCCGGCTGTAGTTGCCGGCGCCTCCCCGAGCTGGGGCGGCTCCGGCTGCCCCGTACGCCATGGCCGCCTCGGCGGGGCCGGTGCCCGCGGCACCGGGGTGGCGGCAGCCCCGTCCCCCGGGGGTGTCCCCCGGCGATGCCACCGAGCGCGGTCGCTCCGTAAATAACAGCAACGAGGCTGTGGCAGATGCGCCAAATTAACGTCCCCAGAAAGGCAAGGCGGTAGGAGCTACCGGAGGAAAAAACCGTATTGCGTGCTAAATTTAGTGCCTGTTCAGTGTACCAAAAAGCCAGCCGTCACATTAGTTGGTGATTTTATTCGCACAGCGTTGCGTTCGTAGCAAGCGGTCTCGTTTTTTCTTTAACGGGGCAGAATGTCAAACTCCTGCTTCAGTTATCTTTAAAATAATCTTGGCAAGGTCAGCGTCCGGAGGTCTCGGCATTCACCTTAGCAGAGAATTTACATTTCCGAGAGTGTTTCAGAAGCACCTTTGCTTTCGTGTGAAAGTAATTATTTCGATTTAGTTTACAGAGATCTATAGTGCGTGGCCAAAATATTGACGTGTAATTGTGTTTTTACATTTACTGTACCCTGACATAGCTTTCAAAGCATCAGTATCGTAAGTAATTCTACTTTACGTTTCTTTACAGTACTGGCATAAAGGATGTTTCCACTGTGAAGTTTGCAAAATGGCTCTGAACATGAATAACTACAAAGGATATGAAAAGAAACCTTATTGCAATGCGTAAGTATTGTAAATGTCAAGTCTTGCAGAAATGCACATGAAAAGAAAACCTGGCCGTGGATATTGTCAAATAGATATTGTCGTGCTGTAAAAACTTAATCTAGAGATGTGGCAGTGCAGTCGAGAGCAGTTTAGTATTTTTTCAGATGGCGTATTCTACATGCATTGGCGTGGTAAAGAGGAAACTATTTGATTGTGATGTGTTTAGGCAGTGTTTTAATATCAGATCTCAGAATGCAGATCTTTCCCTCCCAGAAAGTGTCGGATCTGGTGCTGACTCCTGTTAGATTCATTATTGTCCTGCTGGATTACAGTTGGCCATTATGCAGCGCTCTGTTCAGGGTTATGGACTTGATCAGCATTTTGTAATAAGAAAACAAACAAAGTGCTTCTCGGTTGTGTAGTTTACTAGAGGCAATATCCTGTTATAGATTGTGACAGCCTATTTTTAAAACTGTTATGTTGTTTACATTTCTCAGATTACTGAACTAGATATTTACAAAATCCCTGCTTCTAGTGCTTCATGCTATTTTGTATTTTGCATGTCTCTTAGATTTTGATAAAACAGATTAATTTTCATTGTAGAATATAATCACATTGTATTCCAGTTTTAGATTTTGTTGTTCTGTAGATTTTGAAGAGTGCTTTGATGTTTGGCTTGCGAATGTTGCAGAAGAGCATTTTGATACATGTAGAAAAAAAGTGCTTACTGTTCTTTGTGCCAGGCTCCTAAGATTTGCTAACTATGTTTCAGTATGTTTTAATCTTTAGAAGCAGCTACAAGTGCTTTGTTAGAAGGATCTCTCTAAAGAATTTGGTATAAAATTTGATTTTATGTTCTACGTTATTCATGCATTGTTATTATTTTCACCTTTACCTACTTGAAACATATGTTTTAAGAGACAGAATTTGAAACTATAGGCACATTATATTTTTTTCGGAAATATTCTGCTATACTTATCTTAAAATATTTGTTTCATGTTGAGGTAGACAGTCTATGGCTGGCCGTAACAGAATAGTTCAACAGCATATGCTCATTTTGTTCCAGGCTAAAATTGAAGCCAGTCAGTGCCTGTCTGTCTGAAATACGAGTTTTGTTATAAAAACTGCTGTGCTGCCAAAACTTGAAACACCTGTTTCAGTGTGCACAGTTGTACTTAGATTGCTTTAGGAACATATGGATTTACACATACACATTTCTAGCTTTCCTTGAAGTGCTTTACAGTGTGTGGGGGTGACATTAGACCTCTTGTAATAAGGTGTGGTTGGTTGCCAGTCTTAGTACTGTAGAGAAAGCTCTGTAGGAAGAGAGATACATGCTTCAACAGGTGGCACACTACAAGTTGAGACTAACCTAGAGGTTACTGACACTAGATGGGACTCTGCTTGTGGTACTATTTGAGTTGAAGTGTAAAAGTGCAGGCTTACATCCTTTACAGTGGTTAAAACTCTGATAACACTTTCCTGCCTTTTACCTAAATTTTTGTGGTTAAATTTCAGTGATGATACTTTGGTTGCTTGATCTTTCCTACGTAATCAGATACTTACTCGTACTTAATAATACTGTTTGTTTACAAAATCTCTTCTGTGATATATATTGGTGTTTCCATGCTGTGCATATTTAAACTCTGTTCTGGGAGAGTTTTTCATCTATGTAGTTGTGCTACATGGTGCGTCCTTCTGTTTATGGATGAGGGGGAATAAGGGTGATGGATATGTTACGTACCATTCAGGTGCTATTCTTCCTGCTAGTTGCTTTAATGAGCTTTGTAGTAGTGATCCTTGAAAAAATAATCTCTATCTTTGAAATGTCCCTCAAACCTGATGGATGAAACAGGAAGAAACCATGTAAAACCATGAAAGAATGTTTTTTTTCTATTAAAGAAGAGACAAAATGTAATGTATAATATCAACAACGTGTATTTTGTTCTAAAGTTTCGGTAGACTTAAGTAGTTGGTGGGGTTTATTTTTATTTTTTAGAGAAACTTTGATCAAATAATTAAATAATTTCAAGTGTTCTGTGGAACCACGAAGGGAAGACCAAGGTGTGCTTTGTGGTTTCAACAAACTTTAATATCCTTCAAAGGAAGGATAAGATGTTTATGCAAAACGGTGTTATGACTTAAATTATCGTATTTTGACACAGTACTTTTGCATCTCAAGGTTACTTATTTGCAAAGCAGACACCATTATAGTATTTCAAATTCTGATGTGGCTTTTCCAGTGTTCATTAGTAAGAGGCAAATCCATTTTTGTGTTAAATACTGCTTGATCAGAAAATCTGTGAAGAAAAGAATGCAAATTTACTCATACAAACACCTACAAGTACTTGACAAAGAGCAATTACTGTTAGACTGTTTATTGAGGCCATCCATCAATGAGAGTGTGATTTGAAGATAAAAGTGAAGCAGTATGCACTGATTTGAATGGGAGACTAATACCATGAAGTTGTTTAATAGATTTGAAAGCCGTAGTTAGCTTTGTGTAAGGACGAGTTGTAAAGCATGTATCTTCAGTAATTTCTGTATCTGTTTGTTGATTAACAGGTTAGATAATGCACTTGATTATATTTTGACCTTTGAACTTAAGTTATTGCACTTTTTCAGGTGCTGAAATTAATCATTTTTTCTACGTTACTGGCAGAGATCAGAAGTTACTTTAACTGTAAAATGTAATTGTGTTTCTGTTAATATCAGAAAAAGATACTGATTTGTGAACATTCAAATTACAGTTTGGTGGAGGAGAGTAAAGTCAGATGGATTAACAGGAGCTAGTGAACCAAGAAAGAATATATTGTGAAATACTTTAATCCAGTGACCATTAGAAAAGAGCAGAAATATTTGTAAATGCAGGATTCTGCTTTTTTTAAGGGCAAGTTTTTTGCTGGGCAGCTTGTCAGATTTCCAGCTAAATGGTTGTTTATGTTCCTTGTGGTAAAGGTACGTTGATAGCATAAGTAATAACTGGGCTACTGACATAGTAAAACTGGTACAGGTCAAGAAGCTGAGTTGCCTAGTATTGCACTTCTGTACTGCTTTTGTAAGTTGTAGATTTATGAAAGATTTTGCAATTAGGCTAGAGAGAAAACTTTGCCTACATGTCCTCGTGTATAATACGGCTTTCAAAAGAATGATCTTTATCACAGTTTTCATGAAGTTCCTTGATCTGTCTCCTTTCAGTTCTCTTACTTGTAAAGATTATACAACTTTGTTCCCTCTTTTTTATTATTTACATAATTTTTGAGCTGTTTGAGTCAGTGATAGTTGATGTCTGCTTGTTTGTGTAGTGCTTAGAATATTGCGCTTTCACCTCAGCTGGGACTTGCAAAGTAGTACAGTACTTTCATGACTTACCATATTGTGTTTCTCACTTTACTTTCATTCATGTTTCATCTGAAAGGCCTCATACACAACATTTTGAAGCTTGTAGATGCTTAGCACGTGAACACTGCTAGGTTTGCCTTAACAACTTTAGTCTTGCCTCTTATTTGCTGTCTGACTTTAGATATGTAACGTTGCCAAAGAGCTGCCTGATTTGTGAAATAATGTTGACAAGACTAAGGGCTCAGACTTGTAGTCCGATTTTGCAGTTCAGCCAGGTGCTATACATTGCCTGAAGCTGGTGAATGAGCCATTCTTTGTCTCTCTGAATGTGCATATAGGTAGTAAAAGAAAGGTTAAGACAATTAAAATGGCGTGGGTAATCCGATGATTTGTTAAATCAAGGTGGCTTTAATGCAAATCTGATCCCTAATTCCACTTTAATATCAACAGATAGAGATTATTAAATACTTGTTTAATATAAATGGAAATGATAAGAAAAGTTGTTGTTATTATTATTATTTGCAAACTCAGAGCTGATTCTTCCCAGCTGCAAACAACCAAGATGATGCAAGGAAATGAATGGCATTTTGGCAACTAACCATCTGTGTACTAGTTCTCAAGCTTGTTAAATGATTGAATCGTGTAGGATGATTTTATGGTAACTTATTCTTACGAATATTCATATAAATACTTTTTTGACAGATTCACTAGACCAAAACACGACTACTTTTTATGCAAAACGTAGAAGCTGAAATGCGTATTTTTGGAATGTTCTCTCCGCATTAGCTATACCTGCTGATGCAAATAGACTTCCTGCATGTGTGAACACATCCGACAGAGATGTATTTTTTTAATTTCTGCAAAACCTAATAGCTTAAGCTTCTGCAGACCTGATATACCCTCTTGCCAAAGGCAAAAAACCTAACTGTTGGAATAAATTCTTCTGAAATATTTAGTATCTAAAATTTTGCTAATTGCCTGCACACAGGGTAGCTTCATTCAAGTTTTTATTTATGACAGTCACCATATGGAATGATTGCGTAACTTTAAAATTTAAATCTACTGTCATCAGTCTTAGTGTGGATTATTGACATGAAGAAAAACTCATCATCACTTTATTTTTTCTAGATTTAATTTCTCTTTAACTCATGCCAGTAGGAAATAGGCATGCAAATGCATTTGAAATATTGTGATGTTGTTAGAAGAATTGTACTACAGTTTCAATCTGCAAGTGCAGTCAAACTTTATATTTTAAGATACTATAGGGGAGGGATGAAAAATGTCAAAGTTATTTTATAACAGCTTGGAAATGGTAAGAACATGGTACAACTTTCTGGACAGTCGGATGGGCTGGAAAGTGGAAGCAGTTGCTTGTAATCAGTGGATGAATGTGGCCATTAAATGGAATCCATTGTCCTGAAAGTTGAACTCGTGTATAGAAGTTTGGTTTTAGCTGTGAAACATGAGTGGGTTTTCTTTCTACTGGTCAGAAAACTTCTAGAAGGTGACTAGGAGTGTGATTATATTATCCTTACTAAAAATAGTTAGCATTATCTTATTTTTCAGTATTGATTTCAGCAGGTGACTATTTCTCAGTTTAAATATGGCAGGGAGAAAGAAAATGAGTAGGTAAGGAACAGCAAGAATAATCCTTCTGAAATATGATGGAGCCACTTCTAAGAGCTGTAGTAAAGAGAGCGCACAGAGTAAACAGTTTTTTGTTTTCTAATTCTCCATCTTCAACTGTAACTTATTTAGCGTAAGAGGATAACACTGAGATTGGGTTGGGGGGGGAAGATTTTTTTTATGTCATGGTTAACCTTACAGCCAATTACGTGTTTGTTTTTTTTTTTCTTGTTTTGGGCTTTTCAGCTGCTTCTGATCATTAGATTTGATCAAAAGTAAGCTATTATATAGGTCAACCCAAAATGGTCATTCTTATAAAAAGAAACAATCCAGAAACTCCCATGCAAACTTTAGAAGGCAAGGATTTGCACTTTATCACTTTATTAACTTTGTGTATTGAAGACTTTCCTCTTAGGATGTAATATAAAATGAGTAATGAAAATAAATGAACCACTAGAAAAACAGCTGGTAAGGGTCTCAAGTCAGAGTCAAACACACCCCTTCACTGAAGTCCATTATTTCTTGTTCAGCATCCTGTAAGTGTGGACTCCAGTATTTGAAACCAGTTATCATGTCTCCCCTCAGCGATCTTTTCTTTAAACAGCTCTAACTCTTTCCTCGTAGATCATATTTTCTGGTAATTCTTGTTTCTCTACCTTCAGTTATCTCCAAAGTTTTTTTTTTTATTTATTTATATGTATATACATATATATATACACACACATACATATTTTCTTTCAGTTGCAGTGCCCACTGGAGCATTATTAGACCTGGTAGAATGGCAAGTGTGCTTGTGCAAGTCATATAATTTCTCTCCTAAATCCCACTGCAGTCTTTGCTGGTTTTTTTTGGTTGCAAAACTGAAACTATTGTTAAGTTATATTCAGATTGTTGTGGGCTACAGTTTTATCTTTCTATGCAGAATTGCAACCTCAGCAGTTGTTATTATCCATTATCTGAGCAGTTAATTGTTCTTGGCTAAGCACAGAATCTTCCACTGGGTTCTCATTGAACTAAATCTCTATTTTTCCCCAGGCTGTTTCTCCAATTTGTCAAGTTCATTTTATATTCTAATTTTGTTCTCTAATGTGCTTACAGCCCCCTTCTATCACCTATCAACCTTCCCACCAGAGAGCCTGTAAGCACATTGCAAATCTAGTATGTGTAATCTTCATTTCATCACCCAGGTTGCTTGCTGAAGGCCTGGAAGGGTATTTGGAGCAGTATGTACCTCCATGGTCTGATGTAGCCTTCCCTTCTGTAGTGAGCAGTGATGAATGAGTGAAGTACTTTATCGTCTCAACCTATTCATGGAGTGCTAGATCAAGTGTCAAGTTCTGTGTAAGAAAGAAAATAAAATTGTGAAGGAATGTAATTGTTGTGGATATTTATGCAACTTCTGCTTAAACATGAGGGACAGCTACAAGTAGAGGAAACATACATTCCTGCTGCTCGGTGCTGTGGTATCTTACTTGGTTAATTGAGTATTAAGACCAAAGCAGTATTGGTGGTATTCAGTAATGAAAAGGAAAGTAGGACAAGAAGCCGAACCTATTTGCTAGAACAATTGAAGGATCTTCTTGGGCAAAATATGTTTGTGTCCCTAAAAGGCATTTGATGCATATCTTTAAACTCTTTGAAGAAGGCACATGAAAACATGTGGTGGGTTGACTCTGACTGGATGCCGGGTGCCCATCAAAGCCACTCTGTCGTTTTCTGCCTCAGCTGGACAGGGGAGAGAAAGTATAGTGGAAGTCTTGTGGATTGAGATAAGGAGAGGGAGAGATCATTCACCAATTACTGTCACAGGCAAAACAGACTCTACTTGGGAAAATTAACTTAATTTATTGCCAATCAAATCAGAGTAGGGTAATAGGAAATAAAACAAACCTTAAAACACCTTCCACCTCACCCCTCCCTTCTTCCTGGGCTCAACTTTACTCCTGATATCTCTACTTCCTCCCCACCGGCAGTGCAGGGGGATGGGGAATGGGGGTTGTGGTCAGTTCATCACATGTTGTTTCTGCTGCTCCTTCCTCCTCAGGAGGAGGACTCCTCACACTCTTCCCCTGCTCCAGCGTGAGGTCCCACCCATGGGAGACAGTCCTCCATGAACTTCTTCAACTTGAGTCCTTCCCACAGGCTGCAGTCATTCACAAACTGCCCCAGCGTGGGTCCCTTCCAAGGGGTGCAGTCCTTCAGGAACAGACTGCTCCAGCGTGGGGCCCCCATGGGGTTACAAGTCCTGCCAGCAAACCTGCTCCAGCGTGGGCTTCTCTCTCTCCATGGGTCCACTGGTTCTGCCAGGAGCCTGCTCCAGCCTGGGCTTCTCACGGGGTCACAGCCTCCTTCAGGCACATCCCTCTGCTCTGGTGTGGGGTCCTCCAGGGGCTGCAGGTGGAGAACTGCTTCCCCGTTAACCTCCATGGGCTGCGGGGCACAGCCTGCCTCACCATGGGCTGCACCATGGGCTGCAGGGGAATCTCTGCTCTGGTGCCTGGAGCACCTCCTCCTCCCTTTCCTTCTTCACTGACCTTGGTGTCTACAGAGTTGCTTCTCTCATATATCCTCACTCCTCTCTCCTGCTGAAGTTTCCTGTTGCGCAGTTTTTTTTCCCCTTCTTAAATATGTTATCCCAGATCTTGGAGCCGGTTGGCATTGGCTTCATCAGATATAGGGGAATCTTCTAGCAGCTTCTTACAGAAACCACCCCTGTAGCCCCCTTGCTGCCAAAACCTTGCCATGCAAACCCAGTACAGAACACTTTGTCAGAGTTGCTGAATACTGTGCGTGACGAGGATGGTGGTTAGCTGCAAAGGAATTACTGAAGAATAATCATCACTGACACTCGGACCTTGGGAAGAGTTGGGCTGTGGGCTGTCTTTTGATTGCTGTGACTGTGTCTGACTAATGGGATGCAAAAACGTTTCTCAGGTTCCATTTGAACATGTTCAGTTGGCTGTGTCCTGATATGATGTTTGATCAAGACGTGCTTATGACACCTTACCTGCATGTGCTGGTGGGTGTGCAGGCAGAGGACTCTGAGCTCCAACAGGTCCCTTGGTTTGCACTGTTGCAAGTTGTGGGCAACACCATGGAGTGCTATGGCTTAGCTGCAGCCAGCCTGCTTCCCTGCTGGTGCAGAGTAGAAAACTGCCCGGAGGGAGAGGAGTTACCTTTTTTCTCTCAGAGCAGGTGAATTCTCAGACTGCGCTGAGTCAGTACTGTCACGCGTAGTACCTGATGTGTGAGTATAGGGTTTGTGTTTGGAATTCACAGGTTTTAATATTCTGCCCATTGGTGTAATTGCTCCAAAGGGACAATTACAATTTAGTGTTATTTAGGATGTTGCTGGGGCAAATACATAGGAAATATGCAAATGAATATTATACATTTTATTCTTATTTTTATTCAAGACTGCACTAAACATGACTTTCAGAGCTATTTGCAAGAAGGGGTTCTAGAAATCCTTGTGTGGAATCCTGATCTGTTGCCAGTTTATATCTTGGCTCAAGTAAATACATGTTTTTAATTTGTATGATCATTGGTCGTTGTAGACTGCAGATAATTTTTTCAAGGAAGAACATGTGCATCTCTTCAGCACCTATAGTCATAAAATATATTGAACATATATTCTTAGGGGACTGTAGTTGCTGACACACAATTTCATCAGTAAGTGGGATTTTCTTTGCTTGCTATTATCCTAGCCACTGTTAACACTCAACATAATCTTGATTTTTCTTAATAGCTATTACTTTTCATACTCATTCCTAAAGATTGATGAAGTTTGTTTCATCATATTTACAAAAATATTTAGGCAACAAAACAATAGATGAAATTCTGTGATTCCAAATCATTTACTTATTTGCATTTCATAGTCTGAGCTTTGGAAGATGTAATAACCAGTTGTAGCAAGCCTGTGAAATCTTGATGGTGTGTTTTGTTAACAACTTTGTGATTTAACTGTTTGGCGTTTTAAATGTTCTAAGCCACAGAATTTCCTATCATATTTGCCGAAGAACTTAAGAAAAGTATTTTCACTTGGCCGAATTTTAAGTTCTGTGTAGCTCTGCTAATGTTGATGGTTGCAAGTAAACCTGCTGTCCTGATATACTCTATATACTTTATAAAGCTCTAAGAAAAATAAGTGTATGTTCCAATCTTTCATGTCACTTTGAATTTTCAGAGTCAGCGATGTCAATAGAGAATGACAACATCATGTCAGCTCAGTGTCAAGAAGCATGTTTTGCTGTTTACATATTATGTCAGTGGAAGCTTATAATAATTATCCAGACAACATACAATCTTGGATGAGTGGTCGATTAATGTTATTTTCATAATTTTGAATATTGTGGGGTGCTTACAGAAACCTTGCTAAATTTAGAGACTGTAGAAGTTACACTGAGGGCAGAGTTTGGCTGTGTGGTGTTGAGGTTCCCTGAAAAGGAGGCAGTAGGCAGGACTTGCAAGGGAAAAGTTTGCTGTAAGAAGAGGCGGGTGAAGTACTTGTTGAATAATGGGTCTGCCTGAATATAAACCAATTAATGCCACTCCTATTTATGTCATTTCACACAGCAACTTTTTGAAAAACCAAAAACCTGCAGTTAATTCTCCTTCTTGATTTACAGATCAGGCCATTTCTTCTCTCTGTGCCTCCCTCCATCTTCTGATGTTGGAGTTGATGTTGCATCAGTGTTGGCCAAGCTATTTTCCTTTGCTTTCTATTTGTGTTGCCTGTGTAACTTCTATTTGTACCAGGTGGAAAAGTCTGGATGATGAGCAGTGCAAGATTTTTAATCTCTCACATTTCCTCTTCCACCTGTCTCTTCTGCTCCCTTCCTCTAAATCCTCCTGTTCTCGGTTGCGGTGGAATTATGTGATGGTAGCTTATCCTGTAATATCTTAATACGAGGAGGGCACAAAAATGTGTGATCAGTGTCACACTTGAGAGAAGACTACAGCAGCTTAGTTTTAAAAATGAAAGACTAATTGTAATTTGGCCAGTAATTATTTAAGCATATATTGCAAAGGCTTTTCTGGGAAGCGCGTAGTTACTCTTCAAAGAGGATTTCTTAAAATGTAGAACTATATGGAAACTGTGTAAGTTTCTTCCTTGCTTCACAGTTTCAAAAATTCACACTATTTTTTTTTTTTTTTCCCCTTTAGGAGAGCAAATGTTTGGAGGTAGTCCATCATGTTCTGCCTCTCTAAATGGCAACATTTTTCACACAGGTGTATTGGTGTAATGCCAGTTTCACAAATTTAAAAATAAATTTGTGCTGCATTTTAATTTCATTATACCTCAGGTATTTTTTTGAACTTGGCAAACTAAATGGTAATGGCTGTTTTTTTTTCGTTTTGTTCCAGTTTTACGCTGGAAGAATTCAATAACTGTAATACGATTCCTTCTGACATCACAAAATATATTTCTATAACTAGAAACACTTAGGGAAAGATTTAAAAAAAAAAAGATGCTATTTTGGACTTAATTAAAATGCAAGTGGCTAAATTTGTGGAGGGGAAAAGTGGTAAGATGAAATAAATTGCCGAAATAAAAAAGCATGGACTGTTCCCGCTGAACAGTGTAGAGTGGCATACATTCAACATAGTAGGGTGTTCAGATGTTGCATAGCATTGGTTGTGTGCATCTGCAAATGCAAGAGGGAAGAAATTTCTGACTGGATTGCCAGGTCATACAAAAAGAAAAGGGGCCAATATGAGGATTTCTAGCAGCAGAAGTACTCAATAGCTGGTTGATCAGGAGATGATTACCACTGGTAGAACTGGCAGCATGCTTGGTATGTTGCTGTAAGGGAGGTTGCAGTCCATGTTTTAGAGAACCTGCCTGAAAATACATATGTAGGAAAGCAAAGCTTCCTAAAGGACTCAAATTTATTTTTTTGGAACTGCTGTTTGTGTTTGATACAGTGATGCTAGTGCCTTTGTTGATGTTAGTATTTGATGGGTAGTAGAGAAGTGATACCAACGGGGGGATGAGTAAAGAGAAGGAATGCCTGTTGGAAGAAGCTTTGTTCAAAAAATAGTTGCTGAATGGCCCATCATGTAGGCACATTTGATATAAATTTTACTGTTACATAGGGAGGTCTGAAAGTTTTATTTTGAAGTAGTTGATAGGAATTTGTCAGGCTATCAGAAAACAGAGATGAAGTTTGTTACAACAGTTATTAGCATAACTTGTTGAGACACTGTGGCATTAGCACAAAATTGTTAGGAGGAATGGGGAAAGGGAAAACCAGGCTGGAGGAAAAAATATCAAAAGATATATTTCGAAGAACAATATTTTTTGAAATAGTGAAAGGAATTGACACCTCTAGTAAATGAGACTGAGAGATAAGTATTATGGGAAACGTAACAGTGATGATGTGTCTACTTACACAAGGGAAAAAAAAGAGTATGCGTGCAAAGAAAGCAAGGATAGATGGAAAAGAGAAATAATTTATAAAAATGTTGAGCTTTTCAATTTAGCGACAGCAAGCTAAATTTCTGAAATGGTCACATTTTTGGGTCTTTGATTAGGAATGGGGTACTGTCATGGTGAGTGGTCAGTAGGGATATGTCATGAGCTTTTGGCTTATTTCGATCTGAAGATCAAAAGAGAGACTAAACAGTCATTCTGAGATAACTCAGTATTTAAACTGGTATGTGGCTTACATTGTAGTTGTGTTGGAAATCTGTATTAACAAGAATGGAAGAAGCTAGAAGAAGATAAAGGAAGAGCAAATAGATGAGCTTTGGTTGAGTTAATGGTCAGTCTGCTCCATCTCGTGCTTCTCCATGCAGGCAGATCTCATGGCTGCATGGGCCGACCCAGAGTATTTTGTCGGTCTGAGTTCTGTTAATTCTGTCATTCTTTTAATAATAAATTGATATTCAGAATAGAATAAGAGATACTGTTATTATATGAAATATGATTTGGTTTATTGGCGCTGCAGGTACTGAATATTTTGTCCTGCTTTGAGGAACTTGCTGTGAGGTTTTAAAATTGTTACGAAGTTAGTCATAAGAAATATCAGGACAACTGGAAAAAAATACAATTCCTCACTTAATTTTATGCCCCCTGAAAAATATTTCTGTACACTGAAACAATAGGCTGCCAAATAGTGTCTCCAGGAAGATGAAAAGCATGAGGGGAAACTAAGAAGTATGGTGAGAATTGTGTGAAAATGAGAACAGCATATGTGATAAGTGATTTTTCTGATAGTCTAATGCAAGCAAGGGTGTATTGCAAACCTCCTTTTTTTCCAGTGAGGTGAAGATGGATATTCTTCTGAGCAGTAGTAACTTAGATTGGTGCTGTTAATATTTTGGATTTATCAGTTATGAACAAGTCATCATAGAGAGTTATTTTTGCAGTTTGTCTTGAAATGTAAGAGATCATCTCGTTCTGTAGGCTACTAAGCTGCTTCAGTACCTATGAATATTTTTGTAAAACTTGGAAAACTGGGCTTTTTTTACTTATTACTTCAGGAATTTTGGAAAGACATTCTGAAGTCTGAACACAAGCTGGTTAAGCCTTGTATTAATTCATCCCTGTGCTAAATAAAGACCTTCTTTCAGGATGACTCTTGTCTTTGTGGAGGAGAGACTTGAAAGAGTAGCATCCAATTTCTTGTACTGATTAAATGCTTAACTTTCATGACCATGCTACTGCTGTTTCAAGCCTCATTTGGGTCAGCAGCAGGAGTCTCTCTTACTGCCCAAAAGGCAATGACAGATAATGTCTCCTATGCAGAATAATACTGTATATAGAATATATTAACAAAAGGAAAATTTAAGCTTGTCAAGTTGGGTATGAATGTGAAGGAGACTGTAATGTGCTTTTAGAAGTTGAAGGAAATAAGTTAAACATGATTATTTTTCTCTAATTACCTATTTCACCCTGAGGAGAATGGCAGTTCCCCCTTTTTATAGCTTTCTCCATTCTGTCACTTCTGCTATGCTGGAGATGTAGGCTCTGGTGGACTTAGTTTGGTGAGCAAACAGGCCCTTTTGTTTTTTTCTGCCATTTTTTGTGCTTTGGCAAAGTCACCTGGCTGTTCAGTGTCAGAATGCTCCAGTGGGTGTCTCTTCTCCATCAGCTGCCTCAGGTGTGACAGTAATTCAGCATCTGCTGTGACCACTGTCCGTGGTGTGAGAGGCAGGTGTGTTTCCCTTGTATTTTCCATCTGCACTGTTTGTATATGTTTTGGGTCTTGTGTAAATGTTTCAGTGTCTCTTTTTGATGTATATCTTCAAAAAGACTGCTACAGTAACGCACTACTTCACAACTGGGATAACAGATATTAATACATGCAGTGAATAGTGACTATACATCTTACACGAAGGAGATCGGAACTGGACGTTCAGGAGCAGACTTACAATGGATCTTTGAAGTTGATAGTGTAGTAGATTAACAGTTCATAGTAATAATTAATACTAAGTAATTTTATTCCTGTTCTATTTTTTTTTCAGTGGAAAAATTGTCAGATGTTTTGCGTGAATCTGCCAGTTTCAGTGGGGTTTTTTTCCTGTAGGAATCTGTATTTTAACTGTGTTGGTTTTATAGTAGCAGAATGCTTAATTTTAGGGACAAAATATTTAGCTTTGTCAGTTGGACTTATTTTGCTTACCTGTATTTTACCAAAACAGCTTTTATCAAAACATTAAAATATTATGTGTATTGATTATATATGTCAATTTTATTATAGTTGTATATTACATGTAGTGTTATGATGACAATTTACAAATAAGAACCTATGAACGTGGAAGGAGATAAAATACATTATTTTCAAGAGCATGGAGTTGTAATATAGCTGGTATTCTTTACTATAGCTTGTGAAGAATAGCCATTTTAAGATAAAATGTTTTTGGAAGAAAATTTTGAATATTAAAAAAAAATTCCAGATCATAAGTCTTCTCAAGAAAATACCTGTTTTTCCCAGTCACATATAATGTTAAGAATGCTTTGCATATTCATGCAACTGGATCTGAGAAGCTCTGCTACTCCCTGAAGTGTGGGAGGAAGTTTAAAGGAAGTTTGTAGTAGTGATGGCCTTGTGGAGCACTTTAACACACAGACTTTATAGCTGTTGCAGTCTCCAGTTTTTCTTTTCTTCTTATTAGACATATGTTCTTTTAATTTTATTAGGGCTTTATTAACAACTGTGTTGTTTCTTTTTTTATATAGGCTTCAATTAACATTTCTGGTCATCCACTCCCTAGTACTTTAATATATGAAGCAGTGCATTGGAAAGACTATCCACGACAAGTATGTTGAATGTTCCCTGGAAGGGGAGTCATGAGCTCGAGTGTAGTGAACTCCAAACAATCCCAAGACTGTTAAAATGCTTACAAAGACAGTATTTCAATATATTCCTATTTGATTTTCTTCCAAACACATAGATCTAACTTATTTCGAATTGGGTTCCTTACCTTCTATGGTTTGTGTTCCCTGTATGATCATTCTGGAAGGTTTTGGCTCAAGGTCTAAAACTGATAGTGTATCTGCTGAAGTTTCTGGTCTTGCAATGAAGTTATAGAATAAAACCTAGTCTTATAAACCAAGCAACATTTGGAACTTGATGTCTACTGCTAACATATTGCTAGAATGGAGACTATACCTTTAAACATAAAATAATTTAAAATTTGCTAATAAACATGTTTTATTCCCATGAATGATGGTTCTTTTGCTATATGTGTATCTTATTTGAGAGGAACCTTTAAGAGAAGACACACTTTCTTATTTGCACAGTTGGCTTTTCTTACCAGATACAGACTAATGTAAATTTGTATTATGTTACCAGGAACAACTATGTCCCATATATACAATGAAAAAGAAAGATACTGCTCTGAATAGTATTTTAACAGTTTTAGTTTAGACTATTAAAGTTAGGGAGACCTTACATTTCACTCCGTGTTGCTTTGTTGTTTTTCACCGTAAAACGACCTGTTGTGGTTTTGTACATTTTCCTTTGCAACATAACTGCTTAGTAATCATGAGCAAATTAAAGTTAAATTAAAGATAAAAATGATTCCTCTACTTTTCCTCAGAGCTGTATGCACACCTACTTTCACAAAAACCAATTTTTTTTAAATTTTAGACTTGAAAAAATACACCTATAAGTGCTATACAAAAATATATTAATGGTATTGTTTTCCCATCCTTATTATAGTGAAGAAGCATACTGAACTATAAAATATATTACTATTTGAAAAATGTTTATTCTGGAAAGACCTATATTGGTCATTTCAGAACATATGTTGCTTGCAATTTGTATTTTGGGCAGTTATGGTCAGTAAAATGTAAAAAACCAGATTTTCTTTATGTCTTGGTGTAATTTGTGAGAATGCTTATGTTAATTTTCAAAAGTTCTTTGTCTAAAGCAAAATAAGGGAAAAGAAGTAATCTGGCACTTCCTTTAAAGAAATAAACAGGACTGGAAGCCTTCATGGCACCATTTTCATATCTGCTATATAAAGCAACTATACTTAAAAAGTCATCTGTTTTGGTCATAGTAAATTAAGGAGTAAATGGGCAAGAGCTGGAAAAACATCAGCATCCAGAGCTCTACCAATAGTCAAGCAACTATCAATTTCCCCAAAGAAGTGATGGGATTATTTTTGACTAGGGGAAGCTTAATCACACCTTTAGTATGTGGAAGACGCTGGATATGAAACCAGTGGGTAATGTTAGAAATAGACATCTGAGCTGGAAAGATTTTCCATATGCCACAACCTTCATGAAGGCTGTGCTAAGTAGACCTTCATAAACAATTTTGTTGATGCATAGGAATTCATCTCAGCTGTGTTAGCCTTGCAACATAGACGGGTGAAAAGCAGAAAATACTTGCTGTGCCCATAAAAAAATCAGACCTTAAAATAGGAATGCACTGAACACATGAAAGGAAAAGATCCTGCAGAGTAGAATGTCATTTGTACCGTCATTTTTAAAGTGAAACACTTGAAGAGTACTACTGTCAATTATTTCATTTGTTTGCGGAGTGCCTATTATTGCCATAGTTGAATACCTTTTACCCAGGGATGTTAGTTATAGGAAGCTGATGAGTCAATATATTATAAAACAGTACATGTCTCTGAGGTGGGGCTGGAATTCTTCATGTTCTGGAACATTATTTTGAGGACTGACTGGTAAAAGTGAGGACAATTGACTGAAACAGCCTTGTCATAAATGTAGAGTATTAAAGGAAGATCAAGAGAATTAAATACTCAAAAATACCTATGAACTGTAGTATGATGGTAGTTTTTTTTCAGACACTGCTTTGAAGAGGGTCTTTTAAAGTTAAAGGCACTTTTTGAGTGTGGTTGCAAAGTCAACTTAGAACTGTTGCTCATATCTCTTAAGCTTCTCCCATCACAGGAAAACAGTAGTGTAGATGGTGTCTCTGAGAAGTAATTGGAAAAAAATAATTGAAGTAGGCCACTACCTACTCTACATTCTGTTTTCTCAATGGAAGGAATTAAGAAATACAGCCTTTTGTACTTTCTTGAGCGTTCAATTCTGTCACTCTTTTCCCAGCAGGAGAGACATGTGCTCAGTGGAATATTTTGTTATGGTTTGATTTCATTCTCACTGTAAGCAGAGCAGCTTTTATTGGCCTTACAAGATGTACACATTATGATAGTGGAGAATGTGGTTAATTTATATTTTGACTGACATAAAATATTAAGACTTGTAACCATTTCTGTAAGGCGAGAAATATGTAAAGCAGTGGGGAAAGAAGTACGTACTGCGCGATACCACTGGCACAAAGTGGTAGTATATTAAAAGTACACTCTGGGTGAAAGAGAAGGGGAGGGGGGTACAGAAATGTCTTCCAGGAAGGCTGGGGTATGGACCAAGTTGTCACTGCAGGAGAATTCAGAATAGAAAGGGTTCTTACGTTTTTTAAATGCTTAAAACAGGCAGAAGAACTTAAAAATCATGAGTGAATAAAGCTGGCAAGTTTCCTGTTCTGCTCCATCCACACAGGTTGTTAAATGATTCTCCTTGCTGTGGTAGCAGAGAGCCTGCCAGGAGTGCATTAAGCATCGTGATTAATGTCTGTCACATGTTTATTCTCTCATCTTCTCCCCAGCAGGTGGTGTGTATATGCAGTGCGGGTTTTTTTTTTTTTTTGTAGGTTTAAAGAAAACAAGACTGTTTGCAAAGATGCATGTATGTGTGAAAGGAGACAATGTCGAAGAAGTGGAATGTGTGCTTGGAGCAGCAAGGGCTTGTGGTGGCCCTGAGTTCCTGGAAACTGGGCTGAACAAGGAAGAAATTTGCCTTCAGGAAGGTTCTGTCTCCATTGCAGATGATTTCTGCTCTTGTCATAGAGACTTCTTGTGAGTCAGAAGTAGTAAAATCACAGTCTTTCTCCCTTAAATTTATGTTGCTTTTTAAAATGTTTAGTCACGTTCAGGATGAGGTCAGGTAACTCGAACTTTGAAACTCCGTGGGAAGGCAGTACTGATAGTGGCAGAAAGGTTTCATGTGCTTATGACAACCTTTTTTGCTTAGAGGGTGTTCTGGTCTACTCTGTCTGAACTGGAGTTTCCTCACATTACTTGGTAAGCCCACTGAATGTCTGAGCGCTGGAATGATGGGGACATGCATACCAAGTGCAGCGAGTTGCTGGAAAGGTGCTTATGCTTAAGTGTATTTTCAACTGGGGAAAAAGGCCTTTTTATATTGTAAGTGCGGAAAAAAAAATAACTGCTATATTACAGTATTATTCTTTCACACTTTATGTGAGTCTAATATTTTTTTAACAGTTTTAATGATAACTAATAATACATTATTTAAAGTAGTATTGGTTTTTGTATAGTTTGGATACCATTAAGTGGAAGAATGAAATGCATGTGATGAATAATGCAACTCATTTGAAGAGGTTTCCAGTTTTTTTATCTGAACAATATACCAGGATTGTTAGATCTTTGCATGGTTCATCGTACAGTGGAAATGCCTACAACTGATATGCACAGATTTACATTTTCTCTGTATCTAAACTATTTCAACAACCATGAAACTAAACAGACATTATCCTTTAATATGAACATGTTCAACTCTCTTTGGCTATTAATGTGAGGTTGTATTTGAGTATCGTTACCTTGGAATTTTAATCTCATTTACACAAAGTCTTGGTTACAGTTGCTTAGTAACACGCTGCGGAAACAGATTTGTTGATTTATGATAATATATCTACAATATCCTTATAATTAAAGATGTTGTAAGGAAAGCAAGTACACAGTGTGGGTGTGTATTTCAGCAGAATCTTTCTAATAACCTCCATCTTCACAGCGTGTCTTACAGTGAATGCCTTTGTATGAGCTGGTGTTTTATGTAACTCACCTGACATCTGACTCATACAGTTGTATGTGCTTTGGTGGTTGTTGTGGATAATGCTGATTTGCAATTTGTAGGTGAATTTGAAATCCTGAGGTTTAGCAGTCTATGTCCATGGGACTGCAATTCTGGTGTGGCAGTTATTTTGTAAGACTTGCGTTGATATCAGGAGTGTATCAGGAACAAGCTGTAAGAGAGAGAGAGAGGCTCGTGGTTCATTTTTACATGGTGTTACACTTTCATTCCCAGGAGAGAGAAGTGTGTTAGAGATTAAGCATCAAGAGACTTGTAAAACATCTTTTTTTTGACAGCTAAAGGAAGTATCTAGAGAAGTGTTGGCTGTTGCGTGTTGCATGTCTTCAAGTACTTGCAATTACTGTATTTTAAGGTTTCCTGAAATCTTTAAGGTCTTTCATTTCTTTGCAAACAGGGCTCAAGATTTCTGTTTACCTCCTCTGCAATATATATATAATAATTCAGAAACAGAAATTTCCAACACCAGCATGCTTATTGTCTAAAATGTCTATGAAAGCAAAAATTAAGCAAGCACATCTGAGACAGATGGAGTGTTATTAAAATCCTGGAGCCTGCTTTAAACACAGACCCAACCCCAGGAAAAAAATGCAAATAAATTTAACAAATTTATAAATAAAACAAACCTAAACATCCTGTATGATGAGGCCTGAATTTAGTGTGTTGTTCTATATGTATTTCAGAGCATAAAAGGCTTGTGTTCTTTAACTCAGATCATTGAAATAACTCTTAGGCCAGATACCTGGATGTTTTGTGCAGGGCCAAACATATTAGTGTTATATAATGAAATAATAGTTTTGCCTCTCTGCCTAGTATATTTACCTCAGTTTCCTTGTGAAATTAAGTTATTCAGGTTCCTATCAAATTTCCAAAGACCCACACAAATTGGTATGTCTAATTTCTTCAGATATTTTTCTGTTATGTAGTGCAAGAATGCAGAGAAAATTATTATTATTTTAAAAGTGCCATTCACATGGCTCTGTTCAGTTGAATGTTTTGCTTTCTGCTTTCAAACGCTTGTAAGCTATTATGGTTGTTCCACTATTGTCATATCCCTTGACTGAAAAACTGTGGGTGGCATTCATCTCACCTACCTTTGACATATCCCATGCTGATGTATGAAGCTGAAATCATTGCTCTAGTCCTGTTTTTGTAGTTGCTGGAGAAATAAATGCTTTCAGATTTCAGTTCATCTGACTCATTTTATGATAGGTGAAACAGACTTTATTAATCGTTAATTATATTAACTTAATCTTCAGGGACTGACTCAAGATACAGAGGTTTACCTTTCATGAAGTGGATCTTCTCCTGTGGGAGAGAGCCAGTTTATGATGGCTGTACCAGAACAGCTGTCAGAACCAAGTATCTTCATTTTCTAGAGTTCCTACCAACTCATGTTTCCAGTCCTTTGGTGTTTCATAGGCACTTGAGCAAGTTTGTGGGAGAGGAAAGTTTTCAGTTGTTCCATTACATTTTTAAGCCTACTTCTGCACTCTGGTTGGCACCTTGCTGCACACTGAGCCCTAGAAGACCGTGTCCTTGCACCACTGCCCTATGAGGAAAAACTGAAGGTCTTTTCTCCCTGGAGAAGGCTTAAGGAGGATGTCATCACAGTATTCCAGTACTTAAAGGGTGGCTTCAAAGAGGAAGGAGGCTCTCTCCTCACAAGAAGCCACATGGAGAAGACAAGGGGCAGTGGGTACAAGTTGCATCGGGAGAACATTTATCTTGAGACAAGAAAGAAATTTTCTACAGTAAGAACAACGTCCTCAGGGATGTGGTAGAGTCTCTATTGCTGGAGGTTTTCAAAATGCAATTGAACAAGGTGCTAGATAATTTCACCTAGGCTCCTTATGATCTCTTGAGGTCCCTTCCAACCCGGGCTGTTCTATGATTCTATGATTGATCTGAAATTCATGGCAGTATTGTCTTAGGTCTAATAACCAAGGGCAGGTGTGAATTCCTCAAGCATACCTATGAGGAAAATTAGTTGAGTTCAAACATAATTTATTTTGTATTGATGAGTTAATGGAGATTGGATTTCTTATGAGCCCTGTTAAAACTGACAATGGAGGACTTGTTAAGCTGAGATATTCTTGAATTTTGAGTTACACATTGGATTGACATTTTAAAAAATGTCATTTATCCTGAGGAAGACAACGTATTTCACAGCCAATTAAAAATATTACAGAAAGTCTGAATTTAGTCATATGCCTTTCTAAAATTTTAATGGAAAATTTAGAGTAACAGCAATAAGCATCTCAGCTATTTCAAAAAATATTTTTCTAAATGAACTTTTAAAAAGAAGAATACACAGAATTGGATTGGTCTTTGAAACTACATGCAGGGGACAATGAAGTAAAAGCATTTGTGACATCCAGAAATATGCAGTGACACTGTATGGTAGGCTTGCAATGAGCAGACACTTTTTCTTCCAAGACACAGGACCTCAGTCACTTGAGGCAACCCTGAAGACAAACAGCAAAGAAAGGCTATACTCTTTTAGTGTAAGATCTGGTGGGCTACTGTTTTTTTATTTTTTCTTTTTTTCCCCAGTTTACTTTTGCCCCTTCAGAATGAGTTGATTATTTTGTGTTCAATGCATGGAAACCCTTTCTATGGTATTTCATAAAAAAAAAAAATCAATTTGCTAAATCCAAGTCAGCCATTTATCTCCTCTCTCCAAGCTCTCTATTTATTTTATAATCTCCTGTGTGTTTTGTCTGTCTTTTATTAAATCTTTATTTACATATAAAGGAAGGGACATAAATTCTTGGACAAGAGATCTATGCTCTGTATACCTAGTAAATCTTAAATGTGTGTAATAAAGATCTGTCCTTGACTTTTTTGGATAGGAACTGGAAAAAACTGAATACTATTAAAATGTAACTTTTTCTGTTTAAAAGCTCAAGGAAACATTTTGCTTATGTTGGTGATAATTCTGTAGGCAATGAAAGCAGTATTTTTGGAATACTCTGCTAGTTAGTCATGATACTTTTTTATTTACCAGGCTCTATGGAGGTGGTAGTTGGCATTAACCATGCTTTTTAGTCAGCACTGCAACACCAGCATATTCTTTTGACCACACGTCTCATAGTGTAAAGTTGTGGCTCTAGCCTTAGACTGGATTTACTTTAGAAAGAAAAGGCAAACCATGTTGTGACACCCTGCCTATAAAAGGGCCAGAATTCTCCTTTTTTTATTCAGTGGACTTTCGCTCCACAGCAGAGCACCGCACTGCCTTTCACACCATGAAATCACTCAGCTGATAATGCAGTTTCCATCAAACAAGTATCCACTTTGTTCTGCTTTTTGAAGTGTTTGCTTCCCAGTTGTGTCGAAACATGGAGGCTGCTTTCTGCCTGCTGCTTTTAGGCTTTAGCCTGGGTCTGCTGGGTGACATTCCCTTAGAACTTTTGAAGAAAAGAAGAACTGAATAGCTATTAACGATAGGATATTGTTTTTTTCTGTTTTATTAGAAAAGGTGAACAATGACTGTTTTGAGGTTGAAAAAAACTTTATTAATATTACAGAAGGGCAACTCTATATGAAGGTCCTTCTTCATTCCCTTTAGATTTCCCCCTACATCTGTACAATTCATATGTGGTGTGAATAAAGTATCTTACTAAGAAACACTATTACAGAATGTTCCTTATGTTTCAGTTTGGCAGTTGATGTTAATGAACTGTCCAACTAATAACATGGATCGAGATTTAACAGAGAAGTTAACAGTTGGCCCATGTATGACTGTTGTCTGTGACTGTTTTTGTTGTCACTCACTGAGTGATTAACAAACTCTGGAAAAACCTTGAGGTGGGAGAGCACAGTGACCTATAATCTGTCACAGTGAGAGAACCCACAGAAGTGTTTTGTTTGAAAGAGGATAAAATTCTTTATTGAGAAACCTTGTTTCTTAAGAATTTAATACTTAAACTATTACATAGATATTTTAACTAATGGAAAAAAATTCCATTTGATTTATTGTTGCTTACTCTTTTTTGAGAGACCCTTCGCCTGCTCATTTACTTGTGGACTTAAATTTTCCATAAGATAGACATTTAATATTAAATTTCTGGCCTAGTTATAAATGTACCCATAATCTCATAAATATTATTCTGACATTATCTGTGAAGTGAAAGGGAAGTTATGAGTACACTTCTTGTTCTGCTTTTATAATATTTTATGTAAGAGGTATACTTCAGATTATACATAATCAGGATTTTCTTTTTTCATAGAACAGTTCCTGTATAATCAAAATTTATAGTTTTTTGACATTTAAGTTTAGTTTACTTTGAATATTGATTAGATCTTTGACAAGCAGGGATGGCTGGTGGAAATATATTAGGCCCATATTAATATTCTTTGTAAATAAAATACATGCAAAAAAATGTGAATCTGGTTAGATACTGAATGTCACATTGGTCTGACTAGGCATTAGTATAGTAAAATGTAAAACTAGAAGACAGCACCTCCCTAACCCCAAGCTTCCTTGTTGCTGATAAGACCCTATCTATCTAAAAGTATATGCTGTCTTCCATGTTTGGGTGTTCCCTTAGGTAACGATGAGAGTGAGCAAACCACGTAACTGGGGTGTTAAGTCCTTTTCTAATGCACTGCTGGAGGGGCTCTAAACTGCAGTGAGAGAAAAGAAAAATAGGGTGTGAAAGTTGGAAGGTGATGGGTGTGCTGGGTAAGGGAAATTCTGTGGAAATAGGGCTTACTGTTTTTCAAGTGTCTTTATGTTACTTAAAAAGAAAAAGAGGCCAAAGACTTGTCCTTGCTTTAGTTGGCTTATAGGAGTAGTCTAGGTAAGACACAAATTTTTGTAGCAAGCAGCATACAAGGAAGTGATGTACCTAGCATTGTGTCTGAGACTATTTCAGCTCTCCGGCATGAGTGACCAAGTATGTACCCAGTGCAGGACTGTGATAGGAAATTGTACTGAGCACATGCTGATAAGATAATAATATCTAGAGGTAGAGAATATTATATGGTAATAATATTATATGGTAATAATATCTAGAGGTAGAGAAGTGTCATTTTGTCTACCCTAAGTGGAAATAAATTGATATTTATGAAGACACTCATAAAAATTAAATGAGAAATCAATATAGTTATTCTAATTGTTCTGTGTGCCTTTTTGTAAATACAGAGCTAATGCATGCATTTGTCTTCGTGTAGCGCATGGAAGAGCTGAAGACCGGAAACCAACTTTAGACCATTTTAGCCCATCTTGCACTGCAGTAGGACTATGTTTACCTAAATTATTCTGAATATATGTTTGCCTAATCTGTTCTTAAAATTCAGTTTTCGTAGAGTCCTTGCTCTATTATGTGTGTAGTTTTCCTGAAATTAATCTTATTTTCTGCAGTTTTATCTTAATTCTTTTTCTTCTTTCCTAGTGGATGTGAAGAACAATTGCTAGCTCTGCTTTTTTGTAACATGTTACAAAAACTTTGTCTTTTTAAGATTGAAAAAAACTTAATTCCTTTTTCATACATTATACTTTCAGAAACTCTTACAATTCCTCCTGCTTTCTACAGGTCCTCCTAGTTTGTCTTTTCTAGAGTGACGTTTACATTTTAACAACAGTGTTATAGTGCTGACTTGTATTTAGCTGGTCTTCTCTATCACTTCAGAGGCTCTCTTCCCAATTGCTGCATAGGCAAAAATGAGCTAATTGCAAATGTGGCTCTTATGAAAATTTCTGAGACAGTAGCTAAAAGGTGGAATACACTTAAGGTGGCTGAAATAGCCATCTCCAAAGAAGAACAAGTTGCTTACTGTCTGTAGTGAGCAGATTATGTGAATGCTTCTTGTTGCATTACTGAATCCAATTAATGTAACTGATGTCAGGAGAAGTTACAATCATCACTAACTGGTGATGCCACTAGGGTAGCAGGCTGTGATCGTGGTAGTGTCAGAGTGCATTAGGAAGAACCATAGCTGCCCAGGGTGGTGGTCCTGTCCAGTGGCTAGATAGTTGTCAGGGTCTGAGGAGACCTAGGGTCTGTGCAGTTCTTGGTTCTGCTGGTTCATGGGACAATTACTTTGTTTCTCTACACCTAAGTGATTTTTTAATCTGTTAAGTGGGGAGACTGATATTTGCCACACTCATGAGAAGCATCGTGTAAGAACTAATTTGTATTCTGTTTGTTCTTACAAACATGTTTTGAATTTATACGGTAGGATATTGCATGTAAAAGCAAGTAAATAAAGGGCATACTCTTGAATGCATTTGCAAACTTACACAAATTTAAATATAGCTTTATTTCAAGATGGTGTGAAATGTTCTTTGTGTTATTAGGCACCTGCATCTTCTGTTTAAAATATAAATTTATTGGAGAATGATTGGAACATTGTAAGGACAGTTTTATTGCACAACTGCATAATTTGAAAAAGATGCAGTGGAAGCACCTGAAATTAAAGGATGGATTTGGGACTGTATCTGCTTCCTGTTTAGTACTGGAAAATGTTAATTTCCCCAAACATCAGAGAGAAACAGCTCAAAATGCTGGGAGGATTAAATGTTTCAGCAGCAGTCTTCTGATGAGAATTATAATTTACTTCATTTACCGAGTAATTAGGGATCAGACTGTCCGGAAGAGGTGGAATGTCAAGATGCTTTCAGTGGAGTCTGCTTCTAAGGAAGAGAAGAGAAATCTGCTGGTATTCCTGGATACCCACATTCTGGAAAGTATGCTTGAGAACTGAAGTGAGAAAATATTTTTTAATTCTTTAAACTTTCATAGCTGCAAATATAACAGCAGTTATTACCTTCAGTGTGCAGTTCACATCTATTCCAGTCATGTAACTTGCCCAGCTTGTTTCTGTTGTGTGCTGACTGGTATAGGTTGACCAGCAAAGCGTACAAGACTGCTCTTAGATTTAATTTTGATGTCATTCAAGCAGCTTTTGGATTCACTGTATCTATCAGTTTATATACATATATAGGTATTAAATATTAATGTGCTGACATATAATGCATATGTATTAAGCATCTTTTCCTCTTTACTCTCTTTTGCCTAATACACAGAACAAATGTGCACATACTATTTGATGATTTTCCTTATGCGATAGACAAGATAGATCCCATATCTTGCTGACTACTGTGCATAAAAGTCAAGCAAAGATTATTTATCCTCAACAAGACTTCTCTCGGTAAATCTTCTAAACTAAACTAAATCCAGTAAACTCCTGCTACTGTTATGAAAACTTTCTCATCTTAATATTCTTATATGGAAATATCTTAGGTGTATTTTAAAATGTTACTTCCTCTTCTGTTAAACATAGCATCTCTTTCCATTTAATTTAGTGACAAAATAAGAGATGTTGTCAAGGTTTTTCCATGTCTGTGGTCTGCCATCAGCGTACTGGTTAGCTAGTCTTAGGGCAAAACAGAAACATGGGTATCAGGCCTTCATTTCTGGCTTCCCCTCTGGTCTTTTACTGTAGATTTGGACTTGAAAGAGACCCTGGCATTAGGTACTTTGCCTGGCTCTTTTATTCATGTATTAGAGAACTAAGTGAAGTGGTTCTCTGTGGTTGGTGTTTTGGTGACTTGGTGTGCAGAGGGTGCCAGAATGAAGGTGCGTGCTCCATCCACACTCGTCATCTAGTCTTAGGGGCTGAGCTGCTTGAAATCCTGAGGTGTGCGCCCTGACTGCCGTGATCACTCCCCAGTCCAGTAGTTTCTGCTTGTACACCTTAGGGCTTGAACATCCCCATCTCACCCACCTGCACCCAAAGGAAAAAAATAATGCCTGAGGCAGTGAATACAGTCTGAACCAGGAAGACAAAGTGAGGGAGTAATATGTGCTGTTCAGTGAGAAGACACTGCCATCTCTATGTTCATCCTCCTATCTCTTTTCCAAAATGAAGGCCTGCTGTCCTGGGGTCAGTACCCGGTATTTGTGCTTTTTAATAAGACAAGCCATCTACAGTCGGTCAAAACAGGTACAGGATCTGGGGTATGGCTCTTATACCATATATGTCTTAATATCGAGGTTGCCAGTTATACTTGAGATTTGCAAAGAACTCAGAGAGGACCTGGATGAGATCATCATAGTAGTCCCACCTAGTGCTACCACAGTGCAGATCCTGCAGCTGTAACATGCCCTGCTGTTTACCTGTCCATGTGCAGCAGTTTTGACCAGACTTAGGCTGGCTGTGATTATGTTGCTTTGCACGAAAAGGTTTACCCAGCAGGACTGTATCAGCACTGCACCCAGTGTCCAAAATACACAGGGCCTCCCCATGCTGTAGGCTTAAATCGACCTAGGAGAATATTAGATGCAGTTAGAAAGCAGCAGAGGGGCTGCCTGATTTGGTGAGCCAGTTACGAATGGTTGTTGGTTTTGGTTTTAAAGATATTTCTCTGTGCCCTTGGCCAAAAAAAATTCCCTGAAAGTTCTTTAGCTGCAAAATATCACTTGTCTTCTGGATGTAGGAATACCATAGAAGGGGCACATTAGGAAAGCTTATTCACATTTTTATTTTAAAAAAGACAATATACTCTTGCCTCTGTCCTCCTACGCACCTCCAAAAATGAACAAGACTTTGATCTTCCCGCGACTGAGTTATGCAGGCCCCTTCTTCTCTGCAAACCAGGGCATCGCATCAGCAGTGCGGAGCAGAGCTGAGTCCCGGTCCCTCGAACAGGGTGCTAAAGTGCTGCTTAGCAACACGCGCCTGCCAGTGCCAGCGGCCGCCCCAGCCCAGTGAGGCTGCCAGGGGAGACGAGTTTTCAAAGTGAGATCTTCTATTTAAATATTTCTTACAGTGTACAGATAGCTGGAAAAGAGGGCAGCAGGCAGAATGAAAGCAAAGAAACTGCGGAGGAGGAATGAGAAATAAAGGAAGGGTGTCAAGGCTCTGAGTGAGTGAGGATCCAAGGAAAGAGGACAGGAGAGTAAAATTGGAGAAGGAAAACTGCAGGATGTAAGAGGAGTTGTGATTAGAGAAATCAGCAGATATTGAGAACTAGAACTGCTAGAAGAGTGATGTCTTCATCTTAAGGATGAATGTTTGGGGACAAAATCCTACCAAAGTGAAATGAAGCTGAAATAGGATGGTACAACAGTGATGATGGGATTTCTCTATCGTTTTTCTTTCATTCACCTCTTTTTCAGAATGTATTAAGAAACAGTTAAATACAATTATACAGTAATTATACAGAATACTCTTCACAGTAAAAAGGCATAGTAGCCCTTATTAGGAGAGAATTAGAAAAAACAAATTCTGTGCAAGTTTTTATGTTCTGAAACTCACAGGGTTATTTCTCTTTGTTTAAGACAACATTGAATTAGTCTGGATCACTAGAAGTGCTTTCTGTCATTTTTTGTATAGACACAGACAAGTTAGAGTTCCATTTATTATCAGAATTTTGTGGGTATGATAAAACGTAGAGTTGGCAACATTGCCCTTTTCTTTCCAGTTTCCTTAGCAGCTACAATTACCCTTTCCTTCTCCCTTATGCTTCTGTGCCGCTTGAAAATGCTGTCTACTCTCTTATCCTTGACGTTATTGCTAATTCTCTGATAGTCTCTTCTTTGGTCTCCTTTACTCCCTGGAGATTGCACTTTAGATTTGATGACAACAGTTTTTACCTGGCCGCATCATAAGAGACCGTTTTACATTTGTAGTAGCTGGGTGTTTCTGACAACATCAGAGTCATTAATCACTCACATGGAAAATGCTTTTCTCCTTCAGGCTTCACAATGTTGGGTTTTTTCTTTCTTGCCTTTTTTTTTTTTTTTTAATTTTTTCCCCCCCAAGTTTGGGCATGGGTTTTGCCAGCGTTTGTGGTATCTTCGAGTGCCTTATGTGCTGTTTTATTTATGGTGTGAGGAAAGAGAACTTTCATCAGGCCACTCCTTGTCTAACTTGGTAACTCATCCGTGGGTAACCTCATCTCATTTTGGGACTTTATATGTTGGGTGTGCATAAGGGTTTAACAGATGATCTTTCCCTCCTTACCTTTCCACATGGCGTTCTGCTAATAAAATGTAAACGTGGCAAAACCTGTCCGACTCTTTTCCCCAGGCTCTTGTACTTCTGCACTTCCTTGAGGGCTACAGGCTTCACCTTCCTGTTCTGCATAAGCAAAACTGTGGTATGTAACTGTCACACCTCTTCCTTCTCCCTCAGCTTGATACCATTTCCTACTGCATTTCACTTACTGCATCTTGAATACTGTCTTCCTTGTCTCCACTGTTTTGAAACTGTTGGCTTTGATGCTTTGTTTGTCACCTTTTTGTTATTTGAATGTTGAGATCCCCACCTCTTGCCTCTCTCCAACCTTTCTAAATGTGACCAGGAGCTGCCCCATTTTGTATCTGATTTTGACTGTACTTACTGGAAGATATGTAACTATTAATTCCTTTTTCATTCCTTTCACTTCCACCCTTGGCTTTCAGGTCTTGATACCATTCTCATTCAAATCCCTCCTTTGTCAACAAGCATTCAAAGGGGCCTTTAAATCCGGGCTTTTCTGTTGCATCTTCACTAAGGCTTACTTTAAGAAGTAAAATGACTCAGAAAATAAAGTAAGCAAGAGCTAACCCATCCTAACCTTGTATGAATACAACATCCCTGCTTTATTCTTCCAGCTGCTTTGACCTTCATTACTGCTGCTTCTTGTGTTGTCTATATAGATTATAAACAACTGTATCAAGGACTGAGTTCTACCTGCAAAGTACTGGTACACTGTGGGTGTTCTATAAAGAGAAGATGGTGACAACAATTTAGCAAGTTTAGTACATTTTGAAATTTTATTTTGGTCTTTGACGGATTTTTTTTTTTTTTAGCATTCGTCTAATAGAATGACTCTTGCATTATGCACCTTGCAGTGAAAGTATATGGATTTTAAGCTCTTTTTATTGTTTACAATTTTTTTTAGAAATCGTATTTTCCATTCAACTTGCTGCTAATAGCATGTTAATACGTTCTCATCCAGTCGCCTCTGTCTCCTCAGTTGTTAAGCCTCACAGGCTGAATTTTCCGAAATCACATAAAGTGCAATACCTTTATTACTGAACTCTGAGATGTTCTTGGGTGCTATATAAAATAATACTTATCTTCCAGACTGTATCAAGAAAGGAAGAGCTTCACAGTTAAGTTCTGCTCAGTTTGAATAGCTCTCACTAGATGTGGACAAGAGATTATAAGCAGTGTACTATGGCTGAATACTTGTGTGTGTTTCAGGTGGTAATTCCTGCTGAAAAATAAGAGTGTCTGATTAGGGTTGTGTGGAGATAGATACTGGGGAAAGGCTACTTCTACAGGAAGGACAGCAAGAAAGACTAGAATAAAGCCTGAGGATGACCACAAAATTCAACTGGTTCATGAAGCATATGGAAGCTAATGGAGCTGATGAGAATGGGAAGGTTGATACACACATTCTCTGTAGGCATTAAAATGTGTAGAAGCAACATGTGTGTATCTGAGGTCAAGACAGCTGAAGCTAGAGATGGCTTTAAAAGAGTAGCATAGGGAAAAAACAGTTGAAAAATCAGGCAGAAATGGAGTCAGGCTGCAATGTGTGAGAATAGTTGTTTTGATCTGCAGTAAGTTGCATTGAACATACACATTTTTGTTGAATGCATGTGAAACACACGTATTTTTACCTAGCCAGTAATCTGTGTGTGCGTGTTGTGACTGTGAGATGTGTACACTTGAGAGTTATGAAGGGTTTCACTCATTCCAAAGGCAAAATCAAGATGTTGATTTAACTTTTGTTTCTATTGGTATAGGTATACCAACTCAATTTCTTTTCCAGTTTTGAATACTTTTCATGTATAAGATCCAAGTTCACCTTTAAAGTATGCAAAGAATGGAAATTTCCACTGTCAGATTCTCCTTGCAGTGAAGTATTTTGCCTCCTACACACTGTAGTAGTATTATATTCACAGTCCTACGCAGGGTATGCCTGATCTGTTTCTTCATCTTGTCATGCTCAAACAGAAGCTGAGGTGTAGTTTTAGATGTCACTGTACAAGTACATGTAGATTTGCATCATTTCTGTGGCTCTTTCAGCTGTCCACCTCAGAATAATAATGGAAATACTGTTCCAGTATCTCTATCAGAACATAACTGTGGAATGGTGGAAGACAGGTGTAGTAAGATAAAGTCCTGCAGAATTCATTCTGTGTGTAAGACTGTAAAATGTAGGTCCTACTTATTTATCTTTATAATAAATGGAAAAAAGTTCACACCCAGAGGGGAATTGCTAGTAGGTAATCAGAATCATCAGCAGTGACTCAAATAAGCCAAGACATTCAAAGTCTTGTGTTTTGCAGTTTTTTATTGTACTCCAAGGTAACATCAGCTGTTTTAAAGGTGGTAGAGAAAGTAGTTATTTCCATGACAACTACAGCAACAAGCACAGGTCTATCTGCAGTGTCTTGGGAACTTCTATGTTTGATTTTTAGTGTTCTCATTCTGAAAGTGATTTTGAGTTGACTTTGAACCTGGAATAGTATTTTCTTTTTTTCCCCAAAGTATCCTGGATTAAAGTTACCGCAGCTTGGGGAGAAGACAAAGCAAAGAAGTGCAGCCTAGTGAGTGGTTAACTCCATTTTCGAATAGGATGTTTGCATTGTAAGGTTAGATACCTTAAGAATAGATAGCCTATGTGCAGTGGAAGTTCTTGGAAAGCCTTGGCAATTGCTGAGCTGCCTTGAATGGTAAAGGTTTAGAAAATATGTCTATGTCTATAGCCAACCTGCTACGAGAAAAGCTGAAAAGCTGCTGCTCCTGCTGGGTGTCACTTACTGCTGGGTGCTCAGCAGTTGGGACAATAGGTTGTATTATTTCAGTAGGGGCAGAGCATTTGTAAAAGTTTCTAAGCCAGTCTTATTGAAATGAAAACTGAGTTCCTTTTGTTTCACTTTTGTTCTTGTAAAAATAGATGAAGACTTTTTTTTTTTTTAATAAAAAAACGCTCACTTTGAATGCTTATGACTTCAAACTCTCCCAACTTTTTGTCTGCCACACTCAGAACTTATTTCTGTGAATCTTTAGAAACTATTCTGTCTGTAATTGTAATCAGATGTATTGTTGGAAAACTTGTGTTAAACACTGCTTGCTGCATGGCTGTGATTTATGGTGACTGCTACGATTCATGGCTTGATACTGGCAGGGGGTATCAATAAGAAATTGCAAGGGTGTTATTTCACTGAGCTGCATTTGACCATCTTCCAGCTACTCTCGTTTTCAACTGATGTCAGAGCAGTACAAGGTTTCGCAGGCATGAGATAATGTTACAGCCTTGGTATAGTGACTAGACGCATGGGCCAGACTGGCTGCTGCATTTTGCCTGGGAAAAAGACGCAAAATTCTGCCATTACACATTTAACAAAAATTATGTACAAAACTGATGGAAACTGTGCATTCCTTTTTAGGGCAAATTCTGATCAGTGTAACTATTCAGTGATAGTGGTGATGAGATAGCATGATTGTTAGTGTAAAAGGAATGTGCCATCACAGTATTAAATTTAATAGGTGCAGTTTAAATGCTTGACTTGTCTCTGTATGTTTGGCACAGTTTTAATATTACAATTTCCAGCTGTTTAGAATTGAGCATCTAATTTTTGAGATTGTTAGATGCTGTAAATTAGAATGCTGTCTTTCTTATTTGAATCAGTTACAAAGGAAATTAAGTATCTCTACTGAAATGCTTATTCAGTAAGTTAATGTAATTTAACAATACATTATGCAAAAGAAGCCAAAAATCAAACTAGAGGATTATTTAACAATTAGCAAATCTTTCATGAATAGACACTGGGAGAGAGTGGAGAAAGATTAAGTGTTGTTTCCCTCTTGGATTTCTAGTAGAATGATTTTATGATGATTTAAAATACAAGATCAAATCACTTCTTAACATTAATTTTGATGAGTTTGAAAGAATGAAAAATCCAAGAAAGTTATAAAACAGTTGATGACATCCAGAAAAAGCTATGCACAAAAGGTCAGAGAAATTTTGCATGATTCAGTGGATGAATAATACATTATTTTTCAGAGAATATTTTATGAAGTGATTGTCCTTTGTTATGTTTATGTGTGAGAATTGGGTTTTGTCACCAGCAAGAAGAATTCATTTTCCTGTAGCTTTTTCTTAAATGCTAATTTATTGCTATGAAAGATGCCAAAGTGACAGATCTGAAGAATGAAGCCCTCTATTTATCTTCTGAATGGATGGAGCATGAGTAGCAGCGAAGCCTTTCTCATGCTCTTTTGCCAGTGCGCCACAATCTTTTTACCATGTCCTGAGCATATTTTTACCAGTGAGAGGTGCTTATTCATTCCATAGTTTCCCTAATGGACTACCAAGGGTATCAATTAGTGACAAGTGAACAGTAGTTTTACAGCTTGGATACCTGCCCAGTAGGAACAGAAACTACCAACTCTTTCACATAGGCCATAGGACAACCATCAGAGTAGTGAATTAGTGTCACTGCAGATAGGAACTGTTTGCAGTTGAGCAAAGGAAGGACAGAAAGATCCTGTTTTTACCACTAAATGTCTTAACGTGTAGAAAAGGCTTCCAGTTTAGCTCACTGTGCAATAATTTTTTACCTGTGACGCTAAAGTTGCAGTACTACAGATGCTGCAGTAGAGGAATAAGTAAATAATAGATGAAATATTTTTTGTGCGTTATGTTCTCTCAGTGACCTTTTGTCTAGTCTATGTGAGCTTGATATGACTGGTACCAGTGCTTTTAAAAACCTAGGACTAGAAAATAGGATTATTGTGGTTTAGAACTAGCTTTTAGATTCCAATTTTATTTGCAGTGTTGTGCTTTGTTTGGTTATGGGTACTGAATTTAATTCCTTGGTCCTGCAAACATACAAATGGAAACAAGAAAAAAAAGTATCAGAAAAGAGCATGATAAATTGGAATCTTGTGTAAAACATGCATAAGATAAAAGCAATACTTGTTTAGATTAGTCTTCTTGAGCATTCAGGTAATATAGCTTTCTTAACAGTTGTTCCTGTGCCTAACACTGTATCACGTTATTCTACAGCAGATTTGTTCCAGTGAGTCTTGTCCAGGCTTGTCCAGACTTGTACGTTGCATTTGAAACTCTCCTAATTCCCTCCTGCTTCCAGCTCCCCCATTGTCAGGCTTGTGCTCTAAATGCAGGCACAATTCTGTCCCCTTGCACTGGTCCTGGTTTACAGAAAACCTGGGAGAGAAGCTTGTAGGGCCTGTGTTTCACAGCCCTGTGTAGAGTGACTGTATGGGCATGCTCAGGAAAGTGAAGTTTAATTAACAAAGGGGTGAATTTGTAACATATTAATTAAATCAGATTAAACTAGGCAACTTTACTTACAAATGAAAATGTCCACATGGGGGTTTAATATGTTTTAACCAATGTGTTTTAAACTCACACTTGAAGTCAATTTGGCTCAGTGTTCACAATTTTCCCTGTGCAGATATGGTCATAGAATTTTAAATAAGAAAAAGATTTGATGCAATTTCTAATAAAGATTCCCCCCCCCCCCCCGAAATAGATCAGCAAGCTCTATCTATCAGTGAATGAGAATAGTAGAAGGGGTGGAGGCTAGATGCTGAACAGAGTTGGTGTGGTGCTCCTTTCTCATGCTCCTAGCAGCTTCCATTACTGACAAGAAGGATTTTGGGAACCAGGTTTCTGTTCCAAAGCAGGCTGAACTCCCATATTTCACTGCTCATGCACTGTAGATATCGGTAAGCGAGCATTTGGGATGGCATGCTCTGAGGCTTAAGCACTGTGTTTTTTCTTTTTTTGTCCTACCTCCCAAGCAAGAGTCTGAAACATCCCACTATAGACTCATTCTAACCGTTGACCTCTGGCTCAATAAATATTTAAACGCTTCACAAAAAGTTAGATATCTCTGAGAAAAAAAAGATTAAAGGACAGCACTCCAGAGTATTTAGTGATGCAGCAATCAGTACAAGATGGTGTCTAATAATGCTTTGTGTCAAAGACAATTACAGATGTGAGAAGGTGAGGTAGTGTTTCTTAAAATAAAAATATTTACATTCAATTTTCTCAGAAATTATATTTAAAAAAATTGGCTCTGTAATTGAAGTGACAAAGTTTTTGCAGTCTTCAGTTTTGTTGAAGAAAGTTAATCAAATGGAAATGAAAATAACATTACTCATAGACACAAACTGCAATCCTAACAATTCTTTTTTTTTTTTCTGTTTTAAAAATGAGACACACGCACAATTTACCTATTTTATTGATTTTTTTTTTCTTTCTTTTTTTTTTTTACTTGTAAGCATGTAAATCTGGAATAATTGTTAAATCATTATACAGTATCTGAATGAGGGTGACCTGGGGGATCTTGACTAACACTGATTTCTTATTTAATAGAAATAACTAATAAAACACTTTAATATGGTTTGTCTGTAGCGAGTATGCTTATAACAATTTTTAAAAAATCATAAAAGATGGATAAATTGTGTGAAGCTCTTAGATATGTTTTTCTAAATGTTCTTTTTCTAGTTATGAAATTACACCTTTTTTCATAGCCACAAGTGGCCATTTTTCTCTCTTCTACAGTGTCAGAAATTTTGAAATTCCCATTCTGCTGTCTTCACCAACTCTTCCTTGATTTCACTGTTCTCAGACAAAGAAAAATGTTTTGGGGACTGATTTTCCCGTTACTTCCATTTGAGTGAAGGAGGACAACTCCATTTTAGCAAACTGGTCTAGCAACCTTGTGATTCACCTTACCTCTTGTTTAAAAGGGAAACAACTAAATCTCTTGTTGTTTAATTGTGTAGCATCTGGTTTTCCTCTTATAATTGCAAGAAAGTTGAGTTATAATAATGGGCTATCCAGACAACATCAGCTTTTGTGTATATCAGACACCACAGACCATAAGCATCTGTTCATAGTAGTTCCCAGCCAGTATCTTTATCTTTAGACTATTTAGGGGGAAGCTGTCCTGTTTTTCACAAATCTCTTCTAGATGCAAAGATTAAAATTTATAAAAATTGCTACGCGCCACATATTTTATGTTGTTTGTTCTGAAGTCATTGAGCAAATTGTTTGTAGTCTTGGCATTAGTTTGGATGTTGCTTTGTGGTCAGTTTAAGTTGAGCTCAGACTGGACTGCCATTGAAAGACTCAGTTCTGCCCTCCCTTCTGCTGCCTCCGTCACTCTCACCTTTTTGGGATCAGTACTGGTGCTCCTGGGGCTACATGATTGGCAGTGCTGAAACTAGAGGGACATCAGATTTCCATAGCAGGGTGGTGGGGGAGAGGTGGTGACGGATCCTACCTTTTGACGGTAACAGGTGTTAGGTTCTTACATTGACCTAAGCTGATTAAGAAGCTGTCCTTTTGGCCTATTTAAATTATTTGTAATTTCAGCTGAGGTGAGTGTGTGGCTTTTAGTTCCTTCCTCAAATTCAAGTGGGATAGTGGTCCATATAACTTCAGTCAAAGCGGTAGCAAATAAAAGTTCGTCTGATCACCCTGTGATCTTTTTGGACCTCCTGCTATTCATTTCAATGTGCCTCTCAATGATTTCCTGCTCACAGAAAGCATGTGCTGTGTTAGCAGTGAGTAACTTTTTTTTTTAATGTGTGTGTTTGGACACCCCACCACCTGGTGACCAGGTTTTGAATTACCATATTGCTTCTGGTTCTTTCTGAATTGTTTCCACATTAGGAGATACTGTGTGGAGTGAGCAGATGGACAGGATTTTCCGGACAACCTCAAAAGCAGCTATGGTGAAGTACACACTCTGACCATAAAGGACTATCATTTAGCCAGATCATGGGCTCTAACTACCCTGCGTTCTGTAACTGATGATTCTGTGGCTTGGCTTGACCAGATGTGCATATCATAATAGCAGTAATTACAATGGAAAACACTGAGATGATGGCACTGCTTTGAGCTGTCAAGTTAGACAGAGTCCTCCTTTCTCTTCCTCCAAATCCAATTAATTCCATCTGCATTTTCTTCTAATTCCCAGTGGTATTTATGAAATAAAATCTTAAGTTTCTAATCTAAGAACTAATTGTAAATTAATAGCACTAGTATGTAACAAAGAGAAGGATTAATGCAGGCCCACACATTCACTTTTTCTTTTTGATTACATTTCTGTATTGGATGGATCTCTCAGGACTGCTACCAAGCTGTAACATAGTCAGAAAAGTGTTTATATGGTGATGAGAGAGGTGTGGGGTTTTTTTTCATACTCATAGCTTGGCTAGGTTTCTGATTTTTTTAAAAAATTCTGTGTTATAGTCCTGCGAACAGTCTTTTAATGGTTTTAATGAATTGCTGTATTTATTCTTGGGGGCAGGGGAATGATTTAGAGTAACTATAGATGGTTTTGCAAGAAAAATCAATGAGGTTTGTGTTTCCTGTTGTTGGTTTGTTTTTGTGTTTAAGTGCTGCCAGAATTACTTGTGGAATGGAAGGCTTAAAATTTACCGCCCTTTCACTGTTGGAACGATATTCCTGAGCTGTATTTTGGATGTCCTGAATTTGTTACCTACTATCATTTCTTGTGTCCTTTATGTTTGTATAGCTGAAGACATTTCTCTTACTAGCTTTCTAAATGTTAAAGTGCATTTGCTTGCAATGCATGAATTTGCATTCGCCTTGGAAAGGTAATGTTTTCGACTTGGAGGATGGTGATTAGTGTCTCTTCTCATTAATCAGACTGTGCTGCTTTTTTCTTTGTGTATCTCTGCTTTTCATTAGTGTAAATGTTTAGTACTCTATGCAAGCTCTGTATGATGCTGGAGGAAATATCTGCAGCTCTTGTTTCCCCTTAAATCTTTTGCTCTGCTATTACTTTGGTCTTGTAGGGACTGTCCTTTATCATTTCCTGTATCATCCATATGTGTTCGACCAGCTTTGATATTAATAACAGATTAGACCTTCGCTGTCTGCCATGAGATCCACTGGGCTTGACATCCTACCAAAGAAGAAGAACAACTTCTGGGAGAGGGAGAAGGCTATTTAGAGAGCTGAAGAGTCAACAAACCAGGAAAGTGTCTCGTTCAGTATCTCCACACAACAGACTTTTCAAGATAGGACTGTTTTATCTTTCAGAATCAAGTGTTTTGTTGGTATGCAACAGAATAATGCAGATGCTAAAGAACCACCTTGTATGAAATGATTTAGGCTTAAGAAAAGTAAACGCTTCCTTGAACTGGGGTGTTTAGGATTCAGTTAACTTTCTAACCTTTCTCTGTCATTGTGCTAGTTTGAGAGCCGTGCAAATAATTTTTTGGCAGGAGACCTGTTAAGCCTAATAACAAAAGTTGTTAAATTTTCTCAGTGTCTATATTGTGTGTTTTCTCAAGGGAGTTGTAAAAGTGGATGTAAACACTGAAACACGTTCAGTTATCCAGTGGCTTGATTCTGACTCAGTTTATTTTTCATCGCTCCTCTGGAGCAAAGAGGTCTCAGCCTGCCTGAACTGGTGTCTGGTGGGTTTCGCTGCTGTGAAGTGGAGCTCCTGAGCGCTGGAGCATGGAGTTGTCTGCGTTGCCTCTTCCAGGCTTGGGTGGCTGAGCTATGCCCAGAGGGAGGAAGGATGGGACTTTGAATTTATTCTTTCCAATTCATTTCCAGCTACCAGACTGGCCTTTGGAGTCTCTGTGCCCTGGATTTTTAAATAGTAAGATCATGAAGGCCTGTTGGGATAGCTAGGAGGAGCCAGACAGCATTCTTTGAGGCTTCTTAAGCTGGAAGTGAACAGTCTGTCTTTATAAAATAAACTGCCTTGTTCAGTCGGAGATGCTGACTGTTCTGGAAGAGACTCATGGAAAGGGTTATGAATCAGCCTTTCCTGGGTGGAGGGAGTGCACCTTTGTCTGCAACTAGTGACTCAGCCAGATATCAAACCAGATTGATTTCCAGCTGATTAGCAGACCTTTCCTTTCTGAGTATGGTGATAGACAAGTCAGTCAATGACTGTCTTCAGACCCATCAAATTTAAGCCAGTAGCCTTGGTCCTGCCCAATTTTAGTTCAGACCCTGACTTGAGATAAAAAGACATTAGTACCATTGAACAATGCTGCTAATGAATAGTGGCCAAATGTGCAACTACCTTTCTCTGACTTGTTTAAAGAATTTGATAGTTTATTTGAGATACTGATGACTCTCCTTAATGGCAGTAGCAAGGGCTTTATTTTTCTTGCAGTAGGAAAGGAGAGACTGTTCATTAATGGTTAATTTTTACTGCTAAATAACCAGACCAACAACTACTGCAGCTGTTAGGATTCAGGTCATCCCTCTCTCTGGAAAGAGTTTTTGCATGATGTTGTGGCTAGGAGAGCAAGCAATTAAAATCAAAGTTTTGAGAAAGGAAAAAGATATGTTGCTGTTGCTGATTTTTAAGTGCATAACAGACAAATGCTGCCTAAAAAAAAGGATAAGAAGCCCTGACATTGAATTGGTATTCAGTCCTTCAGCCCATTTAATGTGTAGTAGATGGAAGGAATGTTGCATCTTATTTATAACAAGCTTGGCACAGCAGCAGTGTGCATTAGAAGTGAACACTTTTGCTGAAATACACTAAACCATGTTAGCTATTTGAACTGAGTTATGTTGTACCCGATAAAATTCTTAAGTATATCTAGCTGGGATTTTTTCTGTAGTACAAAGCAATCAATAAATGCCTTTGTTTATAAAGATGAGACATTAACACCGCTAACAGTATAGTTGGTAGTACTAAACATATATACCAGGCAGTTATCAGAATTTTTCATTTACTTTGCTGTGTTAAGTGAATATACAAAGCATTCATCTAATTTAAGGTGCAGATAACTTTCAATCTGCTGTGTCAAATTCTATTTCACTACAGGTCAGTGTCTTCTATTATTTGTGTCTTTGTATTTTGACTCCAGTTGTCAATATCTTATGCTGGATTATTGTTAGTGACTTGCACATGTAGGTGTAAATCTCTGGCATGTGCCCCAGCATGCTATTAATTGGAGATTATCAAAACATTACACAAAATGTCTTTAAAACAGAAAGTGTAATACAATTTCCAAAGGAGAAATTCCATTTCTTGACCAGCTATGCTGTTAATATTGATGCTTGGATCTTGGTATGTTTTCCTTCTGTGATTAACAGATCCTTATGATTCTCATTCAGAATGACACCCAAAATGACCATCTTAACATGGAAATTAGCCTGTCACCTCTTCTGCTTGCTGTTCCTTTGTCAGGACACAGGGCTTTTGGAACTGAGTTTATTAGAGTTGGAGTTGTGTGGTTTTGTTTGTGGCTGTTTTAAGCTTTTCAGCCCTCTTTTCTAACAGAAGCTGCTGTGCGATTCATGGTCTTTTCGATCCATTTCCTCTCCTTCCTACATCTTGCTGATAAGGAGGCTGGAATTCCAGCCCTGTCATTTGGCCTGTTATTGCAGTTGGCATCTTCCAGGAGTGAGCTCTACGACAGCTGTTGAGAGATTTTATTTTGCTATAATAATGATATTTTATTCCCAGACTTTTTTCCTGCTTGTAGGAATTAGATATGCTCCCATTACAAAAAGACATGCCGATTTTAGAGACTGTTGTTTTGAGCAGCTATACATCTCACTTCATCAGTTAATAAAAAGCAAGAGTTTCATTTTCCTACTTAAAAGAGGCTGAGCTGCTGATTGAAGTTGCCATTCCCTTAAGAGCTCTGTTCACATGCTTCAGCTTTAGAAGACATAATTCTAGTGGTGTACACTGTTTGTAGGGAGTAGGAAGGAAATTACGTCATTCAGGAGAGACATAATTGTGCAAAAATGTGAATTATAGCTGGCTTTAGAGCTGCAAATAATTGCTTTGATTTGTTCACTGGAAGCTCTCGGTGGCATGTTGTGTGTGTGTAAATTGACACTGTTCCGCTGCTGTTACTGTAAACAAGCAAACTCAAACCAGCTGAGGCTCTGCCCCTATATGTTTTGTGTACAATATTACGTTGTCTCATACTAAGAAAACAACTGTTTTTCTAGTTGGATTTGCACAACAGTGAAAGATTTATGCTTCATTCTGTCTGAATGGAGATTTCCTCTTGTGCTCTTTCCAGAAAGGAACCTGAACAGAGTTCAAATTGCTGTGTGCCAGAGGAGTTAGATGAGTGAGCTACACTCAAAATCAAGAACATCTGTGAGAAACAGTTTGTGAAAATATCAATTATACATATTTGAATAATTTATAGAAACTGAAGGCTATATTGAAACAGCAGCCAGTATCCAGGGCTAAGGTATTAAGTCACACCAGTGCTCTTAGCTGTCCATTAGTAAAACAGAGGCTGTGTGTAGGTCCTAGCTGTATTCATTTTCTTTTGTTCACCTGTCACCTTATGCAGACTATTCATACTGTGTATCCTTTCAACATGAGTATATTTATAAATGAGAAGAATTTCTTCAAACCCTGTTTCTCAGCTCCTGTATTTCACCAAGCTCTGTTTTAAGAGTTGAGGATTATAGTCTTGCAGGGAGTAGAGAAGGGGTTGTGTTGTTACCCGAGATTCCTCTTTCCTTGGTAGCCAGTACTAAAATGTTGAGTAAAGATCATAGAAACAGCCATACGGGGTCAACCAAAGCTCCATGTAGTGTGTATCCTATTTGTAACAGTGGACTGTGACAGACGCTTGAGGAAAGAATGTCTGAATATGTCAAGAACTCGGGAGATTTCTGTCATATATTCCTAGTTTCCAGCACTCTGTGACATGGACTTTCTTGGTTTAAGTTCTGTTTTTGTGTTGAACTGTTCTGGATGGATTTTTTTTTTTCTAGTTTGTTCAGTAATTTTTTGAACCCAACATCTGGCTTCCAATAAGAACACCTAGTGAAGATTTTGTTGTTTCTTTCCCAAGGCTTTCCAGCACTGACCCTGCATTATTAATGTGGAGTTAGCGGTCTGTGTGAAATTTTTGAAAATTTGCTTCCAGGCTGTCTTTATATTTGCTTCTGGGATTCAGGGGTTGTGTGTTAGGCCTGCTCTTTTCTCTGGGCATATCCTCACTCTAATTCCTCATCTGCTTTTTAAGGATTTTGCACCCTACTGAAGCAAGAACCATTATAATAATTATTATTTTGGATAAAAAAAAAGCTGAGACTAGGTGTCTTAAAAGTGCCTAGAGGATGGATGTAGGCATCCAGCTCTCATTTAGGGAGCTGGTGCACAACTTCAAGGTGCTTATAAGAATGCAGCTCTTGAGATATGTCCCTGAGGCACAGTGCAGTGCTATGCAGAGATGCACTCAAGAGTCTCTAAACAAGGTTGTTCAAGTACTAAAAGCAATACTGCTGTGTTAGCACAAAGATCTGCCCAAGGTAATTAACCCTGCAGAGGAACTAGGTAAAATAAGTGTGGTAGAGAGCTATACTTACACTGCAGAGCAGGGTTAATGGAAAAGAACACGTTATTTGATCATTCTTGTAGAATTACATTAATGTATGCCATACAGTTATGCAGTAATAATGTAAAAATAAAATCACATAGCTAGGAATTTTATGAAATGAAGTCACGGGTAATGTCTGGTCAAGGACTGTAAGTTGCCCATCTTTCATCTAGACCCACCAGTCATGGTTTCACTCATGAAGGGAGGTTGTTGGTAAAGCAATTTTAGCCTTTCCCCGAGCATTGGACCGTGCTGTGTGTGAAGATTCCAGTCATATGACATTATTGGTATAGTTTTGCTGCACCTCTTCTCTCCACACTGTTCTTGTAACTAGACCTGGACATACTCTTAACTGTTTACTTTAAGGCATATTTGCTCTGTATGCAAGCAGAGTGACTCATGGTTGATAACCGGTGGCTTAACACCTACTGTATCTCTTCAGCTCTGCTGTCAGGTAAGAGTTAAATAGTGATGGGAGAAGTTTTGGGTCTGTATCTGCCAGCGGCCAAATCATGCTCACAGAAAACTGCTGAAGTGTGATTGAAGTAATTGACAATTGTTGGTCTTTTTGTCTATTCCTTGCAGAGATGCAAATAGAATTGCACAGTCCAGGCATTGAAATATGGGAAGCAGCAGATGCAAAAAATCACGGTGTTTGAAATCAATGGCACTGTACCTGCAATTAAGTGCTGCCTTGAAGTAGACCCTCAGAGTTGCATTTCATGGCTTTTGCAGCAGCTCTTCTCCACTGTGTTCTGTTCAGAGTGCCAGCGATCCTCCAGCAGGAAGGGATGGAGCCGGAGGGTGGCTGGGCAGGAGTGAGGGGGGTGCAGGACAGCTTGCCATCAGCTGACTCACAGCTGCGCTGGGAAGCCAGGGGACATCTCTTTGTGGAGGGTATGAAAGCTGTGGGAAGAAGGCAGAAGGGAAAGGCTCTAATAGGAAAAAAGGAGCAGCAGAACAAAATAAAAAGTCTGTTTCATTACTGAAATATTTCAGGATCCTGAAATGGCTGAATTCTTTGATATTGCTGGCAACTGTCAGCATGTCACTGAAGTAATAAGTCTAGATAGAAGGGTCAAAACCAGAATTAGAGATAGAACAGAGTTGTATAATCTGCCTTTCAGTGAATAGAAAAAGGATAACGATCATAAAAATAAATTCTAAATTTTTTTCCTAGGGTTTACAAGCAGAGTACAGTGCATTCAAATTAGTAAGTCTTTAAAAATAAATTACTGCTGCATTGGGTTGATGCCATTATAGTGACAGATGACCTGGATTGTTTTGCTGGGAAGGAAGTACCCTTCCCTTGAGAAAAAGTCACAGCTGCTTATCTTGGCTGTGCAAAAACAAAACCTTAAATATTTATTTTTTTATGCATTTTACATGGAGAGTTCAGAGGGGAAACATAATTCTTTTTATTTACAATAACAGTGAAAGAATTCAGATTTTTGTTTTTTGCTTTGAGGATGTGTTATGGATACTAAAAATACCTGTGGTAACTTTGCAGTGATCATTGACAGGCCTCCTCTTTTCATAACAGAAGGTGCAGTTGATAACTTTCTGCAAATCACTAATATCAAAATAAAAATAACAAAGTGATTATAATTTCTGAGCTTTCCCTCAAAGTGCATGGTCGTTTTTCCAAACCTAGGTAATGGAAAACCGGTCATGTCTGGCTAATTTCTGTAGTGGCTAATTTTAAATTCTTTGTTCCTCTGCTTTAATCAATGACATTCAGAAAGACTGGTGTGGAAAAATGTCATTTGTTTTGAGAGCATAGGAAGTAGACAGAGAGAGCGCCTACATCTCCCTGTTCTTGGTTGCTTCTGCATGTGTGCTGGGCAGGGCTGCCATCCATGAATGCTAGAAAGTGTTTTCCTTCTTACACACCAAAGAACAATTGAGGAAATTGCTACAGAAGTGGGATTTACAATTTCCTCCCCTTCAATTTAAATTTAGATACATAAAATTGTGTCTTTTGAGAAATGACTTGATTTTTTTTTTTGTTACTAGAAGTATATCTTGTATAGGCTTGAGAAATTTTATTTTCAGTTGTGAAAGTTTGTAATATTAAACACAGAACTGCGTATCTTTAAATCTCGAAGTCCTGTCACTTTAATGTAACTTTTTGATGACATGTAATCAAGCATGTATTAATCAAAGCAGAACTGGAACATGTCAGCAACCTAAAACAAAAGCAAAATATTTTTGACTGCACACATGCAGTGATGCCATGAGAAATACAACAGTTTGCTGAAAGCACGCAAGTTGTCATGTTGGCATGGTTTTAAACAAGCAAGGCTAAATGAGGCACAATATGACATTTTGGAGTTCATGTTGGGAGTAAACATGCCACAACAATCAACTGTCTTGTCAAAGAGCTACAAAAATAATTTATTTCCCCTCCAGAGCAACTCCTAGAGAAAGAATAGTGTATTAGCTGTCTGGGAAGAAATTAATATGCAGATATGAAAGGGGAGAATGGGTCATGCGAAAAAGAAACATCAAAAGGAGATGTAGTTTGCTGAATCTATTTTTTTTGAGCACCAAAGTGAACAGCTTACCATAATTTCCATTTAAGCCTGTTCCATAATCAAGTATATCCCAGCAGCAGGATGTATGGATGAAACCACCAATTGAATATCAAATACATTCTTGACTATTTGACGAATTCTTCCAGTATTTACTTTGCCCTGTTTGATTCTAAAACATAGTAAATATGCATAAGTGTATATAAAATATTGCTATATATAACAGCAGATTTTTTTTAAATGGTAGTTTTCTATGTAGTTGTTGAAAGATCTTTAAAATAGGAACTTATATTTCTCTGTATTTTGCATTGGCATCACAGTAAATACAGTGACTTTTAATTTCCTCCTTGAATTACCGTCTGAAATCAGCAACAAGACCTACTTAGGGAAACTTCCCCATCAGAAGTGTTTGAGCAGGAAGCAGAATGCTATCAGAGCTGTAAAGGACTTTTCTGTAAATTGCAGTGACTTTGGCAGGCAGAAGTTTGGGAAGACTGCCTTTCTTGGCCAGTGATATGCTGAGGGTCTGAGTCCTTCCTTGTAGCACTCCACCATCATATTATTTTGTTCAAGGCTTTATTGTGAATCATAAAAAAGGCTTCTGTTTCATACAAAAACAGCTCTTGAATTTAAGGAATTAAAGAGAATCTGAAAATAAATCTGTAAACCTCATTCAGAGAAGTTTTTAGCAAAACTTTAGATTATGACAGTAAAGACTACGATGCTGGACATTGACACGGAGACTTCTTTTTTTACAAAGCTTTTGGGGGTCACTTAGGAAATAGACCATCTAATTTAAGGACCGACTTTGAGATGAATCTGGACTGCAAATATATGCCATACTCATGACATATGAAGACACTGTGTTTGGTAAGAAGACTTTGCTGCTTTTTTAGCTTTTTAGCTTTAGCATTGCTCTCCCTTTGTCCAGACAAACGTGATGGCAGTCTGCTTTCCTCATTAGGCTGAGCACACGCCATGTGTCTGGTCATTTCTCAGCAACTGTTAAGCCTTTTTCCTTGGTTTCAACCAAATTTGTCGGAAGGTCAAGTTAAGCTGATGGTTTTTGTGAGTTTCCCAGAAAGGCACCCAAAGAGAAGAGAGAGAGAACAGGTAAAAGCTTACCCAGATAAAAGTGGGTGATAAAGCAAGGTCATGAATTCAGTGCTTCTGGGCTATCAGGGTGTCTGCGTGCAATATTGTCTTCCAAAGTTGTATTTACAGAACCCTGAATTTCAGCTCTTCTGTACTTGTTTTCTGACACATTTCACTGTTGCTTTTCTGTTGAACTCCGGTTGTTGCCAGCTTTTCCTTTGGTTTCTTTGAAACTGAAAAACTTCATCTCAAGACTGTCGTCTAAAATACCTGCATGTTCTTCTCCTTAATTGCTGACAAAGGCCTTGGAAAAATTCAGGCTATAATAAGAGATGCTGTGGCCTTGTTTCTGAGATTTCAAGAGTTTTTTTGGCTAATTTATTCTCTTTTTGGGGAGGGTGGTGGTGTATCTTTTGTAACAGATGTTACCAAGGGGCAACGCAGATTGGTATGTATGTGGTATTGTTTGTCTTGGGGGAAGGGAGACGCATATTAACATGATTACTTGCAGGGTGAAAGATGGTGAGGTATTTAAACTGGTTCTGGCTTTAGACCAAAGTGAAAAATTAATGGGCTGTAATGTTGTTGGCTTTGTTTGATGAAGTGCTTAGTGAATGTTATTCAACTGAAGAATAAATATTCTTGATATAGTTGTTGAGAGAAAAGAAAAAACATTGCAGCACATTGTAACTTTGTGGTGTTAAGCATTCATTTAATCAGCATGTTAATCATTAGCTTTGGTTTTGGCTTTTAAGTTCTGGAGTGAGGCAGGGCTGTTCACAGAAGTACGTTTAAGAATGTGAGGTGGCCAAATCAGAGAGTCTTAATTACTGACCAGGCTTTGTTTCAGTAACTATGTGGTATATTGCAAAGGGCTAGAAACCATGAAGCTTTGCCTGACTTTTCTAAATTTAGATCTAGGTACCGTATTTCATTGCAATGCCTGCAACTTTCTGTTGCCTCTACATCAACAGGATCCCTCTGCACCCTAAGGTCATTATGGTCATTATGGTCATTAAGGGCATTTTACCATCACACAACATATGAGGGACAACGAGATGATCAGGCCCAGTCAGAATGGGTTTATGAAAGGCAGGTCCTGCTTGGCAAACCTGATCTCCTTCTACGACAGGGTGACCTGCTTATTGGATGAGGGGAAGGCTGTGGATGTAGTTTACCTTGACTTCAGTAGGGCCTTTGACACCGTTTCCCACAGCATTCTCCTGGCAAAACTGGCTGCTCGAGGCTTGGATGATCGCACGCTTTACTGGGTAAAAAACTGTCTGGATGGCCGGGCCCAAAGAGTTGTGGTGAATGGAGTTAAATCCAGATGGCGGCCAGTCATGAGTGGTGTCCCCCAGGGCTCGGTTTTGGGTCCACTCCTGTTTAACGTCTTTATTGATGATCTAGACGAGGGGATCGAGTGCACCCTCAGTAAGTTTGCAGATGACACCAAGTTGGGTGGGAGTGTTGATCTGCTCGAGGGTAGGGAGGCTCTGCAGAGAGACCTGGACAGGCTGGAGCGATGGGCTAAGGCCAACTGTAGGAGGTTCAATAAGGCCAAATGCCGGGTGCTGCACTTGGGCCACAACAACCCCCAGCAGCGCTACAGGCTTGGGGAGGAGTGGCTGGAGAGCTGCCAGTCAGAGAGGGGACCTGGGGGTGTTGATTGACAGCCGACTGGACATGAGCCAGCAGTGTGCCCAGGTGGCCAAGAAGACCAATGGCATCCTGGCTTGCATCAGAAATAGCGTGGCCAGCAGGGACAGGGAAGTGATCTTACCCCTGTACTCGGCACTGGTGAGGCCGCACCTCGATTCCTGTGTTCAGTTTTGGGTCCCTCACTACAAAAAGGACATTGAATTACTCGAGCGTGTCCAGAGAAGGGCAACGAAGCTGGTGAAGGGTCTGGAGCACATGTCGTACGAGGAGCGGCTGAGGGAACTGGGGTTGTTTAGTCTGGAGAAGAGGAGGCTGAGGGGAGACCTCATTGCCCTCTACAACTACCTGAAAGGAGGTTACAGAGAGCTGGGGATGAGTCTCTTTAATGAAGTAACAAGCGATAGGACAAGAGGGAATGGCCTCAAGTTGCACCAGGGAAGGTTTAGACTGGATATTAGGAAACATTTCTTTACAGAACGGGTTGTTAGGTGTTGGAATGGGCTGCCCAGGGAGGAGGTGGAGTCCCCATTTGTGGAGGTGTTTAAGAGTCGGGTCGACATAGCACTGAGGGATATGGTATAGTTGGAAACTGTCAATGTTAGGTTAACGGTTGGACTGGATGATCTTCAAGGTCCTTTCCAACCTAGATGATTCTGTGATTCTGTGATATGGGCAGTTGTTATGGCCAGTAAGTGCAAGATAAGTGGATATGTGACTAAAGAGACATAATGAGATTAGGTACATTGAGAATATCAGTAGATTAATAAATAGTTGAATAAACCTTTTATGAAGAAGTTTGTGCTGAACGCAAAGCATATAGTACAAGTAAATATATTTTTAAGCTATTGCTACAGTACTCTTCTGGGTATATTAGCAGTAATCATCCTGAGTAGCACTTTGCATGGAAGGGTATGATGGTGTGGGAGGCGTTTGTTTGCGCTTTGACATACTATTCTTGTATGCATGTAATGCAAATTTTTTGTGAGTGAGAAATATAAATTGTGATTGAAATCTGTGACAAAATATCTGGTGGATGCTTAAGGAAAAGGCATTTTAACTGTAGAATGAGGCGAAGAAACTTTGAAGAAGTGGCACATTTTTAATCTAAATGTGCGATGGTGTCTTGGATAAAATATTGAATCATAAATGCTGTTGACTTTTCTTGGTAGTTTGAAGCTTCAGCTATTGAACAATGTGTAATTCATATTTAGGGAGGTTCACTAAATTATTTTTCTGTTCTTTGTTATGTCTTGTAGGAGAGTAGTGTTGTTGGAGTTTGTAGACATCTTTCAACTACAGTGCCCTATATTATCTTTCCAATATTGAATTACTTTTATTAGGTTTTGTTATTATTTCCTTAAGGTAACACAAAATTCTTAATTAAATTTGATTATTCTGGTATGTACATACTGCATTCATTTATCTTATTTTGTGAATCAAACTTAAGAAAAAGAGACGTTAATTTGCAGTGTAAAGTGACTTGGTTACTGCAGATACGCTAGAATACTACTGATAATGTGTAACTTAAAACAGTTACAAAATAGGATAACGATGTACAGACTTTTCTCTTGATAAATATATCGTTTTTTGTGGGTAATGAAAGTTAATTTTTGGTATTTTACGAAAAGGGTACACAGTTAACATTGGCAATTAAATTTGAAAAAGGACCAGAACTGACCAATTCAATAACGGCTGGAAATGAACATCAAATCTCCTACACACGGCACAAAGTTTTTGAAGTATCTGTATGAAGTGTTGGCAAAGATGCACTGCGTGTGCAACATGGAGCTCTTAAGGTTTTTAAGGTGAAAGCTACCTGTTAGGTTAATGTCAAAGTATTTTTATATAGAAACTGTTTAAAACACTACCTGGGATATAGATAGATATTTTAAAAGAACAGGACCAATAAAAGCCATTTGGGTGGTAGGTTTCATGATCATGAAATATTTTGTGTTGGGTAAGGAGAGTTCCCTTGTGCTGCACAACTGCACTGTTGTGCTGCAGATTTTAGACACAGTGAAGCCACAATTCCTGCAAGGGCAAAAGTCTCCTAGAAATGTGGCATGGAGAGTCACATCATTGGTATGAGAAACCCCAGTAATGCTTGGATCTTTTGGAACAGCAGTAATCTTGGAGATGATTATTTTAACATAAATTCTCAGAGTACTGCTGTTCTAGATATATGAAACATAAGTCCTAAAAACCTGAAAGCATAAATGAAAAGCCTGAAAACCTGAAAGCCTCACCCCGTCCCTGGTATCAGAATTGGTCCTTGTTATATTACACTACAGTGAGCTTTAAGAACTGGAGTCCTGAGGCCAGGATGCTGTCAGCTACCCAGGCACCGTTGATTCCTATATGTTATAACCAGATAATAATAATAGAACTGAATAAAAGCCCAGCTAGCCTTTTCTTTGTTTAAAAACCTAAACAATTTATGCATAATACTTGCCTTTGATGGCAAAGTATGGATTTTTTTTTTGTGAAGCAGGAAGACTGATATGAGATTCGTTAAGATGACTGAGAGGGGCAATAGGCACACAACTGTCAAACCAAAATATTGAAATCTTTAATTAAAATTTTTGTAATTTTGCACGTCTAGATCCCATGTGAAATTCTGAGTAACTTGAGTGCACGGAAAGTTTAAAATGGTAATGACGAGCTTTTTTTAAAAACTAATGTTAATTAAAAAATTTACTGGATAATGACATTTTCATGAAAGGTCATTGTAAAATGGACACAGAGGAGAGCAGGTTCTATTAAAAATACTTCAGTTTTGTTTAGGCTAATTATCCCCATACTGAAGTGTATATACCACTGGTGGTTAAGTGAATTACTTTAAATTGATATGGTGTGGCGCCAGCTGGAGCAAGGTTCCCTCCCGCGCCGCAGGGCAGTGCCACGGCAGCTCCTATGAGCAGCCCAGTGGTCCTGGCTTTCCGCCCATTCCTCTAACACCCAGAAGACAGTGGGCATGAGGCTAGAAGGGGTCAGCTGTGGAGCCCAAGGTTGGTGGCAGCGGATGTGCAGAATGTGGCATGAATGAAGGGGTCTGGTTTTGACTGGGGAGTGCTAGGGAGGAGGGTGGAGGTGGGCACCTGTCATATCCCCTATATACTGGCTGAGATAAGGGAGGACGTGGGGATAGGGTCCCAACTCGGGCGTTGAAGTACTGATACTGTGGTTGATGCCAACTGTGCTTAGGCCTGCTGATTTTGAGTTGACTTTTTTCCGTTCCAGTAGTTCATTTGTGTAATATACATTCACTGAGTAATATACAAGATACAACTCTTAACCTTTTTTTTAACCTGCGTGGCTATTCATTGTGAGTGACGCAAAACAGGATAGCATGATAATGTGAAAATGTGAACAATTTACCCAGTGTGTGTGAAAGCGAGTATGTGTATGACACCAAAACACCAAGGAATGCTGAAGTAAAGGAAATCGGCCTTATCTCACGGCTTGTATTTGCGTCAGTTACCTCAGCAGCAGAGGGACTTCTGTGAAAAATAAGTTAGAAATCTCTTGTGTGCGTTATAGGTACTAGTTGCTGTTTCAGGGTTATACAAAACTGTACTGATTTTAAAGGAGAATCCTAAGGTTTTTCCCCACATGGGAAACAGATCCAGTGTGTGTTGGAAGTGATAGGAATCAAGCGCAGGCAATGTTGCTCTGAGAGTTTGCTCCCTGGAAGAATCCCTTTCCATGAGTGCGCTTCTGTTGACTCTCACTTAGTCACGGTTTCTTTTTAATCTGTGTTGTGCTGCTTGTGGAGACATGAACTTGTGGCTCTAAGACTGGTGTTACCTTCAGGGCTTTGGATTTTTCAATCATGGGTTGGCATACAGGGCAGCAGACCTTTTGCATTAGATGGAATGCACCTGTCCCAGAGGGGGAAGAGGATCTTGGGGCAGGAGTTAGCTGGGCTCATTGGCAGAGCTTTAAACTAGATTTGAAGGGGGAAGCGGGGAAAACATCAGCCCATCTGAAGTGCGTGTATACCAATGCACACAGCATGGGTAACAAACAGGAGGAGCTTGAAGCCATGATGAAACAGGAAAATTATGATGTTGTGGCTATTACAGAAACATGGTGGGATGTCTCCCATGACTGGAGTGCACCTGTTGAGGGCTACAAGCTCTTTAGAAGGGACAGACAAGGAAGGAGAGGTGGTGCTGTATGTTAGGGACTGTTAGGATTGCCTTGAGCACAAGTGTAGTGAAGACAGGGTAGAGTGTCTTTGCGTTAGAATCAGGGGGAAGGCCAACAGGGCAGATGTTGTAGTAGGAGTCTACTATAGGCCACCCAACCAGGACAGAGAGGTGGATGAAATATTCTATAGGTATTTAGGAGAAATCTCACGATCGCTTGCCCTTGTTCTTGTGGGAGACTTTAACTTCCCAGACATCTGCTGGAAATACAACACAGCAGAGTGGGACCAGTCACGGAGATTCCTGGAACATGTGGGAAATAACTTCCTCATGCGACTGGTGAGAGAACCAACCAGAGAAGGTGCCCTGCTGGATCTCCTCTTTGTGAACAGAGAAGGACTGGTGGACGATGTGGCGGTCAGAGGACGACTAGGGCACAGCGATCATGAGTTCTCTATTCTTAGAGAGGCCAGGAGAGGGCTAAGCAGAACTGACATCCTGGACTTCCAAAGGGCTGACTTTGTCTTGTTTAGGCACCTGCTTGAAACAAGAGTCACAAGAGTCTGCCAGGCTGTGACTGTGGGCTGGACAACACCAGTGGAAAAGAAATAAGGGTACAGCCCTCCTGCTAGCTTGTTGGCAGGTTTACCCTTCTAAATGGATTCACTTTGGGTTCTGACTGTGATGGGTTTTAGGCCAATTTCTTGGACACTCAACCTGCACCTAAATACTTGTGTCCATCAGCATGGGCATTTAAAAAGAGTAATTTAGGGATAGTATTAACAGTAACAGCAGTCAAGGACAGGGTGTACAGATTGTCACTGACATCTCAGGGTTATTGCCTTGATAAAGACACATATGGTTTTGCATGAATTTTGAAAATAAAAGGGTGTAATATACATTCTTGAAGATGAAGGCTTGGCTCAGTGAGGAACAACTTTTTTTTTCTGGTAAAGAAAATGCTGATCTCTGTTATCTTGGAAGCTATTAAAGAAAAACTGCAAAAAAAGTCTTGCCTTTAGTATCTGTTCATAGTCATTTCCACAAACTCTCCTGTTGAGAATTATAGCTGGAGGAAGAGCCTTTTCTCATTCATGTGGGGTGGTTACATCACTGAAGTTCACAAGAGCTTTGAGCACCATTAACTGGGATGTATCTTCATCTTGTGCTTTGGAAAGCCTCTGCAGAGATTTCTGGAAATGCTGACAAAGCAAAGGTGTTTTGGAGCCTGTGGTTTGGTTAGGAAGAAACTCAGGGAGCAAGTAAGCTGGTGCCCAGTTCAAAAGTCAAACTCTCTGGGGCTGTGTGGTTTCTACCTTTTGCTCTTCTAAGGGATTGCTGTCATGGCAGTTCTGAAAGGAAGCCACTGAATAGTTTCTAATTCCTTCCATAGTTGTATTTAGTAGATGATCTTCTCCACAAATGTTAGTTTAATGTTTGTCTAGCACTTTGAGTAGGGGAGCAGTAAAATAAATGTTATCATGAAGTTCTTGGAAGCGATGGACAGCAGGCTATTTCCAAAGAGGTGTTAGAGAAATAGAGTTTAGACAGTAAACTTTGAACTTTTACATTGTAGGTATCAGTGTCATCTGAAATCTGTTTGTAGTCAATGAAGAGGAATAGTCCCTTCTAAGACATGACTCCTCTGATCTATATTAAATATCTAGAAGTGCCTCTCTATTAATTTTTAATGAAGTCTAGATGGCTAGCCTCAGATGTAGACACATATACTGTAGATGTCTGTGTTTGATTAGGTGAATCTAATGAGATGAACCCCCTGCCTGAGGGGATAGATCCTGACAGCAAAGTCACAGCTGGAAGTTCTGAGCAGAATGGAAATTTGCTTGCAAATGCAAGTTGTGAAGAGGGAGGGAGGAAAAAGGTCCAAAGATGGAGCATTGTTGAATTGCCACAAGAAAGTGGAAGCTGCCTGCGGAGAAACTCCTGAATAGAGCCTCAGTAGTGTGGTTAGAGGGTGAGGAGGGAAAAAACTCCCAACAGCTTAGGAGATGGTTCCAAAACTGAAATCAGACAAAGTCTTAGGGATTGTAGGATGGTGCAATCAAGGGTGTTTTGATTGCTTGTTGTTGATTATGACTGAAAATCTTTGGGAAAATGTCCTCCCATTTTAGGCCGCACTCTCGTTAGATCTTCTCCTAAACAGATTAGAAAAAATACTCCCACAATTTCTTCCACACCTAGAACACATAATGGACAGTTTCAGTCACAACATCTGATTCTTTGGTTTTTGATGGAGGGTGTGAAAAATAGAAGGAAGTAGAGATATAATCACGTATTTCCAACTGGAGAAACCAGTTAAAAAATTCTATACTTCAGCCATAAAAATGGAATTGAAACTGTAGTGACCATCAAACAATCTGGTGCTAAACCAGAAGTTTTGCCAGTTTGAAAAATTTGTGATAAAGCGTGTGATGTTTGTAGAGGTACTGTGAACCTACAGACAGATGAATTTCAGTTAGTTTTAAATTTCAAGCATGTTGCACTATTGCAGGGCAGCATGGTAGGGCTTTTGAATATCCTAGGAGCTGAGACTTCATGGCTATTCTGCATACTGGAATAAGAATAAAATAATGAAGAAAAAATGGATTCACTTCTCTGTGATCTGACTCTAGGAATGTGAGAGCAATTGTCATAATTTGATGGTGCCTGTTCCTCTTTTTATCAGACTTGCAGTCAACAGAAAATGAGTTTATCAGAAAAAAAATATGGAAATAACTGAAGTGCTTCAAAAGGTGTAAGATACATGATAAGGCTTCTGTAGTTCTCTGTGTAGGAAGCAATTGTTCTGAAAAGTTTCTTTGTAATTTTTTTTAAAAAAGAATAGCTTTATAGTTGCTTATATTTGGCATAAAAAAAAATAAGTCTTTGGAAAACTTTTGCCAGAAGTGTGACAAAAGATAAAACACTGATTAGTCTTTTGATTTATTAAAAATGTCTGTATAAATAGAGATTTTTTGATTTTTTTTTTTTTGAACCTGAATCCTTTGATACAAGAAAAGAAACATAAATATATTGTTACATGTACCGTAGTCCTTTGCTTTCTTGCTGATGGAGACTGTTATTTTCCCATATATGGAAAGTGGTATAGATTTTTCCAAATTAGGCAACATATGCTGTATTATGTTCTTCAGGTTTACTTTGCAACCAAAATAATATTGTGCAGCAGCATTCCTTGGTAAAAAGCAAGGATAGGTGGTAAGATCCAATGATTATTGCTTACGAAGGAGTGTCAGGGCTGATTACTATCTCATTCAGGTTCAGTAACTGATGGGCTTCCCAGAGCTGCTTGTGTTAGATTGCTATCGACTTGAACTCCTTCCCCTGTTATTGGGGAAGGTCAGTAATAGTTTGTTGCAGCAAGTACCTTGCTTGTTTTTTCTTCTTGATGTAGAAACCTGTGCAGGGAATCTCAGTTTTATACCACCTTGCAAGTATTTGTATTATTTACGCATGTTTGATGCACCAAAAACCGTTAACCGAAACCCAGTGGCTTTCCGTAGTTACCTAATAGTTGTTTCTAGGAAGGTATACTTGATTTAGTGCCTTTCTGGGCCTTTTTGATTTGATGTATCTTTGTCTGTTGTGAGAAGTTTTTAGAACACACTAGCATTTTATATAATCAAGATTAGTCAATTTTAAAGCATCACCCTTCCTAACAACAGTAATATTTACACTTTGTATGTAATAGCTCTGCAGCTAGACTGTCAACAGCTATAAAAAAAAATTTTCGCTTTTAATTTTTTAAAAAATATTTCCATTTAGAGCAATGCTCCAGAGTTCACTGTCACACGTGAACAAAAATTACGAAGTGAACTGGAGACATAAATATTTTTTAGCATTTACTATATTTTTCACATGTGAAATATAAATATCATTAGTGCCTAGGAATAGAGGACTCTCAAGTAGTATGAGGTTGGGGGAACTCCTCCATCTTGCTGCACTTTAATAATCTATATGCATGTGGAAATGCTGAAAATACTAAAGGATGTTTGGGTCTACTCTTTCTCAACTATATTATTCTGTGTCTTCAACCAAGTAGTGAAAACCTGGGTGAGAGTAGTTTCAGGTTTCTTTTAGCGGTATAGTTAGTTACTCTGCTCTCAGTGGTTATGAAGATTATCTCATTAACTAAATGTCCATTTCCGTCCACAAAGTAATAGTTTTCCAAGGACTCATAGTATCTTTCAGCATCTTCAATGCTCTTAATTCCTGGCTTCAAAGAGGGAAGAGTTATGCGCAGAGAGATTGGGTGAGATAAATGATGGCCCTATGACAGTGGAAGAGGAAACTGAATGGTCCTTGCAGGTTGTGGCATTACATAGGATTCCCAGGGAGTACTGCTGCTCTGCTGGGAAGTTCTCAACAAGCTGAGTGGTATCCATTGGCTGGTGTGAGCCACCCCCTTCCAAGGGATCCCATGGAGAGGTGGTGGGTTGTGGCTTTACTTCACCTTGTCTTGTATAGGCTGTTTCCAAAGGTCATTGATGAATCTTTTTTTTATATATGATGTCTTAGCTCTTACTGAATGTGATGGGTCACCATTTGGAGTTGCTTGTCATTCTCCACTGATGTTTAGTGGCAGCCTTGATGGTTATTGAAATGAGATCTCTGCTTTGAATTCCACCCCAACTGTGAGAAATTGATTGTAGTCTGTTAGTTCCTTTTTGGAGGAAAGCCTGATCTGTGTCACCTTACAGCTAACTTATCCATTCCTGTTTTAGTCCACTGATATAACTTACTGTACCACTAGTGATGTTCAGGTTTTAGGTCTTGAAAACTCTTGGAAGAGGGGTATATAGCCCAAGTAAAACTGTTACCAGAAAACTGTTCATCTGAAACTTTACCCAGTGTCAGATTTTTGGTTAGAGATTACAAAGAGAGAAACAAAACGTAAAAAACCCCAAATCTCACATACCCGTGTGCTTTAGAGGTGAGGAACTTCTCTGGATGAAGAGAATTCAGTGTTAAGTTTAATTTTCTCAGCACTTGTATGTTGCCAAATTTGATAGTGAAATCCATGTGATGTTTTTGGGTGGAGCACAGCTACATTCTTGAGGCTGTATTGCAGACCAAGGGGGGAACTGTCTCCCAAACCAAAAACATGTATTGGTTGCATTTTACTAACTCAGACAGATCCGTACATTTATACTGAGGTGTTTGTGTAATTTATTCAGGTTTGTTCCTTTCAGCTAATGCCCTGTTGGTAATTTCACTGTGGTTCACATAGCAGGAGGCAGAATGCCAACTTCCAGGCTGGCCACAACACTGTCTTTTTGACTGGAGACTGTGGGATCATCCCTTGAGTGGCTCAATTTGTCACAGGTGCCATCAGCAAAAGCCGTTAAGTTTTTGCTGAAGAAAGTGTAAGCAATACATATGGTTTAAGGTGGTCCTTACTCAAACATGCAGCTATTGGTGATTGTTTTAGATACCAACATTGGGGATCTGTCGGCAAAATGTTACTTTATATAGCTGTTGGCTGTAGGCTATAGTGGTGTAAATTGTTGTTTCTTTTCATTGACTTTAAAAAGTGTTAGTGATTTATTCCATATAGTGATGTCTGGGCAGTAAACTAAGAACCCATCATGCGATGCCTCCTCTTGAGAGGAGGGATCCCATGCTTCGGCTCAGCAACAAACTGACAGTTACTATTTAATGAAGGGGCAGAACATCACTGTATTTGCAATTGGCTTCACACCTTTTAAAGAGAATAATAGGTTATCACCAGAGTAACAGCCTAAAAGTAAAAAAACACCCCCCCCCAACCAAAACAAAAAAGCTCTGTATATTAATCTACTCTTTCTGTGTAGCCTCTATCCAGTGAATTATTAGTCAATAACAATTCAGACTCCTATTATGTGATCATCTGAAGATCAGCTTTTGACTTTTTTTTTTATTACCGTTTTCTCTCTTTTTTTCTTTTTGTGCTCAGCCAACAGTCATGTGCTGACAATGACACACTTTCTTCTAGCTACTGCTTCAGCACTGGTGTTTATAATAAAGATGATGATCGTGCCCTCCTCCGTGTTTCCTTCCCAGCAAATCTTTCTGATTGCAGTCGTGAGGGAGTAATTTTCCCTGCTATGCAGTTGCTGTAGTTGTGGTTTCTATCCTAATCGATATCTCGAGAGATTTTTAAAGTTTAGCAGGCTTTGGATGGTAGGCCCACAGAATGCTGAGTCATTTTCCCTGAACTGCAATAAAATGTCACTTTTTGTTGCTTCTGCCTTCTTTTTTCCCTCACTAATTTGCGCTTTTCTATATTTTTTCCTTTGTCACTTCATATTTGTGAAACTCTGTGTATGTGTGTATGCGTATGTGTATATATATTTTATTTTCTTGGCCTGGCTGCCTCTGCCTTCTTTATTTTCTTTCCCACTTTATTTTTCTTTTTTGTTACAGAGTTCTACGGTGACACTATTTGTGTGCTGCTGGTAATGTTGTCTCTCCCTGCTGCTGGCTTTTGTGGGTTTGCTATTGCCCACCTGCAGAAGTCAGGCTCTTTATTCAGAGCTGTGAACTGTGATTAAAAAAAAACAATTAAAAATGGTAATGAAGCCTTTACGGAGCAGTGAATGGTCACCTTGTTTAGGATATTTGTCACTAAAAAATCCAGATAGAGCAAGTTTGCAATTCGACACAGGATTTTTCTGAGAATCTTTGAATAAAATGCATCTTGTTTCTATGTTACCTTCTAAATGGGAAGTTCTTTAGATCTGATTTAATGCACTTGAATTATAAAGGGCACTCTACATTCCTGAGACTCAGTTAAGGAGGAGTCTGTGGGGAACCCTCCAATTGCATAGGAACATATTGGGTCTGGTTTTGTTTGGTTTAAATATCTTTTAGCTAAATCAAACACAAAATGTAACACTTGGACACCATATGGATTCATGATGTTTATGAGAAGGATTACAAGGGATATGAGATCCATAAATCAGGGAGTGGCTCCCATTGATCTGTAAGTGTATTCTCTTTCCCGGTGATAAAGATAAATAGTCATGTTCAGATTTTCTGACATTTCAGGGCAGATTGTATGATAGGAAGCACAAGAGACTTGCTTGTACTTTGCTTGCACTTCATGTTATGTGTTTCTGAAAGACCGTCCTGTCCTCTTTTCTTCTGGACAGAGATAGCGATGTGAAATTTCTGTTCTTCTAGCATTGTTAACCCATTTTACATCTATTTCTGTCACTGTGTCAGTTAATAGTGCATTGGCAGGAAAGAAAATAGCCTATGCCCTGTTCTCCAGCCACTCTCCTCCACTTCCCTCAGTTATGTAACACTATTTTTTTGAGACCCTTCTTTTCCTCAGCCTCTCCCTATTTTTTTTCCTGATATACAACTGTAGACTTTATCATAGTGCTAGCTTTTTTCCCCGTCCAGCTTTCCTTGCATGCTGTTGATTCAGAAGGTTCTGCCTCCAAGTGAAAGGTCAGTTTTCTAGTCTATGTGAAATCTGCCTTTTAAAAACAGACGAAGCTCAAATTGAACTGATCAACTTAAATGAAACAGAAAACACAAAACTGCTTTAACTCAAAACCTGTAGCTAAGGCTAATATGGATTAGGTCACATTTGGCAAGAGTGTGAATCTCTGAGTTGCATCCATTAACTGGGTCCATGGTCTCAGACTCATTGGAAGAAATAAATAGAAAAGTAATTGGTAGAACTTAAAAGTTACAACATTGACCAAAGACAGGAGATAATTTTGTATTTGCTCTTCTGGTTGCATATACCGGTTTTACATTTGAAAGTGATGCTTTGTTTTAATTTTTAGTGCATCACTTTTTTCGGTGTGAGGAGAGGTCAATGAATACAAAGTTATGAAAATTTCCTCTTTTAATTATAAGAGGTTTGTGATCCACATTCAAAACAGAGTCTAACTGAAGAAGTTTTCCAATTAAACAGTTAATTGTTTTAACAGGTCACCATCTTAGTCTTTGCATGATTGCTTATTTCTAATATTTTGCCCTTTGCTGGCACCTTGGGTGTGTGTCACAGGGAATAAATAAGATGCTGTGCAGATATCCAATGTTTTAGGCTGTCGGACTTTGGTACTGTGAGGTCTTTCCTCAAGCAGTAATCTACAAGGGGGACTGCAATGAGAAGTCTTAACAGGCCTTCCCTTCCTTAAGCTGAGTTTGTTAGTGGGATGCAAAGCTGTGGGAGACCATACTGTATTCCCACTGAAGTGTTTCTTGGAGCTGTTCAGGACTGCACTGTGGTCACATACAGCAGACAGTCCACTTTCATCTGCTGACCCAGTTGTTCACTTTTTTTCTGTTCCAGTGACAGCCCCTGCTGCTCTTGGGCATCAGGACCAGCTGCCTCTTAGCCTGGGTCACCTTTGCTTCCTTCAAAGGCAGTTGCAGCTCGAGTGCTTTTGGACCAGTGGGGATCATGGTGGAGTATTTTGTAATAGATGTGTGTGCATGTGTATAACACAGCAGCGGTGTAAGAAAGGAATGTGCTATGAACAAGAACAGTATAGTTATTCAGTATTAGGGTGATAGTGACACATGAGAATACTTAGTTGCTGTAGCCTGGAAAAAATGGCCATCACTTTGTAAAGGACCTTGTAAATTTTTTCCTGTATGCCCAATTCTGTGCTCAGTCCAAGTTTTTGCCAGCCCATATGTGTGCCCTCACAAGATTCCTGCTGAGAACTACTGAGCTGGCACATGAATGCATGAGGACTCTGTAGCGCATTTACTGAACTTGTTTTTAATTACACAAAATCTATTTTGTTCAACCTCACTCTAGCAGGGAGGGTTGAAGGACATGCTTGTACACATACTTCATGTATAAATACATACATGTATAAATTCTCACTGCTCACCTCACAAACTAAATCACAAGACAACTGGGGTGTTGCCACCTCCTAACTTCTGCACCCTGTTCTTTGAGCTCAGAGTTGTTGTGTGCTCATCTTTTACTTTGATGAAACTCAGGGAAGACCCTGCTGAGGGCTACTGCACAGGCACGGTACATCTCCTATTCTGATATAAATTTCCTTTTCCAGTGTGCTGGGGTACTGTGCATTTTCTCCTCTCAGTTCAAGAGGAAAGACTCAGATTTTACCAAGGGTCTAAATTTCTGCTGGGTATGGACCCTGCTATCCACAATGTAAGAGCCACCCCAGTTCAGAGGTATCTGTACAGAGTCTTACAAATGTGAATGGAAGCTATCATAGGGTCATATGATAATTCAGACTGAAGTGATCTCAGGAGGTCCTGCTCAAAGTAGTCAGCCGTGACCAGTCAAGTCTTGAAAACATCCAAGGATGGAGCCTGTGTAACCTCTTTGGGTAATCTTTTCCACTACTTGACTGTTTTGATGGTGAAAGAGTTTCTTCATATATCCAGTCTGAACCTCTCTTGTTTCAATTTATGACTGTTGTCTATTGTGTTCCCACAAGGCACCACTGTGAAGAGCCTGGCTCTCTCTTCTCAATACTTCTTGCAGGAGTTCTTCAACTTGCTGCAAGTGTTGGAAGGCTGCTGTTAGGTTTTTTCAAAACCATCTCTTCCCCAGGCTGAACAAGCCCTGTTCCCTTAGTCTGTTCTCACAGGGCAAGTGCTCAAGCCACCTGACCGTCTTGGTAGCTGTTGTTGATCTCACTCCAGTTTATTGAAATTTCTGGTATTGGAAGCCCAGTGCTGGATGCAGTATTGTAGATGTGATCTAATAAGTGCTAGGCGGAGGGGGATAATTGCTTCCCTCAGTCTTCTTGCTGTTTTCCTGTTAATACAGACCAAGGCATCTTCCTGTGTAAAGAGAAGCCATGTTGCCCCACGCAGTATGTGAGCAGAGGGCTATCTAACAAAACAAGGATGTTTTAAACCGCAACTTACATTGTCATGCAAGTAGCAGGAGGCAGATGGTTGAGCCTTCTTCTCTAGTAGTGATCAGTATGCCACCGTGGTATGTCTCTTTCTGCCTCCATCTGTTGTCAGGCTGGTGGTGGAGTAACCTATGGTGGGACATATGCAAGGCTATCGTATGCAGCACCACATAGAGAGAATTGTACACATGCTTAGCTGTACTGCTGGCCCTTTTTGCAAGAATTATTGTTGGAAACAGAACTCTCTTCTGGCGTGTCAAAGTCCTTGTTCATTTGTTGCTTCCTTCCCAACACTTTCAGCCAAGAAGCAATAGGCAGAATTTTAAGGGTAGAGATTTGAGAAGAGGCCAGTAACAGAAGAAAAGGACAAGAAGGGAAAGGCACTGAGAGTTTTAAATGTGTTTCCCTGGCCAGGTGCAGTGTTGGCCACTGGAAAGATTTCACCTTCATCCCACTACTGGTTTTACTTTGATTCTGAGCATTTGTGGCTGTGTTTTCCTCATGTACCTTACTTGGCAATTGTTGGCTTTGGGGAGAAAAAAGCTACATGATTTTGAGAGTTCTCAGTAGCAGGAAATTTACCATTAAAGCATAGTAGTGACAAGAAACCACCAACCGTAACAAAATTTGACTGTTTAAATATTAAATTTATGTGGTTTTTTTTCTTTCTCATTTAAACCACTAATAGAAAGATAGGGTTTTGAAGCCTATTTTCAATTCTTATCCTGGCATCAGAGAACAAAGGTGACAGCATTTCAGAAAGTCCTGGAGCTGTGAATAGAAGGGTAGGTACCTATAGCTGTCTCTGAAAAGCACATCATTATTATGGTAATCTCTGCCATTTTATCTGTTGTTTATATGAGCAAATTGTATAGTCTCATAGCTTTTAAGTGCTTTCTTAACCTTAAGTTAAGAACAAAGAGGAATTTGTCTACCATTCCAGTCAATAGTATTGACATAAGAGATTCCAGTCAATGAGGGTGAAAAAAGAAAAACATTACCTTCTTTGGTTCTTGGAAAAGCTAGCCTCTAAGGAAAAAAAAATTTTAAAAATTTGGAAATTGGTGTAAAGTATTTCAATGTTAATGGTTTTCATTCTGCAAGGAAGATTAGTTTTATATAGAAATTTGTAATCCGAGTTTGTGGCTGTGTGTGCATGTTTATCTCAACTTTAGTATGACTTTTAACAGTCTCCCATAACGTCATTGTAAAGTGATGAAGTAAGGGCTAGATAAATGGACATTGAGTTGGACTGAAAACTAGCTGAACTGTCAGGCTCAGAGTGTTGTGATCAGTGACACAAAGTCCTGCTGGTGGCTAGTCACTAGTGGTGTATCCCAAGAGATGATACCGGGTCAATATTATTTAATGCCCTTGTTAAGGACATGGGTGATGGAACAGTGTGCACCCTGAGCAAGTTTGCAGATGACAGAAAACTGGGAAGAGTGGCCAATACGCCAGAAGGTTGTGCTGCCACTCAGAGGGACCTCGCCAGGCTGGAGAAATGGGCTGACAGGAACCTTACGAAGCACAGCAAAAGGAAAGGTCTACTGCTGCCCCTGGGGAGGAACAACCTGTCAGCCAGCAGCCTCCTGGGCTGCGCTATGAAGAGCGTTGACAGCAAGTCAAGGGAGGTGATCTTTGCCCCCTGCTCAGCCCTGGTGGGACACAGCTGGAGTGGAGTGCTGGGACATAGTGGAGTGAAGCGAAGGGCCACGAAGATGAACTGAGGATGACTTTCCAGTGTGAGGGGGTTGAACACTGGCACAAGTGGTTGTGGAGTGTCCATTCTTGGAGATACTCAGAAGAGGACTGGACACAGTTGCACACAACCTGCTCTAGTTGACTCTGCTTTGACAGTTTTCAGGGGTCCCTTCTAGCATCAACCTTTCTGTGGTTCTGTGATTTAGAAACACAGAGGCAGGAAGGTTTGGAAAAATCACACAGAAGGACTTGTACTGTTAAAATGTTAGAGCAGAAGTTGTTCTTGAAGTTTCTTCCTGGAGAGCAGAGAGGCTGGGAGTCCAGTGGTACAGGAACTCTAGCTCGGACTCCTTTGCTTCATCTGTACTAGCAAATTAAAAGATTGGTATGAAGCTCAGTTGACTACATGGTTAAATTGCTAAAATGGTGCCAGGCACAATACCTTTTGCCTGTGCTAGCTACTCTCTCCCAGGCAGTTCCTAGGTAAGCCTCTGTCCACGGCCTGGCTAACTTCTGCTCTCCCCAGGCAGTTTGGGTGTGATGACCCTGTTTTGGGCAGTAGGAGAGTTGAACAGTATTGATGTGGCCTGCTCCATGCCAGTTAGCCTCAGTACCAGCGACTGTTGCTAGATGTTTTTTAATTTACTAGCACAGATGTAGCCTTAAAGTCTAGGTGCCTGGATCCATAGCTGGCAACGTGAAGAAATGCATCTCTTGCCAAAGCTCTAGCTCCCATGCTTTTAGGTTCGTAAGTCAACTGTATTTTCAGGGCAGGACCTCATCAATCTTTTATAACTGATAGGGAACCAGGAGACTGTGTCTGAGTCAGAAGCCCCTGGAGATTGAGCTCCTAGTATAAACTTCATTTATAAAAAATTAAAGAATCTTAAAAGACGTGAGAAGACATTAAAAGACATATTAAAAGACTTGGGGGGGGAAAAAAAAGAACTTAAAAGACATTAAAATATGTCCTTTAAGTATGTCATGGGAAATACAAATGTATATATTTTAAATTCTGAACAGCAACAGTAGCTATGCTTTGTTGTTCCATTTTATTTCTTATTAGAGGAGAAATTCTGTTCTTTAAACAGCTCTGCTGACAGTATTCCCTATACCTATTCTTAGTAATATATCCAACTTCCCATCAAACCAGAACATTTAGTCTTTCACTGGTGAGCAATGCCAACCTGTATGTTTTAACAACTTTGACAAAGCGAAACTAATTCAGTATGTCCTCAAGTTCGTTTTTTTTTTTTTTTTCCCCGAAGATATCTTTTTATTACACAAAAGTTATGGCTTGTGAAAATAGGGGTTTTTTTTCAGGTACTTGTTTTGGGTTCCACCATAGCCTTTCACCATTTGGATTTCAGTGAAACTATGGATGTTCATCAGGTATGGAGTGTGGGCAACTGTCATCCAGATATTTTAGTTTTCACTTGGATAACATACTTAGCAAACTTGGGCTGTGGTGTGCAGAGGTTTTCCCTTTGCTTTTCTTGATTGCTGCTCTGCTCTACAGATGCCTCAACTTTCTCAAGTGAGGTCTTCCTCATCTTGACTTGAGTAGAAGTGATGATGCTAAACACCTTGGAAACCTTTGTCTCTGGGTTTTGATGAAAATGCAAACAGAGCTCCATCAGCCAAAGGCTCATATTCTGATGCAGGAGGACAGACAAATGAAGGAGCATGGCACAACTGAGCTCTTCTGCAGACTTGGGCAATGTGTCCTGAGTTTTAAATGTGTTCTGAATTCTTGCAGTTTTAAGCAGATGCTCAAGAGATGCTTTAAGCACTTGGAAATGCTCTAGTTTGAATGTTGAAACTGTTTTTATTTTGAGCATTTGTTCTTGTGTTAAAAGCTATTTGTGGAAGGAACTCTATGCTCCTGTCTGGTAGTAGACTTCTATCAGCGTGTAAATATCCATATGAAGCCCCCAGGAGTAATCTCAATACAAGTAAGGAAATATATATCCAAGAGACATTTGCAGTGCAGTTCAGTTTTGGCAGAGGCTTATGGCTTGTTAGGCTTTAAAATACTATTTTTGTTTCTGAAATATACAGAAAATACAATTTTTGGAATCTAAAAGATCTTTTAGTGTAAATTACAACAGGCCTATGGAGGAAGCCATGTGCTTTACCAGTGATTTGATGCAAGTTGGCTGGCACTCAGGTGATTTTAGTCACTGAACTGCTTCAGAGGCTTCAGGCTTCTTCCTCATGAAGTTGCAAGAAATTGGTGGAAACATACTTCTCATTTCTATGAACAGGCAGGGTTGGCTGGCTCATTGTGTGCATAGATCATCAGTAAATCTGTAGGAAACAAAAATAATCCAACTCCCAGTAGAAAAGTTAGTGATTCTGTGGAAATCGAGTTGAAGTTGCTTATAGATAATTAAATTATTTCCTGATTGCTTTTTCCTTCATTTTTTTAAAATAAGTATTTTATTTTTGCTTTTTCAAATGGTTTTGTTAGTAATAATTTGTGTGTGATTGGAACAGTTTGGCAAGAAAGTCATTAGCACTGTAGTGAAATAGCAGAATGACAAAAACCATTTTTGTCAAAAGATAATTTACCAGCTGAAATAAACTCCATCAGTTTAAAGGAATCTCTGTGGTCTTGCAACCTTAATTTATTAACTTAAGTTGATCATTTAATGGCTTAACTTTCTTTTATGCTAGCAGGGTACTACTGATCATGTGCTTACAGTACAAATAGTAGTTTTTCAACCATGAGACTAGTTTTAGGTGTTCATGTGCAAGCTTCAGCTGTTACATAGCAAGTCATTGTGAACTTTAGTATAGCAGCTACAAATAGTCTGCTTTGCATTATCTATCATCTCTCTCTTTATCTCTTACTCAAGGACACGTATTGAGTTTTATTCCCAATGTATTTAGTTGCCCTCCAAGGGCTCTGGCCATGAAGGATCTAGCTGATGTGTTTGTGGGAATGTAGTAATAGGTGTAGAAGGGGCTCAGACAGTGACATCTGAGATATTTGTGGCCTGCAGCTTTTAGGAATAAGGAGGAGAGTCAGGAGATATTCCACTTTCTTTTTTTCATGTTTATGAATACCCTCCCAGGTTTTCTGTGTTCCTGTGGTGTAAATGCTATTTAATGGTTAAGCTGTGTGATTTGAATCTTTGCACGATTAGTTCAGTGACTTCCTTTCTTCTCCATCTATCCCATAATTCAACTCTTTGCACTTGATCTAACAGTGCATCTGCTCTTACAGGCTGAATTTTTATGTAGCTCATGGAAATTACTTTTTCTTCTGCATTTTGTTGTAGTTAAAATATTTGGTTTATGCTTTAGGAATGCTGTCTTTGTAAATTAGTTTAGGATTAGTTTGCACTCCTTTTATATGTTATTCAACTAATATGGCTTTGTTTGTGAACTATTTTGCATCTTAAAGGATTTGTTAGGATATGGGCAGCTATTCATCAGTTGCTCTCCTCTGTCCAAGCCGCGAGATGGAAAACATTTCTTTGCCTTTTGATCTCAAGCTGTTGAGAGAGGTAGATGGGCAGTGAGGTCTTCAGGCTAAAGCAGTGAAAAGCTCAGGAGATGTTATCAAGGTCTGCTTGTTTGAGTAGCGTTCTCTGTGGAAACTTGTGGAAGTCACCTCCGATGACATCTGGTGCAGTTGTTTCAGTCTCTGAAACAATACTTGGGTGGAATTTAGGGTCTGTGGAATTTAGGGTCCGTGTCCGAGAAAGTGACGAGAAAGCCCATGCTCTGTCAGTTACCTAAAGCTCATTCATTCGCCTAAGTCTTTATTGAAAATACTAAGAGCTGTGACACCAACCCCTGTACTTTAATGGGAAGATACATGGTGGTAGAATTTCAAGCAGGGAGAAAAGAGAGAAGGCGGAGAGTACAGTCTTTGTAACAATACTGATGGAGCATTTAATTAGCAATGGCAACTGCACCTGATTCTACTCAAAATAATTAACAGTCCATGAGGAGCAGAGAGCATAATGTATGCAGAAATTCTGGGGGTGTTTGCAGGGTATTAGTGAAAAAGTAACCTGGTTGTTGCTTTTTCATGGTAAATAAAAAAAAATAGATCTGTGGTTTGGTCTGATTACCATAGGCTTTAGAATTTGGTACTTACAGACCAGATCTTCTGTGAAGCATGACATCCTGCGCCACAACTGTCAGTCGTTGTGAGGGGCCTTTGAAGTGTTACATAGAACTGTATAAAATTAATAATACATTGTCTTTTGCCAAGGATTTACATTAAAAATTGCGGTGTTTGCTTTTATATTCTCTTACCCGTTCAACAGCATATGCCAAAGCAGGCTTTACTGAGAGTATTCTTCATTTGCAAGCAAAAGCTGGACATATCATCCAATAATTTTGTTTAGATAAATGTGCTGTAATATGAAATCTTATACGCTATACTAGCATAAACTATCTTTTATAAAATGCTTGCATGGTATAACATTTTTTTCTTGTTCTACTAATACTAATTTTATATGAATGGATACATTAAAGGAGAGATAGAACTGTCTTTACAGCAGCTTTAGAGATAACATAGCTGCTTAAAATTTACAATATGTGAATGAGCAACTAGAAAAATTTTGAAATTATTAGAAGTATTGTATTTAATATAAAAATACAAATCCATGCTTTCTCAAGGTATTTCTTTGTAGTATTAACTGATTTGAAACTTGTACCATATTAAAAAAACCTGGAAACCATTCCAAAGAGGAAACAAGTTCTAAATAAAGAAAATATAAAAATGCTACTAATAACAGGTCAAATTCTTTATTTTTGAGGCTGAAAAAAGGAAATACTGAATACTTTTTACCAACTGTGAGTTTGTATACACTATTATTTGCCAATCCTGTTAGAAATGTAAAAGCAGAACTAATTCTGTCATTTTCCACTTGGCAAAAAAACAGCTTTTCCTTCTTTTTCCTCTATCACACATGTAAACATAACTGTGTTTAATGTATTTTTTTTGCTGCTAGCTTGTAGTTGCTGATGTTGGTGCAGTTTTAGAGTACAAATGCTTAACTCACTGCAATTACAGTTAAAGGGGTAGCAATATTAAGACATTGGAGATGAGTTGTTTCCATCTCCCTTCTGGTCTCCTCCCTCAATTTTTTAATAGTGTCCAAAACTTAAGTTACAATATCTGAGGTCTGCTTCTACAGTTATTTGCAGAAACAGTCCCTCTGAAGTAATGTAGATGGCTAAACTCTTCAGGATGACACCTGTAGCTCCCGAGGAGGTCAGCCAGTCATGACTCAAGCTCAGTAGACTGATGACTTGGCAGATGCCTTTTGGCTTTTTGGGGCATTAGATTTCCCACCCTCTTGATAGCCATCTAAATAGTAGTGTTTGCGAGGTCAAGAAAACCTATGATGTCTTTCTAGCACTTATTTCTCTTTGGTCTTCCAGATGGCTTTTTAGCATCCCCTTGGTCCTATTTGCCATGTCTTTGAATGATAAGTTTGGAATTCAGAAGCACCAATGAATTGTCTAATATAGCTTGGCTTTATAGCTTTGCAAAAGAAACAAAGACAAGCATAAAGATTAAAAGCCAGTAAGCTTACAGAGAAGAGTTAAGTAGAAAACATGGAAGCTGGGAGCTAGAAGAAAATCTAGTCCATATTCAGTTTTCCAGGTTTTGGGCTGATAACTAGTTTTCTTCCTTCAGTTTTAGGAGAGTGGAGCAGCTGCACTCCAATTTCATTACAGCTGTGATCTACCAATATATGGCCTAACAGTTTTTCAAAGAGTGCCTGAGAATTTAAGTTTTTAGTAGCAAATATTCTTTCAGTCAAAACTTTCTTGGAAGACAAAGGCTTAATGCAAGCAGTAAGCAGTAGATAATCACTTTTTCTTGATCTCTGATGTTACTGTCATAGATTTTTGGCATTAAAAATTTTAGAATGAAACTTCTATTGTATTTCTTGAATTTGAAAAGCTGGCAGAGAAAAAGGTGTTACTAGGATAGATTCAAGTTTTACTTCTCTTCTGCGTGTGGATGGACTTAGTATCAGAAAGCCTTACATTTTGATGTCTGTTTAGATGTTGTGTTTAAATCCCCATACTGAGTGCTTCTGATTGCCTAGGAGCTTTTGAAGCTGCCGGATCTGGTCTTAAGTGTGTGTTTATAAGATGTGGTTACTGGCAAGATTTCCTCACCATGGCAAGATAAACAGGTGAAATTGGAGTGTTTCTTGAGTACAGTGTTGACTGTCTTGAATGCCAGCCATTGGTGTGCTGCAGGGAACATTAATGCATAGAAAAAAAAAAGAATTCATGAGTGAAACCATTTTCTTTATGTTTATTAGTTGAGTGGGACTCTTAATTTCAGGCAGGAATGCAAAGACTTTTGGATATTCACGAAGTAGCTTTAATTTCTGCTAATAGAAGGAGTTTAGATAGTGTTACCTGACTGGATAGATGTTTTGGCCAGAGAAGACAAGAGTTAGATGTAGAGCCCATAGCTGAGCTTGATTTACAATCTGCTTGTCAGGATTTGCAGTCACATCAGGCTGTACAAAATCCTAGACCAGGTGGGTTGTGGTGTTTACTGTACCTACAATTTTCCTTTGTAAAGACACGTATCACATTACTGAAACAGTATTTTTCCAATGTTCATATGATGAATGTAGTTTTCATCTTATGCAATTTCTTTGTTGCGCCATGATAGTTAATGTGAACAAATCTTTCAAAATCCTCCTTGATTAACATTTAAGGGAGGTCACTTTTGCATTCCTTAAAGTTCTGCTCGGGGTGGGGTCTTTAGTGTCTTCATCACTCATGAGAAAGCTTGACCTGCTGTACAAGCACAGAAGTTGTTTGTTTTAAGTGTGGCAGACTGAGGTATAACACTGCTCTGATGTAATGATGACTTCCTATTAAAAGTACCTTACTGTGTATGAAGGATAGGAGTAGGCTAGGTGCTCTAGGAACATCAGGGAAATAATGTTTAAGCTACACTCCTTGTAAAGATGCAGTTTAATGTGGTGTTCCTTTTGGTAAGGAAATGATTAAATAAATTATCTGTATAGTCTTCATATATAGTCTATATTTCACTGAATATAAATATATTTTATTACCTGAGGAAGACTTACAGAAATTATTTAAGTATACATACCAATGAGCAGAAATCAGGCAATGGAATTACAGTATTTGGAAGAAAGGAAACAAAACTTTCACCTGTAAACCCGTCAAGATTTGATAGTCTTGAAATGTAAGATGGGAATCCCTGGAGTAATTTTTTTTGCATATAAGTTCTTATTACTTGAAAATATTCCGGGGGGGGGGGGGGGGGAGGACATTTATCATATTATAAGTAAGAGCAGAATTTAGAAACTGCTTGCATAATGCAGTGTCGTGCTGTTTGAGATACTGATCCGTTGCAGGTAGAATAATTAATAGGAAATTTTAGGAAATTTGTAAGAAAATTTGCCACTGCTGTATACCCCAGTCAAACCTAGAACTTGAACAAACCTGCACTGTAGAGGTTTGATAAATATCTATACGTATATCTGTATGTAGCATGTTAGGACTATGCTGAAGTATGCAGACCAAGCATTTAGACCTGTGCACAGCATACTGTTTTTATGGTGTATCTGCGTACTCTTACTGACATCCTTAAAAGAAGACAGTAAGATGTTGAAGGCATAAAAAATATGGGCCATAGCAACTATGGGTCACACTATGGTTTTTTTTACTCTGCTAGATCTTCTGCTGTAAATCAGCAAGTGAAGATAGTGAGAAACTCAGCTTCAGTCTATTTTTTGCTGCTCATATTCATGGACTTTTGTCTTCTGGATCTTTTGAAAGAAATAATAGTAATCACATCATCTGGAAGAAAACAATTTGGAAATATTGAAGCATCAGCCTTTTGTTGTGCCACTGGTGATCACTTTAAAATGTTTAAAAGCAGAGTTTTCTTAAACATCTATGGGGTTTTCTGTGTCTAGGTAATGTTTAAATCCAGGTGAGCTCTGGGTGAACTCACTGGGTGATATCCTGGGAGCAGTCTAGCAGTGGCAAATGGTAAGATATGTCTTCTCCCTTCTTGACTGATTTCTTGTGCTATTCAACAGATTTTGCTATTGCAGTCAGATTTTTGTTTATTGTTTTGTTTTGCCACAGTTACCTTCACCTTCCACGTCTCCCTGAACTTCCTGTGCATTTTTTGTGGATCGTCCTCCAGCAGTGGCTCTCACTTTTTGATCTGTTGTCAATGCCAATTAGTGTGCTGCTGCTGGGTCACTGCACAGCTCCGGGCTACCCTGTACTTCTCAGTGTACTACCGATTCATTTTCTTTCCCCAATCATTTGCATCCCATAGCTGAGGAGTAGGTAAATTATTGAAAGCATGTGTACCTGGCTCCACTGAAAATTCTGGCAGTTCTGCTTTTGACATCCGTAGCACTTGGATTTTGCTCTTTTTGATCTTTTTGCTAAATCTGGATGCCACTTGGCTGAGATCTGTATTATAAAAATTCCTTTTATTATATAAGTTTCTTAAATATGAACTGTGTCCCCCTATTTTTTCAAATCTTTAAAATGAAAAGGTTTTGACCTGAATTTCTCAAGAAGCAAGACTCACCTGTCTCCTTAACAATGTATCTTTCTATGTGTAATAAACATGAAATTGCAAAAGAGAGTTAAAAGAAAAACGGAAGAAATCAGAAAATATGAGTATCACCTAAGAGATGAAGGATTTTTTCATTCTGAAACAATCTTAGGAAGGAAGTGGGAAGACAGCAATCCTTGACAATTAGAGCATGCGCCCGGCTGCCTGCATGATGCAGTGCTGGTGGTGACCTGGTGGCATTTGTCCCTCTGCCTTCAACAACCCTGCTCAGAGCAGTTTTCAGGGGAGCTGGTTGAAATCAAAATCTTAGTATGGGAGCACTGCAAATTCAGACAACCCTTTTATTTGCTGACCAATATCTGAAGATATATTTGGAGTAGGTTTCTTGGTTATCTTGGTATTGTAAGTACAAAGTAATTTAATGTTGTTGCATCTACGCTTTTTCCCTAAAGCTTATCCAATACTGGCACTTGAGGAATGTTAATGCTTTTGGATATAGGCTGTGAAAACATTGGAAATTTACAAGATTTTACTTCCTTTTCAAAATAAACTGTCTTTTAAATTCTAAAATAAATTACTGCAGGTTCTAGATCTTCTATCTAGACCTTTTTTCATAGCTGCCCCTTCTGCCAGTGATTAAAAGATTACTATGTAGTCTACTTTTCTGTGAGTTCAGGTTTTCTTCATCATACTACATACATTTGCAGAGCTAACCACTCCACTGTTTTGATACAGTAGAATTTCTGTATAGAATTTCAAATGTGAAGAGTCATGAAATTTGATATTAGCATTGGCTACTCAATTTTTACACTGTTCTCTCTAAAATGTAAACATATTTTTCTGCCTTGCTAGTTTTCATTAAATGGTTCATTTTTCAGCCTCTAGCAGAGGACATTAAAGCACTAACCTGTGTCTTGGGGCCAGATACAGTCAGAATATTTAATGTGGTCCCTAACTTTAGCTTTTGAAGGGAGCCCCAGATATGGGTCTCTGCAGACAGGTATCAAGTGCAAGTCTGGTAGCACAATGATGTGCAACGTATGTCTGGTTGTATGATAGTGTGGTATGTGGCCTTTCGCTTGCTCCAGGAGTGGGGATGTTATGGCTTACTCCAACAAACAAGTGGAATATCCTTGCTTGTAACATTTTTCTTCATGGATCTTACTGTTTGCAAAATCTTCTCCAAACGAATACAAATTCATCTCTCTAAGGGAATTTTCTCATAAATGGGAACTTGTGTTTAACTAGCACACGGGAGCAACTTTCTCTTTTACTTCAAGTAAGAAGTACAGATGCACAAATTAAGTATCTGAAAAAGTAAGTCCCTTGAACAATAGAAGACAAAGACAGAAGAATATTTTCCAAAGCAAACTAATTGCAGCCAGAGCATCTGTTCTTCATACAGTGAGGTAGATACCCATAGACAAAGAGAATGCCATCTTCAGACTAGTTTGTGGAGAATTGTGAAATCTTCCTTGTCCACTTCGCTGCCTGAGTACTGCAATGCTGAAGCTGCATTATCCACTAGTTACATTATTCCCCCTCCAAAAGCCTTTATCGTCGCATGCAAACAAGTGGTCTTACACAGAAAGTTCAAGACAAAACAGAAAACAGAGAAATCTCCTCACGGAGTTTCAGAACAGAAAGTATAATCAAGCAAGAATTTCAAAGCGAGAAGTCAGCTGTGGGCAAGATTTCCTTCCTGCTGCTGCTTTCTCTGCTGTTGCACCTCTTGCATTTCTTTCTGTGAATGGCATAGTTTCAAGGTAAGGAGTGGAAATCAGTCCCATGCCTCTTAAAACCTGGTGGTAAGCCTCCAGTTTAAACACGCACTGGCTGAGCACAACTTAATATCTTGTCACCTTTTTCCTGGGTAAATTATTTAATCTCATGTCTTTTATATGAGATTTAATTTGAGATCTCCTGTGTTTCTCCTCTGTGTTTTTGTGCTGCTTGTGGATGTGGGCTGAGGTCACGATTAACAGATTGGGCCCTTGCAAGTCCGAGATGGAGCTTTCCTACCTGTCCATCAGTTGTTGTGAGCTTGCATTGATCCAAACTGCTACATCATTATCCACTATTGTAATGGTTTAGGCCCTGCCGGGGTCTGAGACCACGCGGCCGCTGCCCCTCCCCCACAAAGGGAGTGAAATACAAAGCCCCAAGACTGAAATAAGGAAAGGTTTAATACAACAGTGCAATAGCAACACAACAAACAACAACAATAACAATAACAGTAATAGTGATAGCAATGAACAGAGCAAAATAGCTACCAAATACAGCAGTGAGAGGAGCAGATGTACAAAACCACGAGTGCACCGCGCTCCCGCGCCAGGAAATGTGACCTGCCAGGATGTGATAACCTGGCTAGAGCTCCCCCCCAGCTGCTGGGGAAACTTAACCCTATCCTGGTTAAACCAGGACAACTATTTAATTTCAGTTTGAAACTTTTGCATACACTACATTGAAGAGCTAGTTATAAAAGCATAACTAGCTTTTATAGTTTTTCATAATTCTTGTAAGATTGGTTTAACTAAATTTTGTTGTTTTTCAGGGTTTTTTTTTTGTTCCACTCTGTATTACTGCAACTGAAAATAAGTATTGTTTCTTTTTTTTTTTTTTTAGCCTCCTTATCTTTTAGAGTTTGCTTTAATTAGAAGCACAGTTATTATAAACAAAAATTAGGAGAGGACAGATGTAGCCTAATGTGACAGCCACTGATGGTAATTGGTGTTATGAAAAGATGTGATGGAGCTGATCCTCTGCTTAGGAGCCTAATTTTGCTTTGTGTATTTTGTGGCTGTTGTCTGATTAAAAGATACCACAAATTTTACGTTGCAGGCAGTTTACTGAATAGGTAAAGGGGAGAGATAACCCAACAGAAATCTAGTAATTCTGATAAGGGTTATAATTCTTTAACTGTGAACAGTTACAGTTGGAAGATACATACACAAAAATCTCTTAGTCGTATCTTAAATGTTGAATAAGTCAGAATGAGGTATGAGCAAGTTAATTTCAGTACATGCTTGAATTTATCTCAGGCTTTGAAGAGAGGAAGCTGAATCTTCATCCCATTATCTCTCAGAATATGGTTTTTATTCCTTCTGTTGGTTTGAAAGTGTGGAAAAGCTGATGAAAACCTTGCAGCTAAACACGTATTTGGGAAAATTTCTATGCTTAGTCATTGGAAAAGCTAGGAAACTTTCAGGTACTTTCATGAATTCTTGGAGGTTTTACTGTTACTGTTTCCAAATATGGAAAGGAAGGACTTTCCTCATATGGAGCTGGAGATTGAGTTGTGGTTTGATTTATTAATCAAGCTGTGCAGCTGAAGCAGGCAATACAGTAACCCACAGCAGAGACACCATACTGTGCATCCCAATTTGTTCTGGAACTTCTTGTATAGATCTTTATACAGGATTAATCCTAATAGCATTAGTGTGGTAAGACATATTGCTAAGTAGACTTAGACTACTAACAAAGACTGAAACAAACAAACAAAAAATCCCTTGGATGTTGCTATTAAATAGCTATTAAATGGCATCAACCTCTTTAACCAATTCCCAGCTTTTTCTCAGACATCATCTTGGACAAAAGGGAAACCGAGCAACGGATTACCAGGAACCATGATAGCACTGTCAGTTTTGAATTAAAGGCTGTTGCCATCCAGTTACTCATCCTTACTCAGAACATTGTAATGAAACATGGTGTAGGCTTAAACTGATAGTTAAAGTCAGATTTGATCATTTTAACACTTGTGTTTCAGCCTTCTATTTCAGTCAAAAGTATCCAGTGGTACAAAGCATTTTAGATAGTTTTCAGATAATTTAATATCTTAAATACTGATGTTTTTAATGATCCTGAAGACATAACTATCAGTAAGCTTAAAACAAATGCGAATGCTGAAAATAGGACTTAAATTTAACACTAGTCTTTTTACTGTATTTGAGGCAAGAATTTCCATAAATTAGGAGGGATGTATCTAAAACGGTGTCTTTCTGGTTTGATACACCGTGTGGGTGGTTTCATAAATCAGCTGCAGTTAAAATGACAGCCCATAGTAGAATGCTCTGCTAATTTAGTTTTGCTAAATGATTCTTTTCTTAATCACCGTAATACATTGTGATTAATGGTTAATATGATAAGTTTAAAGACTGATTTAAATTTCAGCATGTTTTTTCACTTGTCATGTACTGTTTATTCCATGGTCAAGTGGAAATACTTTTCATTGATATAATCAGTTTACACAGTAATTTCAAGCATAATAAGGCGCTGCTTGTTCAAGGCTAAACATACCTTTTTTATGTGAAGTATGAAGCTACTGCTTCTAAAATAACGATCTGAGATATATTGGTTCTTAAGTGGATTGCTCTGACCGTTGAAATACCGGTGAACTTCTGAATACTAATTGTGGAAGAAACCATTTGTTTTTCAGATGATCAGAAGTAAAAGCTAGTGTATGGTAGGGACAAGGTATATGTTCCTATGCTTCAGAATAGAGAGGAGGTTTAATATGAAAGGCCAGGTTTGCAGAGACACGTTCTCTGCTGCTTTTGCTAACAGGATCCCCAGGGGCTGTGACTGTGACACCTGCCTCAGTGCTGTCCACACGTTTCACAAGAAGACTAGGCCAAAAAATCCGTCTGAGCTGACTCCCACTCTGTGCTCTCCATGTTAAAAAGGATGAGTACAGGTGATTGCAGTGATCATAGTACCAGGGTCATGGTATGTAACCATGGTGAAAAGCAGTGCTGTGAAAGTTTATGGGAATGCTTTTGGCATAACATCATTTTTGAACTGTATGTGTGGCAGTTGATTTTTTTTTTTTTTTTTTTTTTAAGGGCAGGGATTCTGTCATCTACATGAGTTATCCATGGATATCTCATGGCTGCTATCTGAAAGGCTGCTATTCTTTAAGGTGTGTATTATGCATCATTCATTACAACAATCTTCCTTCGATACCAGCAAGCCCTGGCTGTGAGGTGGTTTGTTTCCTTCCCCATTTGTCCATTGCTGCTTTCCAAACAGGGCTTATGATCTTCCTTGTGGCCAGTCTGGCGTTTGTCTTTCTCCTCTATATAGAAGAAGAAAGGGTGAGACAGAAGAGGTGAAATAAAGAAAAAAAAAAAAAAAAAAAGAAGCAAAAAAGAGAAGCCCTTCTGGAAGTTATCTGCCTGTCCCAAGGTATTACATTGTGCTAATGCCATCTACTTCATGCAGGAGCTGGTTCCAGTTGACGTCCTCTAACCAAAGCCTAGTTCTGTCTCCCTGTGCATTGCTAGAGCTGTGGCTAAGCTGTTCAGCTGCCAGGCATTGTCTGGCGGTAAGGGGAGTGGTGGTGGGGGAGCCCCAAGTTTAAAAAGGAAGACAGGCAGAAATCGCCTTAGACGTATGCAACACTCCCAGTGGTTTCAGTGGCCAAAGCTACTGCTTAGGTTGACTTGGGAGGACTTGGCTGTTATTACAAAAGAATAGGCTAGAGAGTATCATGTCTAGAAATTATTTTTTCAGTGACATGAGCTATCCTAGACAAGTAGCTAACATAATAGGTGGAAATGTATTTCACTGTAATTTTTTTAAACTTACAGCATTATTCCTCTGTCTGCCAGTATCCAACCTGGAATGGCTCTTACATTGCTGTCAGGAAAAACTTCCCTCCAATGAGGTGCTGCATGTTTGCTCTTTCCGTGCAATTATTAGTAAGGTCTTGGGAACCTGAAATCCCCAGGTTGTCCCATATTTCTCATCTGTTTTCCCTGTGTAGTGATGCCATAAATGAGGGGTTGTTCCACAGCCTCTTGATGCGTCAGTCTACTCCGTTGTGCTGCTGTGTAGATGTCTGGCAATGCAAGATCATAGAATCATAGAATGGTTTGGGTTGAAAGGGACCTTATAGATTACACAGTTCCAACTCCCCTGCCATGGGCAGGGACACCTTCCACTAGACCAGTCCCGTCCAGCCTGGCCTTGAACACTTCCAGGGAGGGGGCAGCCACAACTTCTCTGGGCAACCTGTTTCAGTGTCTCACCAACCTCACAGTAAAGAATTTCTTCCTAATATCTAATCTAAATCTACCCTCTTTCAGTTTAGAACTATTACCCCTTGTCCTATCACTACCCTCCCTGCTAAGGAGGCCCTCCCCATCTTTCCTGTAGGCCCCCTTTAAGTACTGGAAGGCTAATATAAGGTCTTCCCGGAGCTTTCTCTTGACCGAACAACCCCAACTCTCTCAGCCTGTCCTCACAGGGAGGTGCTCCAGCCCCCTGGCCATCTTTGTGGCCTCCTCTGGACCCGCGTGAGCAGGTCCATGTCCTTATGTTGGGAGCCCCAGAGCTGGACACAGAACTCCAGGTGGGGTCTCACAAGAGCGGAGTAGAGGGGGAGAATCACCTCCCTTGACCTGCTGGCCATACTTCTCTTGAGGGCAGCCCAGGATACGGTTGGCGTTCTGGTCTGCGAGTGCACATTGCTGGCTCGTAGTCAGTTTTCTATCCACTACTACTCCATAGTCCTTCTCCACAGGGCTGCTCTCAATCCACTCATTTCCCAGCCTGTATTTGTGCTTGGGATTGCCCCAACCCATGTGCAGGACCTTGCACTTGGCCTTGTTGAACTTCGTGAGGTTTGCACAGGCCCACCTCTCAAGTCTGTTAAGGTCCCTCTGGATGGCATCCCTTCCCTCAAGCGCGTTGACAGCACCAGACAGCTTGGTGTCGTTGGCAAACTCGTTGAAGGTGCACTCAATCCCACTGTCCATGTAGCCAACGAAGATGTTAAACAGCGCCGGTCCCAGTGCCGACCCCTGAGGAATGCTGTTTGTCACTCGTCTCCACTTGGACATTGAGCCATTGACCGCAGCTCTCTGAGTGCGACCGTTCAGCCAATTCCTTATTCACTGAGTGGTTCATCTGTCAAATCCATGTCTCTCCAATGTGAAGACAAGGATGTCGTGTGGGGCAGTGTCAAATGCTTTGCAGATGTTGTCTGATGGGGAGGGATCAGGCACATAGCAGAGAGTGGACTGTATGAAATCCAGGCAGCATTTCTCATCAAGTATTACTTTTGCATTTCTGAACAGGAAACAGTCAGCTTTTGGCTAAAAATGGAAAACTTCCTTAATTTTTATGGGTGCTTTTATTTTTTTTTTTGATAAAAATGAACTATTTTTTACTGAAAACATACACTTCATGGAAATAAAGCTTGTAAACAGAAAATAAAACCTAAGAAAATACAGTTTTGAATGAGAATATATGTAATCTTTACAAAGCACAGAAATTTTATGAGGAGCTATATTAACTCAACCGGTTGTTGAAAGAACACATTAGAGATAGCCTGAAGTTTGAACATAGAAATGTTTAATAATACTGTGTATCCTCGGTCTTAAGATGCTTACTTAGTGCTTAGTCACTCTGTAGAAATTGGGCTGCAAATGTTATTGTGTCTAAAATGCTATGCCTGTTGTCTTGTACCTCTGAAATGTTAGAGACACAAATGGGGTAGCTGGCAGACATGGGAAGCTGTGAGTGGTAACTGAAAGTGTGAGTGCCTCACATGGTCGTAAGGTGAATATTTTGGTTTGAGACTGAAGATGCTAGAAAGTAGTTAATAAGAATAATTTTCCTGATAGTGTTGCTGGCTCCTAATAATATACCTTTTTTTGGAATAACCTGTTTAGTTTTGTTATTTCCCTTTTTTTTGTGGTCTTTCCTCTAATTGAGTTTTTTGTTTGTCTGTAAAGTTGGAAGATAAATCTATGAAAATGAATAAATCATGGTTCTGAAGATGAGTAGGCTTTGGCTATTAAGGTTGTCTATAAAATGCCAAAGCAAATAGTAGGAGCATATCGTAAAGGTGTAAAATTTCAAATGAAAAGGGAGATGCCTGATAGATTGCAGTTCTGAGCTGCTACAGCCTTTGGTACTAGATATTACAGCACTATATTTACACATTTACCATTAAACCATTTGACCTTTCTGTACCTGGAATATAACTGCCTTGATCCTTCTGGTTTCTGCACTAAGGGATTGATGACAGCATGGTACTCCAGCTGTACTCATTGATGCAACTTTTCAGTTTTTGTAAAGCACTTCTATTTTAAGGCCTTTTAGTTTGGTCTTTTCAGCACATGACTATACAAAGACAATGCAGTTAAACGTAGTTTTGCTCACTCTGTTGAAAACAAATCTTGGTCGGTTGGTCTCTGCAGTCAGTGGCCAGGATGAATAGGTGGGATTTAGACTCATTACAGGAACCTGTTCATGTTGCTTCTACAAGGCATGACTGACACAGTATTTTTAGAGTAAATACTTCTAACACAAATCCAGTAAACCATGAAAGAGTTCTGTACACTGTAGAAAATAGTGTTGGGATGCATTTGACTTTCTAGCATGTGTAAATATTTACCATTTGGCTTTGTGCTTCTTCTTCTAGACATTACCCAAAGCAGTCCTTCACTACAGTGGCTGATACACCAGAAAATCTTCGCCTGAAGCAACAAAGTGAATTGCAAAGTCAGGTAAATCAAGTAATTCTTTTGTCTCATTATATTAGACTGTCAGTCCACTTCTCTGTAGTTTTTCTAAGTAGTATTAGTATTTCTTTGTACTGATATATAGTAGCACTCTAATTTATTTGTAAAAAATATTTGTACATTGGTATAACACTGCAAAACTCAGGATTTTATTTCTGATCTCACTTACACTAGTTACCATGCTATTGTAAGTCCACTGACATCACTGAAAGTATCTAAGTAGTTTTTAATGTTTGAAATGTTACAGCTCAACCCAGAGGGTTCATTTGCCTCAGACAAACTGTCATTGTTAGATTGCATCAAAATTAAATCACAAAATAGCAGTGTGATTAGCAAACAATTAATTTGTCATTAGCAAACATTTAGAAGCCTTTAATACTTGTCGGCACCGAACTGACTGGATGATCAGTTTATGGACCTGTTACGTCCTCTGTGAACTCATATATGGTGCAGTCTGTAAGCCAGTTGTGATAAATGTTACCGATCAAAATTTATGTAAATTAATAAGAAGTACCTTCAAATTAAAATGTAGAAAGAAAAGGGAAAAAAAAAAAGAAGAAAACGGCAATGAAGACTTATGTGACCCAAACATGATGTTTGTATTCTATTGTTACTTGGTAGTCCATAACATACAGGTCTTATTAATATTAATCCCTTAAAACCCGGACAACTCCCCACTCCCCCCAGAATCACTTTTCTATTGTTTGATTTTATGCAACACTAGAAGTTGGCCTGGCTCTGTGAGACAATTGATAATATTTGATAGCATTTTATTTTGTGAAAGGTTTTTTTGTTTTGTTTTTGGTTTTTTTTACTATTGAGGTTTTAGTCTTGATTTAGTTGCAATCTCTTATTATAAATTGATAATTATCGTTGTCAATTAATGTAATAAAAACCTGTAGCAGAAAACAGACAATAGGCAACAAGAGCTTTCTTGTTTGGGAACCTCTCTGTAGGTTAATGGGGGAAGTCAAAGGAGTGTTAAAGAGAAATGCTAGCACAGATATTTACCATGATATAAATTTAAAAAAATCCTTTACCTTTTGCCATTACAGTTACAAAACTTAGAGAAATTCTTCTATGCCAGGATTCTGCCATCTGTAAAGAGGAGAGTTTGTGAAATGTGAAATGTTTGTGAAATGTACATCTCCTCTTGACTTCAGTGGATTTTAGAGTGGATTGCTTCATTTTCTTCTAGTTCAGTGGTCCTGTGTACTATAGTTACCACTCTCTCACAGAGATAAGAGGAACTTGTAAACTATACTTTTTACAGGTCTGTTTAAAAGAATATAAACTTCAAGCCCACTATTTTTTTAGTGGTTTGATAGAAAATGTTGGGATTCGGGAGAAAAATTTTGCTCCTCTCTCTTGTCAGTTTTTCACTGGATTGTCTTGTGTATCTGCACATGCACCCACACGCGTATGGAATTAAACAAATCTCAGGCCGAAACTTACAGCAATATCAGATACATGCTTTGCCCGTGGCTATCTCTGTCTCCTTATCCTCAGGATATCCGTTACACCATGGGTGAGTTTGCCTGCTGGAACTTTATAAGGATTCAGCTACACGAATCTAATTTGGTGACAACTCTCTGGTGATGGGCAGAGTGGAAGAGAAGCCGGCTGACTTCCTCACAGCTATGTCACCTGCCTCAGGAGCGTGGGGTGAAAAAAGCTGAGACAAAGATTTCAAACCTTGGGCTCACAATTCTGTACCTTAACTCTAATGTAGATCGTAAGCCTTAATCTAAAAGGCCCTCAGGGAAGCCTCCAAAGCCATATTTTTGAAAGTACTGGCAAAAAACAGATTTTCATGGGACTGATTTTTGTAAGTAGGCTTTAACTGGAGAGCTTGTTTGAAATTGGTTAAGAAAAGTATGGATGGGAGGAATCCTGTTTGGGTGTTCAGAGAGGACAGCTCTCCTGTATGAAGTTCAGGCAGATCAGAATCTCATTTAGGAAACATACCTTGTCTTGAAGCAATCTATTTTCTCTGTGGTTATTGTGATAATACCTCTGAGAGACTAGGGGCTATTGGGAATTGTCAGGGAGGTTTAGAGGTCAACTGATAGGTATCAGTTTGAGTTAAGACTGACATAGGACTGAACTAATTTCTGGTTTATGACTGTGTGCTATTCCAATACATGATGGGCTTGGTACATCTTCAGTTTAGCTAACACATTCCAAACTTGCCTGTATCAGTTGTCTGTCTTGGCTAAATGTTGACTAACCTAAGGAGTGTGATCTACTTCTAGAGCCTATAAGAGAAATGGCTTTCCCTAACCTATTTGAAACATGTTGATATGGCACTTTGGAGGTGTAAGGAAACTTGTTCTGATATTGTTCTCTATGTGGAAACAGAGGACTTGCTATTCTAGGACTGAATAAGCAATATCCACGAGAAACTTGGAGTTTGCTTGTGTATAAACTTGCTGCAACTGTTTGCAATGCACTGGCATAAAACTTGGAAATGGAGAGAAACCCTTACTTTGTACAATGTGCCTTTTTTTCAAGGCAGTAAAAGATTCACAGTCGATGCAAATATAGTTCTAAATTGTAAGGGCATGAATTTACCTACTTGGAAGAAAGGCTATAATGTTTCTGATCATCATTTGTTTCCTTAGTGTTGATTCACATCAAGACTGTGTAAAGTAGCCTAGCCTGTAAATTGTTTCAGTGCTGAAATAAAGATTTCAGGGACCTTTCATAATCCAATTTAAATGTTGTCATGAAGTAAAACTGTATATTCTGATTAATTTCTGTAGTACTTTGAAGAGTACAAGAACAGAGAAATCGCCATCCTGAATCAACCTTATTGGTTGTCTAGTCCATTGTCCTGTCTTTTCAGAGAAAGTTGCAAGACTCCCAACTTGAGTTGTTGGGAGTCTCGTTTGAGAAAGAAGTACCTGAAATCTAATTTGCCATTGTTCAGGTCTCATCCTATTTCAGTGCGGTGCAGCAGAAAAAAAGTGTGTACATGACTCAGGAAAACCCTTTCACAGGAAACCAAACTTGGCTGGATAGAACCACGTTACTACTTTGCAGTATTCATCAGAGCTGCTTGAGTCTTCTGCCAGTGCAGTCACAATTTGGGATTGATCAAATTCTGTGTTAGATAATGTAAAAAATTATATTAACTTCTGAGTAAGGAGAAATGCTTTTCTACAGTAATAGCTGCTTTCTAGTTTCTAAGTAAACATCTTTAATGCTTTTAGTCTGAAGAGGCACAACCCTGTGCTTAACTGCAGGACTCCAAGCGTCTTTTCAAAATCTGTAGCTTTAGAGCTATTGTTTATCTTACTCAGCAAAGCAGGAGGAATTAGTAAAGGAAACACCATTAAATATCGTATAAGCTAAAAGACACGTGTTTTTGTAAATTTGTTGTTTTGATTTCCATTTAAGCAGTAGTTGACAGTGTTTTAAGTTGAAGTACTGGGTCTTTTATCAAGAATCCATTAAGGTCAGCATCAGGTGCCAGGCTGTCATGTTGTCATAACATGAGGAGCAAAACAAACAAAACCAAAATACTGTTTTCTGGAGGAGTCAATAGAAAATGAATTGCTCTTTAGAACATGTGAAAAATGATGTTGTTAAGAAGTCAAATGGCAACATTTAAAAGCTTTCCAGAGAACGCTCTCCTTCTACACAATATAATTTCAGATCTGTTCCTTCCTTTAGCCTTTTGCTTCCATGGGCTTTCATTCAACTCAGTAGTTTGAAGGAGGCACAAACGCATTTTAGGAGAGGCTCTAAGTTTGATTTCCCATTCTGGAAAGCTCCCCATTTCAGTGTGCCTCCTGACCGAAGGAAAAAGAGTTTTAAGGGCTTTCATCCTCTAAATAAAGAGTATAGACAGGGATCCAGTGTCTTGAGCAAGATTTTTCTTTATGCCTCTCTGATGGAAAATCCCTGTCTTTGTTGGCAGTTAGTGCATTCTCTTACTCCATAACATACAATGGATACCTTCCATGTGCACTTGCCTCTCCTAGATGAACTCAACTACAGAAGTTACTGATATGCTCCTCTCAGCTGTGTTTACTTGGGAATTGCCTTCATGTACCTTAGCTACTGATCTCTCTAACTTTATCAGTGCAAATTGCTCCGTGTCCTTTAGTTCTTGTCTGTGGCAATGCTGTGTAGATCAAAAGCAGCAACTCCAGTTGAACTTGCAGAAACAAAGAGAGATGTTCTGCAGAAGTTCTTGGCAGGAAGGATATTGAAGTGTTGGATCAAAGGGAGGGCTGATGTGTAAGGTGGGTTCTCGTGCTCCAACACTTTCTGAGGAAATCCACTTTCCGGTAAGTCTTGGGGAACTTGATACAAAATCACGGGTATTATCCTACTGCCTTCTTGTCCTAATCTCTGGTGACACAGCCTGAGACTGCTGTACTTGGAAACTTCCAGTGCTCTTTTTCATATGGGAGAAAATACTTTCCTCGTACTTCTCTTACAGCAGTTTGGATAACTGAAAGTGTATGGGGTGTTTATCTGTAGGAAGAAACACACTTGCAGTTTTTCTTGTTAAATAGAGTTCATAAAATGTTGATTTTCAAGAAGTACCATCTTTCCTTAGGAGACATACCCAACTGAATCAGACTATTATCCTAATAGTCTAATGTTTTAAGAGTCCTTACTTTCTCAGGAATTGCTTGTCTTTGTATCTTTATCTGCCAGCTCTCACCAGGATAATCATGGTAATATTGAGCATTTGGAAGAGAGTGAACCTCAGAAAAGGGAATAAAAAATCCTTATAGTCAGGTGTTTGTCTCTAGAATGGCCGCATTCCTCTCTGTTCAGGTTGAAGAAGAGACAGACAGCGGTTCCCTGTGAAAGCACGAGAGATGATGGGTGTGAACTGAAATACAGAAAATTCCGTTTATACATAGGGAAAAACTGTTCCAGTGTGTGGGTGGCTGAACACTGTCACAGGTTGCCCAGAGTGGTTGTGGAGTGTCCATCCTTGGAGATTTTCAGAAGAGGACTGGACACAGACCCGAGCAGTCTGCTGTAGCTGACTGTGCTTTGAGTAGTGTGATGGACTAGATGATCTCCAGAGTTCCCTTTCAGCTTCAGCTGTTCTCAGATTCTGTGATTCCTTTCTGTCCTTTCTCAGGTTCCTCTTGACCATTTCTGTCGTCTTCTTTCTTGCTGCCTTCTCTGTGCCTCTCTGTTCCAAGAATATGCGTTAGCAAACTTCCAGGCAGATTCTTTTTATTAGCTGTTTTTCTTGATTTATTAAAAAGCTTTTTTCAGTTTATATGCTCTGCTTTTATGAAGTCTTTGGAATGAACTGCCATAGTGAATGCTATAGGGAAATGAAATGCTGGATGGATTACTAAAGCAGACATTTAATGGATTTCCTAGGGTACCCTGTGTGAACTCATTGGAAAAGTCATGGAGAAAACAGTCCTTGGAGCTAGAGGCAAAGATAAAAATATCCTCCTTCAGCTGAGGAAAAGAGGAAGAAATATGGGATAGCAAGCAGAGAGGCCTGATTATAGCTTTATGGGTGATTTTGTAAGTTGTGCCAGAGGTCCCTGGAAAAGAATTCAGAGATGGAATTTTTCCAGATAGCCATCAGATACTGATTGTTTATTGGCTCCTCTCTCCAGTTGTCCAAGGATCTGAACCCAATCTACTGTATGTGTATGAAGAGAGGGGTGGGAGAATGGAAAGAGTACAGGCTTCTCAGTCATCTTCTTGCTATTACTTGTGACTGAGAAGTCCTGGAGTAGTTGATTGGGTTTGTGCATTAAAATAAGCCCACGCTGCCTGCAGGAAGTTCTCCTTTGCTCCCCTGTGAGCCCCTGCACAGTAGCATTTTGTAAATCATGCCCACCTACTAAATGTGACTTTTTTTCAACTTGTGATTTGTTCCTTCTTCCCCTCTGAAGACTATTTAAATGACTTGTTTTATCTGTGTGAGTCAAAGGCATAAAAGTCATTCTTGATGTGATAATACAAAGCTTGAGAGGAGTGCAGGAGGCAGAATGGATTTCACTCTTCTGGGAAAATGATTGTCACCTCTTCTGATTGTTACCTTGCTGAGTACGTGTGGGACACTACATCCTGTCTGCACTGGACTGGCTCCTGTTACTGTGCTACCATGTATCTACACTGTTTCTGTTTTTTTTTTTTTTTTCTTCTTCTTCCTGCAGTTACTAGACAGTCTGTAAGATTGAGGCTGTGACAGTAGTGCTTCCTCTCCTTTCCTGTCTGCTACTCCTCATTGTCACAGAGGCTGGACCAGCACGTGGAGATAAAAAAGTTGTAACCCTGTGGTCAGGAGACACCAGAACATGAAGCAAAGATACTAAACAGTGTGTAGTACTGTAATAATTAATAAACAGATTGCGAGGCGGAGAGGGAGTTTCTCTGTGGAATACACTGACTTATTTTTGTGTTACTGACACATTTGTAGCATCCTGAAATTCTTTGATTTTGCAGGTGGAAATAAAAATCTTCTGTTGGCACATAAGATACAATTATAGACTACTTTTTGAAATAGAAAAGAAGAATGGTTTGCTTTAGCTTTGAGTTGTTAAGACTTAAGTCTTAAATCTGATTCCTGGTACTGGCTGTGTATCCTACATTTTTTTAAAATTCTTTTTTTCATCTACTGCCACTGGCCTCTATAATTACACAGAATTTTACACTAACTTCCAATGGTAACGTGCTGGTCAGTGTAACAAAAGTTACTTGTATAAAGTGGGGAATAGTATTTTTTTGTTTGTTTGTTTTTACTTGTTTATAAAAATAACTTTTTTCTTGTAATGTTGACTGTTCTTTCCCTTATTTTCTTTTTGGGCCAGAAAACACCTTGAAAATCAGTAAGTTAAGCCGTGTCGATAAAAGCAGTACATTCTCTTCCTTTTATCTGAACCTGTGTATCTGCATTTATAACTAAGGGCACAACTACAGGTTTCAGTGCCTGAGCAAAACAACTGCTTCAGACCATTTTTTTTCATATTATTTCTTCATTTCTCTGTAGAAAAATCTGCAAAGATGATGATGGAAGGAGCACATTGCAAAGCAAAGATGAATACTTGCCCAACATTCAGAGGAAACTTTAGACAGACTTGCACATGAGCATCTATGGAAAATGTCTATCTATCTAACTTTTCAGCTTTTCACTGTTGATTTGATGATACGAAAGTAAAAGTGCCAGCATTTTTTTTGCATTAGTGCTTGTTCTGTTGTTAATATCCATAGTGATTTGAAAACCTGATGTAATTTGCTAGGGGAAAATCAGAACTGAACTACATTAAGGAAGCACAATAGCGTCTGCAGAGACTCAGAAGCAAGCAGCGCAAACTGTTCCTGCTGGTCGAAAAATTATGAAGTCTATAAAATACACAGTCTCAGGAGAAAAATCACCTCTCCCAGTGCCAAGACTCAGAAGTAGGATGCAAAATATATGAATATAATGAGATCCATTTTTCTAGCATATGTTGATGAGAAAAAAAAATTGTACGTTTTCTCTTTCACATGTCTATTTCAGATGCACATAATGTTTAATTGTAAAAAGTGAAGGGGTAATACATTTATGTGAAATATAGGTAATTTTTGTAGTAGGATGAGGGCAGAGCAGTCATGACTATTAAATAGAGTACTTATTGAGCAAAACTATTTTTATAGACTTTCTTATGACATCGAATCAATGTACAGCAAGTAGGACATCCTTAATAGAAAATCTAGGATCAATAAAATTAAAAGTGGTTCAGACCAACTTTATCTGTACAACCACCAGTAATAGAAAGGGGACAAGAGAGGCACAGAATTCACAGCTGTTATTTGTAAGATGAGTTGTGGAATTCTTAACTGCTTACTAACTTAAAAATTAAGATGTTATCAGAATTTCTATGATTTAAAAAAATTATTAATCTCTTACATTCTAATCTTTAAATTTTTTTTTTTTTTTTCCTAGGCGGGGAAGGAATGGGGAACATTCACTGAGTTTGGGCCATACTAACATGTATGGTATTTTTCATGTCTTGTCAAGTTTCTCTTCTGATTGTCTTGAGCTTCTTTCTGCTGTTTATTTTTGGACTTAGATTTCTTTTAAATGGTTGCTCTGTGCAACTCTGTTGCAGGAAATTGGATGCTGTGATTCTTGTTAGTTATGTTTTTGTTGCATTACTGCACGGCACTTAAACCCACATGAAGGAAAAATGCGTTCCATTGTAGAGAATTGAAGAATGGGAACAGAACAATAGTCATAAGAAGTGTGGCATTCAGGGACTGCAAATCAGATGCCAAAGACCTATCTGTACTGCTAAGTACAAGAGGGCCAGGAAGAAATTCCTGATCCCGAAGACAAGTACTGTGTACTGGCTTATGTCCACACTGTGTATGGCTGCTCCCCTTATAATGGATATATATATTTTTCCAGTTTGCAGTGTTTGAGATAGGGTGAGGGCTGCATACCAGCCCGTCACAGTTGCACTTGTGAAGCATGGAACTGAGAGTCCATGAAACCTGATGTCACGTGGGGAGTTTGTGAGGTCAGTGTTCTCTTGGTTGTGTGGAGTGGCTGATCAGGTCAAAGGGAGCAGAACTGGTGCAGGCATGTCCATGCTGCTTGTCCGGAGTGCTCCCTTGACTGGAGTAGACACTGAGCTGTGCTTGGTCTTGCCTTGGGGATGGCAGTACAGCACAGCTGGGGAACATGCTCAGCTGTGTGGGCTATCGAGGTGCCAGTACTGAGTTTGTTCCCTTGCCCTCTCCTATTTAGCAGAGTATTTGTACCAAGGAAGTCTGTCAAAGCCAGAAAATGAGATCACATCACTCTTTCTTCCCTTTCTGGGCTTCAGATCTGCATCTTTCAGAGATTGACAGATTTAGTCAAACTGGGTTCATGTAGTCTCGCTTCCTATTGCTGACACTGCTGGTTTTTTCCCAAAACACTTTGTGGTTATTGTGATCAGCAAGAGGAAACTTGACTCAATGGATGACTGGTTCGATCCAGTGTGGATTATTGGTAATGTCAGCATTAAAAGGAAGGACAGTTAAGGAGCAGGCTTTTACTTATTCACCCTGGGATGTAAAAAAGGAATTTTCAGGAATGTGTTTTTAGCCAATGCACTGTATTAGCTGTTTTAGAATTTGTTTTCTTTTCTTGATGTTGCCAGTGTCTTCCTCCAGGAAGTTCTTAGTCTTTGCCCTAGACTTCCATTTGTGTCATGATGGGGATAAATGATCTCTTTTTTTCCCAGCAAATTGTAGTGGCTGGCATATTTAATAATTTGAAAGTGGCATATGAGTATTTTTGTTAATATCCTTTCATCCAAAGTAAAAGCTCAATATTTTCTTTTCCAGTGTGAGATTATAACAATGAATTCTTCCTACATCAAAGCATTGGATTAACCCATTTGGCATTTCACATTGTGACAATTAATGGCTTCCATTTAGTTCCTCATTTTAAGCTCATATCTTTTCAGAAGTACTGACCTGTGTCTTACCAAGGAACGAAGGTAGTCATCCATCTTGTTATAATGAAACCAATTTTTATGTTCATCTGTGGTAATTTCTTAACAAACTTCAGACGTTCTGGACTGAGAATTTCTAGAGGCAAGGTTAATTTTTCTCTTCATTTTTTCTTGTCCTTATTCTCATGGCCTTACATTAATGTGTTGAAAGAATATGATAAATGACTATATTTCTCCTAATTGTATTGGTTCTTTGAAAATGTTTTGAATTTGGTCCTTATCCCTTTGTAAAGTTTTATTCCACAAGGATGAGCCATCTTTACTCTTTAGACATTACTTTTCTTTCCTGCTGATGCTACAAGCTAAACCTGTCAATTTTTCTAGTTCAAGGGATTCCAGAGAGTGATCATTGCTCTCAGTGTTGTGTTGATTTGCAGATATTCATGGCTCTCTTTCAAAGGAGAATGCAAATGGAAAGTTTTAACATATATTTGAGTTTACCGATAGATTGAGAGATCAAATCCTACTTTAACATCTTCTGGAGATTGCCTCAAATCCATGGTTAGTTTGTCCCATAGTTGAATATTTTTTTCCTGGCATGCAATAAACTTATTGCATATTTCTACTGTGATGGGAATGTAGAATTAGAGAACAGAATTTCTATGAGCATGATTATATTTATTTTTATTTGATGCATTAATTTTTTCATAGAATGCATGCACTATTTAGATCTATATTGAAAAAAAGGAAAATATTGATTTACCTACAGACTTCTCCCATGTGATTACCTGTGATGTAAGTCTGCTTCTGAAGAGCCTTTCTAAGTATGCATTTTGTTTAGCAGTTACTTGTATCTGCTAAAGTATTTTAAATTGTTAAAGATTTCTGTATAACAGTTGAGTGGCTGGATTTCTTTACCTTTTGGCTTTTTTTTGAGTGTAACAAAAAAAAGTCTATACAGATACATGTGTGTAAAACAGCTGTCACCACTGTGTGCATTGGCAACTGAATAGTACCCTTTAAATACGTTATTAATTCTGTTTCCAGTCAGCATTTGTTCTGGAGGTGGCCTTAACAAAATGACCAGCAAAGCTGCTTAATAGGAGAAATCCAAACCTGGTGAGAGTGTCACATTCTCTTAATTGGAAGTCTTATAAAATAGAAGCTTTAAGCAAATGAAATAGCAAAAAGAGAGCTTTAGCCTTAGTGGAGAAATTAAAAACTGAATAAACAAAATCTCTCTCATTCCCAATGTTCCCCAACAAAATGCGGTAGGCTGGCTTCTGGATTTTGAATAGCTGCAGAACAGCTTTGTCTGCTCCAGCCAGAGACACTTTTTGCACTTTGAAGTTTTGTGGATCTTTCTCTCTGCCTGTCTCTCTCTTTGACATTGTTTTTCAGTTCTTGGTAATTTCTGCCTGTCTGTGGTCTGTCCGCTTATGGTGCAAAGAGCACTTGTAATATGCTGTGTGTGACTGCGAGAAGAAGGAAGGAGAGACTGGCCTTGGCTTGCCTGGTGGTGCAAGGCCAAAACAACACATGAATCAGAAATCGCATGGTATTAGGCCTTTCAGAGTATTTGGAAGAAGAAGAAAGGCAGTAGGGTTCCTGGGCAGTCCTACCCCTTGACCCCAATAAAAGGCCATGAGTGTTCGTCAGCATTTTAGTTGGTCATTTTCCTGATGCTTAGGTTACTTATTGATGGGGCTGTTTTAGATCCAAGAAATATATTGTCCTCCTGATTTATTCTCAGATGGTGCAGGGACCATTCAGAGTTCAATGATTTCTTGTAACTGCTGCCTTGCAGGATGGATTGAGGTCTATTCAGGGTGGTAGTTTGTCAGGTAGTGCTATGCTTGCAGGAGATTATGTTGATGGGCTTTCAAGTGAAAGGGTCAGGAAAGAAAGAGAAAGGAAAAAGAGTAGGATTAGTATAATGTTTAACCTTGCCTAAAACAAAGTGGGTGGAAGAAAATACTAAATGCTTTCATTGCACCAAATGTTAGAGCTTTGAAGATAGTTGGTGGAAACTTTTTTTTTTAACCAAAGATTTAATGTTAGAATCTGCCTGGAGCACAGTTGTGGTTTTTTCCAGTAGCTTACTAGACTGTAAATTTTGAAGGGCAAAATACATAAGCTGTTTTAATTAAGAAAGGGAAAAAAAAAAAAAGAGAAAAAAGCTGTTGCCTACTGTCTCTTCTGGTCCTTTGGCACTGAACAATCAAATCAGAAATTAAAAATACTAATTTGATATCAGTGATCAAAATTTAAATATTTTTTATTTATATAAACTTAGAGTTCAGTTCAGTTATGTTTAAAATGTAAACATTTCTATATAAATAAATCTACATTTACTTTATACATTTTTAATCTCTTGTGAATTAAAAATAGTTGAATTTCACTTGAAATAAAACAATTTTACTGGGGAAAATTAAGCATAAATTTCTTGTTTTAAAAATTTTTCAGGAACTATAGATAAATTGCTTTAAAGCTGTAGAAGAAAATATGCAAATGTGAAGGAAGGTACCACATATATCAAGAGCAGTGCTCATTTTTGCAATGTAAGATAACTTTTTAATAGCATAATATAATTATCAGTAAATGGTTTGTTGATATAAACTTAAATGTGGAAACAAGGTCAGAAGAATGGTCCAAGTTGTTCAGCCCTGTCAAGATGGGAGTAAGAGAGATAAGTATGTTGAGGATGGGATGCTCCAGTGCCTGGGTGATAAGGCTGGAATGTGAGGACCCGTTGTAGAGGCAGGTCAAGCATGTGGTACAGAACTGTGAGAAGTGGGGAACATGGCTTGTTTTGATCAACAGAAAATGTTTGGATCACTGTATAAGAGGAGAATCAAAAAAATCAAATGATGGTATATTTGACTTCAGTAGTGGTTTTCTGCTACACTGTTGACATGTATACCCTTACGTTGTTAGTACTATGCCTTGTGAACATGGTGGCCTTTGCCACCAGCTTGAATCCATGGTTACTCCTTATGGAATGAAATGAGCACTGGAGTCTCATGATACTGCTGCTGCTGGCTCCATCAGCTACTGCAACAGAAGCTACGCTTCCTTTTCCATCCTTTTAAATTTAACTCACTCCTTCAGTTAAATTCCATTCTTTTCCAATCTCTCATTCCATTTTACAGCCTTAAGCCCAGCTCTTGCTTTTGGCATTTGCTTTTACTTTGTCTTAGCTCTACTTTGCAGTCTGGCCTGCCAGATTCTTGTGGTAATATGTAAATTGAGTGTGCAGGAATTGGAATATTTTTAAATGAGTTACACCAATGAAAAATGGAGCTGCTGCCTTGGAAGGCTGTCAGCGGGGCACAGCGCCAGAGATGGCAGAACTCAGTGGGTCAGCAGCCACCGAGTAAAGAAGTGGAGGGGATGTGGAGAGCAGGCAAAAATGGAGGACCAATGGTAAAATACTGTGCCTAAGGCAGAGCCTCAGTTCCGGTAGAGTCCGATGTTAGGGAAGCACACGGAGAGCTGTGCTAAGCAGAGCACCTGCTGTGCTGACAGCTGTCTCTCTAGACTGCTGGTCATCTTATTTTATAGCACCCTATGGAATGTTCTAGTTCCTGGAAACATGGTGAGAGGGCTCACCAAAAACTATTGGTTCATGTTTCACCTGTGCTGCTTCCTTCTGTTCAGAAAGGAGGGGAAGAAACTCCCTGGTGACCATAAGTATTGCAGGTGTTTATTTTAAATAGAAGCATGGGATGTGCAGAAATATGCAATCTGGACACTCCCTCTTTCTGAGGGAAGTCCCACCTGCTTGTGGTGAGTTGAGGAATGGATGTTTATGTGTTCTTACCAGGATTCTCTAAATTTTTTGTTAGACTTTGTTTAATGGCAAGTGATTTGACATAAGCATCAATTCCTGCAGCATTTAAGTGTTTCTGATTCATTACTTCTGTCTGCTTTCAAGAAAATTGTGTTTTACTAGTTAAGAGTTTATGTACATTGGGGACTTCTTCATTAATTTTGTTACTGTTTGTTACTGAGCTCTCTGGAACCATTCGGGTTTTATATCTCCCTGATGGAAGAAGAACCTCTAGATCTGATGTACAAAGAATACAGGAATATGATTTTTTTGTTTCGTTGATAGTGAACAAGTCTAGTGGTTAAAATTTTTACTCTATTACTCTTCTGAGAAACCAGTTTGTTTAATTTTCTGATTATGACTCTGAATGGATTTTTGTCTGTTCTTGTAAGCTTTAAATGGGTAGAAGTATGTAAGATCGACTGCAGAAGTGTTATAGAACCTAATATTAACAAAGCACAGTGTTGATTTTAAAGGTGACTACCCAGATAATCAGGAAGATGTAGGCTAAGATAAAGAAAAGATTAGGTATATCTTCAGACATATTGAGAGACTGGCAACTAATCACTGGATTTATACTTATTCAAGATCTATCTGATTGGTTGAAAGGCTGATTTGTGAATGACTAATTTTTTTGATACACCAGAAATGACAAATTCAAAATATTGTTTTGAGTGGAATTTTTTTTTTCCAAAATGTTGGCCCAGAAGTTAAAAACAGTGGAAGTTCAAAAGTTGAAAAAATGCTTTTAGAATTTGAGTACTTAATTAAAAAAAAAAAAGAGGAAAAAATATCAAGTGAAAAAATATTAAGAATTAATGTTGATGCATAAAATGTTTCTGAGTTTTAAGTTACCCTCACCCCCTTTTTAAAAAAAAAAATTGTTAGAAAAAATTTATGGAAACCTTTCATTCAACTCTGTTCAAGAGACCAGGAAGGCTTACCTATTTTCCACTCACTTTGTATACGTATGACTTGAAGCCACCTTCTCTTCTCTCACTTCTTATGTCCAATAGAAATAGAGGAAAATATATATTTCAGACAGTTAAGTTCTCTCTTTTGGTGAACAAACCTCAAAGCAACAGCATTAAGAGTCCCTCCTTGAACACACTGAACCAGGTCCTCAAGTTGTGCAAAATGATTTTATCTCAAGGATTTCTCTTGCATCCCAGTTTAGGTAAAACTGATTTTTAGTATTGGAGAATGACAGCTTTTGCTGTCAGTGGGAACTGCAGTGTTTTCAGCATGGAAATTAAAATTCTTTAATAAACATATGTATTTAATTTTAAGGTCATCCATATGCTTTGTTACGGAAAATTTAGTTTTGTTCAGCAATGGGAGGAATAATAGTCTGGCAAATAGAACTTGTAGGATGCAGTCAAGCGTATAAATGAAAGTTAGTTTTCTCCACTTTTAATAATTACAGTAAAAAATAAATAAGATCATTTAGCTCATTCTTAGCAAATGTTTCTTTGACTCCATAAATCATGTAAGCCTGAAAGATGTTAGTCCATTGAGTTATTTTTAGTATCTATAAATCTTGCCTCTGATGCAGTTAAAACAGAGAAGTTTTTTGGCTAGAATGGAATGTTTCAGTAATAGATTTGTTTCTAACATATGCTGAAGGAAGCTCATACTTTATTTAAAAATAATATGGTTTTAATTTTTCATTCATTTCCCTCTGCTTCAAAACTTTGGGTGCATCATTGATGATGGAAATTAGAACTTGGAATTCTACTGAAATCAAAGGAAAATATTCCTTTGCTGAAACGAGCTGACAGTGTAAAGTCACAGCAGGAACTTCCTGTGTGTGGTGCAGTCATCTCTAGCTGCTTGGGAGCTGGATGCAGTATATCTGCTACTATAGCATGGGTCCTCAGCTAAGCAAATTTGTTCAGCTGAGTAGTTTGTATTGCAAAGACAGTTAAACAGCGGTATTTCAGTATCTTGCATATCTTTTTATGAGGCTGTATGGAGCAATGCAGACTGGGTCTGTAAATAAATTGACTGCAAAGCCTTCACTTGGAATCATAGTTAAGTGGCCAAAATCAAATTATCAAATAGGAACTTCTTCATATTATTGGATATTTAGTTTACTAGAGGTTTGTGGGTTTTTTTGTTTTATTTCATTTTCAGTTTTATGCTGATGTTATTACAAGTCTCTCTGAAATATGGTACCAAAGAAGTCAAGTAAATAGTCTTTGTTGTGCTAGTTGGCTATTAAATGGTAAATTAATATTGTAGTATTAGTATTGTAAGGAAAAAAAAAAGGTAGCTCTACACTGGAATAATACTTTGAGGGGAGAAAAGTTAGCAAATACAATCCCAGGGTTAAACTGGACATTTATCAATAATGTTGCTTTACAAATAAATAGACCATTTCCTTTTTGTAATCGTTGGGATGACAGCAGTAAATTATTCATCTGCAAACTGTTTCTGTACTGAATTGATGGCAGAGGTTCATTGTGCTTACCGGGCTGATTCATGTTCGCTATGTAAATGGTAGAATAGCTCGCTGCTGTTACTACCTTGGTAATGAGCTACAGCAGCGATGGGGAGATGTTATCTGTCTAAGGGAAAAGACAGATATTTCACCTAGGAAAGGAAGGGTTGGGAAAATGTATTTCCTGTCTGGTATTTTATTTGAAAGAGCAGACCAGAAGGAAACATTGGTTTATATCAATACTATCTTCCTTTACTTACCTTTTTTTTTTTTTTTTTTTTTTTTTTTTTTGAGGCATGTATTCTTTGCAGCAGCAACGAGACAAATATTAACAACTGTCCTGACCCTGATTTGGAGATAAATTACTGAAGCATATTATGTCTTAAGGGTGTTTGCTTTGTGTATATTTCAATTATTGTAAGAATGTATGCTGTTGAAAAACAGAGGTTATTGCCCTAGTTCTTTCTTACCTCACTTTCAATTAAATCTGATTTCTGTTACCATAGCATTCCTTGCTCATATGTTGTTCAGTCCAGTGCTGGTCATTTGTGCATATTTTCTATTTGACTCTGTGGCTGTTCTTACTCTTTCTGAACTAACAGTGCTTGTCCAGCATTTTTGGTCTGTGTGTGGGGTGATCAGGCAGCTGTTTTTCACAACTGATGCAATTGCTAATATGTTTCCTATGCATGAAGGCAGACTTCTATTCAGTACCCCTAGGGACTGTAAACATCATTTTTATCATGTTGAAACTACAGGCTCTGTCAGCCCAGTGAAGTTGTTCTCAATTAGTATGAGGTAGTCCAATTCAGAAGGGAATAGCTGCTCCTGTTTGAGCCCATTTTTCTTTGAGTGTTGCCTACACTGATTTCCAGCTGTTACTCTGCAGCTTTGGGGAGCTAATGGGGTTCATTGGGAACATCTATTTCAAAGGAAATGCCCGAGTCAGTGTCTAGTTGAATAATTGGGTATTTTCACACACAAAATAACAGTTAATACCCACTTAGCTGATTGTCTCTCAATGTACATGATCATCCTTTCCAGTCCAGTAATTAAAGAAAATTAAGTGGAACCTTGCTAATTTGCACTAACGTTGGGAACAACCTATTGCCAATTACTGAATTTTGTGAATTAGTGCAAATGAAAACAAGAACTTTTTACAAACTAGGGAGTAACGTGCTGAACCTTATCCAATAATGCCACATTATTATTACACTGCCAATAACTCACCTGTACGTGCAGGGGAAGTTAATAAATTGAGGACAGAATCTTTTTATGCTGGAGTTTGCCCTGTGTTAACTGTGTAAAGATTACTATACTGAGGTCTAAAGTCATATAATGCTTCTTGAATACCATTGCCCTGTTTTCTAATAGAGTTCAATGAGATCTTTAGAGATCTCCTTACATTCTAACATCCCTTAAGTTTCTTCTCTTTTGAAGCAGCTGCAATTGTCCACATGGCTGCTGGAGCCATCACAGCATCTTGCTTTGATCCTTTTGAGCTGTTGCAAGGGGCAGAGAAGCCAGAAAAAACAGCCCTTCTGAAAATCCAGTGCAAGTGAAAGATCACTAACTGCTGTTTTTTCAAAATGTCTCTGTTACCTTTTCTCCTTGAAAGTAGTTTTGTTGACAGTTCCCATGTGTTGCTGCATTACAAGCCCAGTCCTAATCTTTCTTTCAGAAGGCTCCCCCTCCAAACCTGTTTATTGTGTCAGAGCTAACCCTGTGTTTCCTGGACATCCAGTTTTATCTTAGACTTGTTTGGATAGCCCCTAGAAAGCAGGCTGCCTTTTTGCCCACATCCTTTATACTAGCTCTACCCATTGCTTTTGGCATGATCACTGTCCACATTACAATAAAATCCTAAAGGCCCTAATAACTAAATACTAAATAATTCCTGGCTAAAAGGTTAGGTGTCACTTGCAGACTTAATGATTAAGAGGCAGAAGGCTATTTTGGTACGTTTTGAGATTTCTGTACCATCCCTGTCTCACCAAATAATGGCAATCTTTTCATGTTCAGCTATAATTTATCCTCATGTTTTTGCACCTGATCTGAGACTTAGTGAGAAACAGTTGAGAACATGTTTCACCAGAGTTTATTAGACTTCTGTTCCCTAGTTTCAGACACCATCTTTTAATTGTTTTCTATTACTTTTCAAGATAACAACAGCAAATTGGAAGCAGGAGCACTTCTTCCTATTCATGTTCTCACCCTCTGCCTCTCTTTAGGAAGCTTCCACTTCTGAAATGAGTTAAATTTATCTCCAAAGCCAAAATGATTCCTTTGCAACTTTAGCTTTGCAGTGATCCTCTTTAATAGCTGTGCATCTTTCTACGGCCTCTCTCCATCCAGCCTGAGGTGGTATCTGGATTTCTTTTACTGGAATCTCTCCAGTCACAGTAACACAAACTGATTAAAGCCTGTATGCCTGTAACTTTCCAGAGCTCCAGCTTACAGATAGGAAGGTGAAACGCTCTATGTAGAGCAGCTGAATATGCAGTCTATGACCTAATGGCAAGACTATGACACTCTATTCAGATGACCTGCTTTTCAGCTTAGGCTACCTTTTATTTTTCTGTTGAGACACTTAGTTATAGGAAACTGCCCGTAAGCTGCAGGATCCAAATGCCTTAAGGTATTCATTTTATGTGATGTAAATGTAGGAAAATGGAAAGTGGGAAACTAATAAAGATTATGTTTCTTTGCTTGGATTCTATGAGCTGTCCTTTTTGGTAGTGGAAGAACTTCTACTGGAATAAAAATGATACTTGGTAGCCTTAAAGTTGTAAGGAATGAAACATAAGATAAGGTTTTCTTTTATCCCTTCTCTTTTACATTCTGACTTCCAAATCAGAGTCAATTCCCCCAATTGACTAAGCCCAATTTATTTCTATTACAACTGGAACACCTGAATATTTAAATCAGTCCTAGGGACTCAAATTATTAAGTTGCTTTTTGAGTCTTCTAAGTCATGTAATAGCTTTTTGAAAAGCATATTCTGCCCTAAGGTAATAATTCAAAAATCAAAAAATCCAAGCCAATTCCATTAAGAACTGTTTTAATGGTCTCATTCCATAATTTTTATACAAGTTGGCCCCTGGATTTGGTTAATTACAAGTAAAAAACAGTACTAAGATAACATAAAAGCCAGTGTCACTTTCTTCATAAAATCAGCTATTATGCTTGAGACAGGTGATATCTTAAAACAAATACTCTGTCCTCACTACTCTTGCTCTCTGCAATCTTCCCAGCCATCTCTCTATAGAATAATGAGCTACACCAAATTTTTTTTTTTTGACAGAAAAGCAAAGAATTGAAGCTAAAGAAGAATTTACACAGTTCTACTGAATATGGCTATTTTTTTCTGATGTGGAAAATGTGAAGCCCACATAGTCATTTCAGGATAAGCAAGGTTGAGAATAAACATTGGTTACTTAACAATTAAAATTTGCTTTGGTTGAACACCTAGAACAAATCCATTAAACTTAGCCACACTTCTGAGCTATAATAGAAGCTGAAAATGGCTTATGAAAAATTATGTGATGGATCTTACAACATGACTAGTATGTTCTCTGCAGAGAGTTTTGTAACTGTTTATATACTGGTCAACATTTTTTTAGAAGGCCTGTGTTGTGCTCGGGAAAGTTGATGGCTGTATCCAAATGCTGTTCATGTACTTGGGAAGAAATATTATGAACAAGTTTCCTTATGCAAGCATTCCAGCTATATAGCCTGGGATGCAAATTTAGCTGCAGCCATGCAGTACGGGCTGTGTTGATTCTGGGCCTGACAATATGGATCAGATTATATGGTTTATTAAGAAAAATTGGCCCATAATGTGCTAATACACTATATGGCAAACTGTTGTTACAATAGCAGCCTAGAAAGTAAAGATAATTGCTTTAATACGACATTATATGCGATTGTCTTGTGTGTGTTTGCGTAGTTTTATAATACCAGAGTTAATGCAGAAGCCTTTTGGTTTGTGCAGAGGTAGTGAAGTGGTATAAAGCGTTCCCTGCAAATTTTGAGCTTATTGGTGAGTGCTGAAAGATAGTTGGACTATTTCTTAGAGAGGGTTCAGTGGAAGGCCACTGTTGTGGGTTAACTCTGCTAGGCAGCTAAGCAGCACACAGTCTCAGTCCCCCGCTCCCTGGCGCCAGTGGGATAGGAAAAGAGAAAAGGAAGACTTAAAGCGAGAAAACTTGTTGGTTGAGATAAAAATAGTTTAGTAAGTGAAGGAGAAGGCAAAGAAGAAAGAAAGAAAGGAAAATAAAACAAGTAATACAGAAGCAATCTGCTCACCACCTTCCATGGGTAGACGATGCTGACAGTTCCCCCCCCAAAAGATGGCTAACCTATCTAAACACTCCTCTCCATTTTATTGCTGAGTGTGACATTAAATGGCATGGAGTATCTCTTTGGTTAGCTCAGGTCACCTGCCTGGCTGTGTCGCCTCCCAAGATCTTGCGCATCCTCAATCTATTCACTGGTGTTGCAGAATGAGAAACAGAGAAGACCTTGACGCTGTGCAAACGCTGTTCAGCAACAGTTAAGACATTAATGTCTTATCAGCATTGTTTCGGCCACAAATCTAAAACACAGCACCATACCAGCTACTGTGAAGAAAATAACTTCATCCCGGCCAGATCCCAGTACAGCCACAAAGATGATAAAAGTGCTGGAGAACTTGACATCTGAAGTAGGATTGAGAGAACTGGGTTTTCTCAGCCTAAAAAAGAGAAGGCTAAGCGGAAATCTAATCACAGTCTTTGAATAACCAAAAAGATAGTTACAGACAAGGTCAAGGTTCTCTCTTTACAATGTTGCATGGTGGTAGGAGAAAAGGCAATGGGAATAGTTGCTTCAGGAGAAATTCTCTCTTGGATATAAGAAAAGCCATCTTCACCATGTGAACAATTAACCATCGGAATAAGTTTCCCAGTGAAGTGGTGAAATCTCCCTTGCTGGAAAAATTCAAGATTTGGCTTGACAGGACCCTGGATAACCTGGTCCAAGGCCATGCTTTCAACAGAAGGTTGGACCAGATGATCTGCAACCTGCTTTGCAGTGATTCTTCATGGAAACAAGGACTGTTGGTTTGGATGTATTTTAAAAATAATTTTCTGAACACAGCTGAAGAGTAATAAATCTGTAAAATACCATTACACAGATTCAAGGGAATTTTGAAACAAATGACATTCCCACAACTGAAAAGGAAATATAATTCAGTAAACAGTTCACTTAATATGAATCAGTGTCTTTTAAGATCTGCTCCTCATTGCTCTCGTAACTGGGTACTTAGTTTCTCCTCATGTGTTAGTTCTGTGATCTCTAAAATGAGGACAATTGTCTTATTTTAACACACTAGAAGAAAAATATCCAATAAGCACTATCTAACAATGAAAATGGTGTTTGTGGTACTGTTTAGTCACTTTTAGCCAAGCGTTTCTGTAATTTAGCAGATATTCCTCAGGGACAGGGCCATTTTGGGATGAAATATATTGGTGTTTAAACAGTAGTGAGATTTCTTTCTGCCTTGTAAAATAGTCTAATTTTAAAGCTTAAATACGATACAAGCCCTCCTAGCACATACTGTAGGTATACATTTTTTTCTATTACTGTCTATGTAAAATTTTTGGAGCTGTTTGTAGGGAGATTGCTCAAATTATGCTTTAAAAATGGTTATTTTTGAAAGAGGCAATAAAATTATATTCCTGATATTGATAGATATTGATTTTTGTACTGCAGTTCCTCATAGCACTGTTCAAGGGACACAGATTGTGAATGCAACAAAAACCATCAGACAAATACTGTCAGGACTGGGAGGAGGAGGGAGGAGGAGTTCACTGGAGTTCACTGAGAGTGTCATGTGAAAAAATTCCCTTGTGTTGATCTTTTCCTTCGAAAATGATGAGCATTATTGTAGCACATATGTAAAAGTGTGGTTTTACATGCCTTAATAGGAGAAACTAAAAGCAAAAGTGTGGCACAATGGGTAGATGACAATCACATATTTGCATAAGCAATATATGCTATAAACATTTGTCATTTTGAAATATAAACTGAAGCAGGACAATAGCTCAGATTCTGTCCATCAAAAGAAGAGTGGATTAAAGCATCTGAATTAATGTGGATGCAGCACAGTAATTTTACATGGACCCTTAAAAACTAAGGGTCACAGATGTAATGTTTCAAAAAGGAAGAAAAGGAAAAAAATCCTCCAGATTAAAACAACTTCTTTTTTTTTAAAAATAGTTTTAGTGATAAAGTAGAAATAAAGAACAAGGGAGAGGGGTAACTGTGCCTTCTTCCCTCCTGGAAAATATATTAGACTATATGTTTGAAAATAAGAAAACTTTCTTTCAATTCCATGGCAGCTGATGTTAGAAAACTCTTAAGATAGTGCAGTACTGACCTCCTGTGTTTCAGGATATAACAAAATAAATGTGTGAGAAAATGTCTTGCAGTTATGAAATAACACACTGATGGCTTTTTGCTGACGTATAGAAGAGAAGAGAAACCAGTAATGCTGTCTTGTAGTTCAGCATTATAAACACGCTCATTTGTGGCTTCAGATTTATCCTGCTGGTATCAGGCAGTATATGAATAGTAACTTTTGCCAGGAAACTATGTATTAGCACTTGTATTTTGATAAGGAGAGGTGAATGCATAGATTTTAGATCTTACTTTCTTGTTTAAAACATTTACCATCTTAGTATTGCCCCTATCTTTCTTCTAATCGGCAGGAGTGGGGTAAAAATCAAGCTGAATCACCAAATAAAAGCCCTAGTTGTGAATTAGACAAGGAAAAAGGTACTTGTAAATGAGACTGATGCTGTGAAGGTCCTGAATGTAGTACATCTGTTATTTATTTTCTATTAAAATTTTTTGTTTTGCCACTCTGTTAATTTTTTTTCAGTTAGTTTCCTCTTGTTTGTAGTCTTCTATTACTAATCTGACCTTCATTTTTCACATTTCCCCTTTATCACGCTTTTCGGTCTCTTGACTTTTTCTCTGATCTCTTCTAAAAAGAATTTTCCACGTACTCAAATGACATAGTTGTCTGTCAAACTCATAGCTATTTCATCCCTAAAATTTTGTTCAAAAGTTCATGTTTCCTTTGTAAAACAAATAAGGAAGGCTTTATGTTGGACTCTTTTGCTCTGGAGACCCTTGGTTATGGAAAGTAATTGATTGTTATGTCAAGATGCAGTGGGATCCAGCTTGGGAAGGATTGATTATGAGCGTAAAGAAAAAGGCTCCATCTCTGCTGATGGGTTAGGGGGGGAAGTGAGATGAAAAAGAGAAGAAAAATCAGGGGAGTGCAGGAGAAAGAAGAGGTTAAGAAGAAAAAACTTTAAACATTTAGACCTCTCGAAAATGGGCTTTGAAGGATTGTGGCTAACAGACCTTTTCAGAACATGTTCTGTGTTCTTGCTAATTATTGTGTGACACTTGTACACTAATGTGATAGGGGCCGGGGAAATAGCTACAATGGAGGTAAATCCACCTTGTGTTATTCACTCAGTTTCTCGCGAGTCCATGGCATAATGTTTATTAAAAATGGTCAGTAGTGTTTCTGGCTTATTGTGGAGGTTTTTGCACCCTTTGGAGTGTTACAACATTGGGTTTTGAGTGGTGAATATTTTTTATAGTTGTAATTAGTTAATGCTATAATCAGTGCTTTCTGCTACGTGATAAGGGAAGACTGAGCATTATATGTGCATTTCTAACCTGTACGTTTAGGACTTAGAAATGGATAAGTAAATTACAAGAAACGTTATCATTCTTAAATGTGGATTTTACACTATGTCTGTTGTTTTTGGCAAAGAAGAAAGAGTAAATAGATGGTATATCAGAATGCGTTGCAAAAGGCATCCAGGAGCAAACTCTACTCCTGCCTTCTGCTTTCTCCACAATGAGGGTCAGCTGATAATGTGAGTGATGGCTCAGCAGGGGCTTGAGAAGCCTTTCTCAACTTCATCTAGAGTCCCTGTGCATCCCAGTATGGACGGAGATAGCACATCTGGCAGTATTTGCTTTTAAGCAGGAAGTGTGAGTTTGGGATAGTGGCACCATCTCCGTTGCATTGGCTGGCAGAGCAACTTAAGCATGTGAAAAGCATACACTGCATCCATTCAAAATGTGGTTGAGCATCTGTAGCCGTGTATATTCCCTTGAATTCCTGGCATAAGTTGCAGCTGAATCAGCTAGAATTGCACCTGGCATTTCCACTGTGCTATGGTAAAAGGAATGGATTGACCTAAACTCCAGATTTATGTGGATTTAGTTATGGAACTCTCAATAAAATCAGTGCTAACTTTAAGGACTGATATCACTTTGGAGTTGATAATATATACTGCTCTCAGATATTTTTTTCATTTTTCTTGAGGCAAAAGAATAGTGTTCTGCTTACGGAGTCTTTCTTGGTTGTGAGATACGTATGTAATTACTGGAGTCATGGAAATGCTTTACTGTAAGCTGAAGGAATCATAAAAAGGTTCATGGGAAAGATGGTGTTTCTCTGGGCTCTGCTGAAGCTTTTTTGACGTTTAAAGAAGCAAGATGTGGTGTGGAGTTCACAGAGGATTTCGGCTGTAGTTAAAAGTAAGTTGGAATTTGTTTGACCTTTTTCCCTGTACATTCTTTCCAGAGCATTAGGTGGCTGAGGTCAAACTGAAATGTGTCACTGGTCAGTGTCTGAATTAAATTAGTAGGCAAGGACTTGGAGAACTCTAAAGTACAAGATGCTTGATCACCACCTACCCATTTCAAATAAAAACAGAACATGATCTATTTGTGTTTTTCTTCCACCAGCTGGTATAGTTTTCTTGAATTTGTTTGTTTCTAAATTCAAGGTTTAAATGTCAGAAACGTTACAAAAAACTGTTGTGCTACCAGGCTGGTTACTCAGCCTGGTTTGTGACATCTGCAATGGTTTATGTGGACAGTCACGACTATATATTACATTTAATAACAGAAATTATGAACATTTACTATATTTGCTGAACTGAATTCCTTACTTCCTAGTCAAAATTGCAAGCTTTGTGTTGATTTATAGATAAATCTAAGAAAAATTAAATTCACACATTTTACTCTTAAAGAGACAGAGACTGTCGTAGGTGATTATGATGAACTGTGATATAAATACCCACTGACACTTAAGCAACAATTTCAGGTATTCAAGGATGGCTTTCTTAAGTCAAAACACAGTAGTAACACTGCATCTTGGTAACAAATATGTTAGCAGTAACTCAAACATTTTTTTTCCTGCAACTCAGCCTGCCTGATTTCTTTGCATATGACCCTCAGCATTTAAAATAATGGCAGGCTTGAATAGCTCTGAGAGAATGATGTCCCCTCAGTTTGAGAACACTGTGCAAAGACTTGAATTTTTTTTACACGTAGTCTTTAATAGTTACTACATCAAAGAGAACAGAAGCAAGAAATTCTAGGAGATTAAGTGTGCATGATAGGAAGTTTTAGTAAAATAATCCAGCTTTGATATGTACTGATTATTTCCATGTTACCAAAATGACTCTCTATAAATCCTTGCCAAAATACATTTTAGATATGGCCTTTAATTTGAAGTCCTCAAATATTTACTAACAGTCATGCAGCACAGATATATGTCTAATTTTTCCCTGTAAAACTGGAAAATCTTTTATATTGACTATTAAAGAGTAATAGAAATGAAAATGAAATTTAATAGATGAGCTTGAAGTGTAGGATTATACCAATAATGTTTTCTCAGGTCATTTTCAGTTGTTTCTCTGAAGAGCTCTCTGTATTGTCACTTAGTCACATATTTTCTGTGCTTTAAATTTTAAACTCTGGACTCACTTTGCAAAGTGATGGGTAACTGAGAAAAGACAGGGTCATTAGTCTCCTGTTGACTGGTGTTTCCACAGTGTAGTTATTTTTGTCATGGTATCAATAGAGTAGATAGGGTATTGAGGCTGTGGTGTTCCAATTAACACTACATTATGCATTTGGTAAAAAATGTCAGTGCAGAGTCCTCAATACCAGGTTCAAACTGGATTCCCCTCAAACGCCACAGGGATGCAGCCCTGTGGCAGCACTGCTGTATTTTCAGGTTTCCTGATACTTATTGGAGGTGCTTTCTCACTCTGTGCCTGGTATGTCGTTCAGTCTCTGTTCAGCAGAGTTCTTAACAGCTTGAACTAATAACAGCCTCAGTTGTCATTTACCAGTAATTAGTAATTTCAGAGGATAAATTATTTGTCAGAAATTTAGCTGACAGGTGGAAATGGGCAAAGCAAGTTTGTCCAATACAGTGCTGGTGAAAATAAGAAGTTAATCAAAAGAAATACAAAAAAATCATGTTACCAGTTGAGTTATCTTACAGCAGAGTCGTGTTTAATCTTCTTAGTACACGGTATGATTGCGATGGCAAGTTTCTGCACATACACCATGATAAATGGAAGCTCTTCTTTGATGGCAATGATTTCATTATACATGTTGGCATTTATGGGACATAGTTGCATTTTTTTAGAATATTCAATCTTCTCGCCATGTTTTCATCTGTTGTTTTCTCTGATGGAATAAGACCATGAAGTCAAGTGGCAGAGGCCATAAGGGTCTCTGGTTGCTGAACTGCTTCTCTGCTTCAATTTTCAAGTTAGATTTCTTTGTTATTGTTGTTATTTTTCTGTTTCTACTTGGTGGTTTATTTAATCTCTAAAATAAAAATAGCAAACACTTTGCGCCAAAATCTTTAAACTCGGCCTGCAAAATTGTAATTAGGTATGTTGTGGGTGTAGATTAATAATGTGCAAAAAGTAACATGTCACGTAATTGCCTACTGCATATGTGGAAATGAGGTTTTTCATGGAGGCAAATGAACCTGCAGGTTGTCTTTGCTCTCCCCCCATCTGAAAAATTAGCCTTGCATAGGCTTCATATTTTAAAGTAATGACTGATCTTAGTTTGGGATGGTAATAACCATCTTGAAGCAATGAGACTTCAGAGAATTCTTAAGTGCTTTGTGCAGTTACCACTATCTTTGACAAAAAATTCCATGTGAAATTCAAATATGGTTTCTTTTTAATTTAATTTTGAATGACAGATCAATAAATGTGGGTCTTTGGTTTGGTCCTTTGTACTCACCTACAGCTCTGGCCCCACTGCTGTTTCCCTCCTTCCTCTAGTTTTTCTCTTCTGTGTTGCCTTTGTAATCTGAACATTTCTGGCTGTTTCTGCAGCTCTTTTACTATATAGCATGTGGAGGAGCTGGAGGGGAGGACAATGATAAACCATTAGCAAAAATAGCATAATTCATGTATAATATTACAAGCATTAAATTAACTGCTAGCTAGTTATAATTCAGGATGGCCTTGCCTTCTTTTTAAATGAGTTGCTATGTGTTTAACACTGCTGTTCATTTACTGGATCCCTTTGCTTTATGGTAGCCTTTATTTGTCTAATTATGTATGTTTTAATAGTTAACATTTCCTATTTCTGTCTCATTTGATGCTGGTGCTATTAACAAAGAGAAAACTGAGACCAGATGGTTGCCAAACAGTGAAGCCACCTGGTATTCTAGCAATGCCAAATATATTTTCCCCTCCATTTTTTTTAGACTGAGACAGGTCCAGGATTTTTTGAGGATCCCGGGAATGTTTGCATGCAACCAGACAAATATCCCAAACCCTCTTAAGTTTACCCTGTAGTTCTCTTCTGTGCTCTTCCTCTCTCTCTCTCTCGGGTAACTCCAGCTCACTGTCTCTTTCCATTGTCCCACTCCCATCTCCCATCTGAGCTCTGTGCTGCTGGCTCTCAGGCACACGGTTTGCAGACCTTGCTCCACTGAGCTGCCTCTGAGGCTGCAGGTGAAGGCCTGACCCTGACCACTGCTTTCTTCATCACCTCTGCAGCCACCAGCACTGCTGGGGTGGGATGAGATTGCAAGCAGAGTCCAACAGGGTGAACCTGCCAGGGGTCCTCCAGGAGCTTCTCCCCACCTCTTGGGCTATTACTAGTGTTTAGCAAACAAGCAAAAAACCAACTCGAAGAACAGGGCGTTTGGGATGCAGCAGCCTGCGGCTTGCCATCTGATGCCTTGTTGATTGGAGGGACAATCTGAACTAAAGCTGTTGTCAGGGGTGTGACAGTGTGAGTTGGGACTGAGGATACAATAGTGCACACACAGCATACAGCTTGCTCTGAGTGGCAGGAGTTAAGATGAAGCTAACCAAAAATATTTTTTTCTCCGGTATGAACTGCATCTACGCTCTGCTCCTCATGCCAGAGCCGTATGCTGATAGGAGCTGCACCATGTGCATGGTGACAGACGAGCTGTTTAAATGTGTGCCTCTCACACATTTCAAAAGTCTGGTATAGGCAGTGCCTGTGTCAGTATTGATACATCTTTGAGACAAGCAGTGTTAACACACCATATTGACACAGGTCTGGGTCAGGGAATGAAGTATAATTCCTCACTTAGCCACTGCCAGTCCTCCTCTGCCTCTTTTCCTTCCTTCCTCTGCCTTTGTAGCTGATTTCCTGGACCCTGCTGGTCTGTAGACCCTGAATACCTTGAATGACACTGATGAGAACCCCTGGGTGCTGTGTCTCAGTGAGTGTAGGTGTTCATCTGAACACCCTGGTTGAATTCTGGCAGAGAGAATGGCTGCCACTATGTAGGCTCTTGGCAAGTGCAGTATCTAGTGGCTCTAGTCCTAGCATGCTGTGCTAGGAGCTGTACAAATTCAACACAAAAAAACAGCATCTGCCTGAAAAGAGCACTTGTAAGAGCCAAAAGAAGAGTGTAAACAGATGAGGAAATAAAAGAAATAATAAGTTTGGTATTCAACAGTGTAACAGATAGCTGTGTCTAATGCTGTGTGTACGATACACCTGTATCTACTCATTTCTTATGATTCCTTTCCTGTGCTGTGGTGTGACAGGGGTTGTGGCAGCACTGAACTTTCTTCTTGGAGCCTTCTGTCTTGTGCTGGGCATATGGTGCCTTTATTACTTTGCTCACCATCCTCTACCTGTTTCCAGCATGTTTTGAGTGTTAAACAGCAGTCATCCATTATGTGGCAGTTGTTGAAATTCACTATTGCTCTAACAATGACTGCCTCACCGCTAATAGTGTTTCCATCCTGCAAGCCATCATGCAGTATGGTCCCCTTCAAACACTGACTCTAGTTGAAGCTGGTTCCATGTTGCTGCTGGTTACAGGAGGTTGAACACAGTCCCATTACAGCGCACAGACCAGTTCAGCAACAGGGGATCTTTTCGGGAAAGGATGTCAGAATGGCCTCTCTTCAAAACTTCCTATCTTTTTGGAAAATGTTCATGTTTAAAATATTCCCTCATATATTTCCAGTAGGTAACACTTACAATATGTGTTTAAGCTTTGTGATAGGAAAATAACATAAAAACAATGTCTTAGTGGAAATACTGCCCTTAAAGTGCCTGCCCAGAGTTACTCCTGTTTGGCCTGTTTAAGCAAAAAGGCATAATGATTCAAATGTGCTTTACAGGGGCAGTTGCATGGAGTGACAAGGATGTTGCTTTTTGGGGCTTTCCATTGCTGAAGAGACAGTGTTTGTCTTCAGACTTCTTTTCTGTATTATGTTAGAACTAATTTTGCAATATTTACCATTTCTCAAAATAACGTGAATGTGTATCAAACCTGACAGGAGATCCAAGGATCAAACTTACTGCTGTGAGTAACTGCATTTCCCCGCAGCAGAAAATACTAAAAATTATTGAGGAAAAGAACAATCATTGTTTGGAATCTGGGAAGTTTGTATCTGCTATCTGTAATTCAAATAAGTATGTTAGAAAGCACATTGTGCAGTTGCCAGAAATTGTGCCTTTTCCTGTTATGCCAGTGCATGAGAGTACTGTGGGCTTTGGATGAAGTTCTCTGCAATTATTGAACATTTCGGTGCATTTAAATGGGTCTTTCTTTCAGCCTATTTGATTTGTGCAGGCTAGCTGTATTACTTGCAGAAGCCATATTTGCCTTCTGTGGAATATACCTCCCTGCAGAGGTGAATTGAACAGGGCAGACCAAAACCCCTGTTGCATCTTGTCTGTAGGATATGATGTTTCCTGAGGTATTAAAAAGGGGATAGCATGCTGGCTGAATATAGGCTGAGCCTTCTCCCTTCCAGATAAACAAATCTCCAAAAAATATGCAAACCATTTAATATCTAAGAAAATTAGCATCTTTCAGAGTTTTTTTTAACATTGTGTGCCAGTCCTCCTATTTCCTTGCATACAAATGGCACATACAATTTTATATGATTACTGTCAGACTATCCCACTACTCTCCCTCCCCTAAAATAAAAAGGTTAGGTTGTCTTGAGAGGGATAAGTTCCTGTTTATTAGAGGTGAGAAGAAAAAATACACAGTATTGAAAGTTATGACAAAGTTATTTTCATCAGCCTACTTTGTTTCACAAGTAGAAGGCTTTACAGTAATGATAAAGCTTTACAGTAATGATCTGTGTAGGTGTTTTCAAAATCTAAAAGCAGTCAGAAGGTAGGATGTATACAGATTTAGGAATGTCATTCCTCTCTTTTATATGATGCAATGACCTCTCTCCTAGTTTTCCCTGGTCAGTAAAGAAAAAAAAAACCCAACCCAGAGCCCAAGCCTATGGCCTTTAGTGCTTGGAACTAAAAAGTAGTTGGTTTTATTATAGATTTCTAAGGAAGTTTTGAAAAAAACAGCACAGGATAGCATTTAAATAACAAAGATCCTTCTTTAAATTCCCACCTTCTCTCCACTAACGGCCATTTAACAAATGGAGCATTTTTACAATTGGGGTGATTTGTAACTGTTCTCCAATTTCTCTTCCCTCCCTCCACTCCTGCTCATTGTTATTAGCTAACACCTCTGATAAAAAATGCAACGTACAGCCCCTATCTGCTCCTTTGGGAGGCCTGGTCTTCCTTTTCTGAAACAGTGTATTTAGTTTTTGTGTGTGGTTTTTTTTTTTTGTTGTTTTTTTTTGTTTTCAGTACATTTCTGGAATAATTTCTCAAATTTGTGGACCCTTCCTTTTCTTTCTGCCTTTTTTCTGTATGTAAACAGGCCCTGCTGCTACACCCCAGTTTATGCTCTGATCCTAGCCCAGCCAACTGTCACTTTTTAGCCTGCAGGGAACCTTCTGGTGCTAACATTCCTGCCTTGTTTTTATTAGAAGGGCATCTCTCACAACATATCCCTCACTGTTTGAAGGAGAAGTCATGCGTATTCAGTAGGAATGAATAATGGATATATTTAAAGGGTACCTTGCCCTTCTTGTTCCTTTGCACATCATAAATAACTGCTCCTTTAGTTTGGTTTTACATACTGCTCTATAGGCACAGTTTGAAAAAATCTGGTGATTCAGCTCTCAATTTAAAAAACACTGTGTTGTATGCAGCTGATAGTTTCTGTGTCTGAAAACTGGTCCCACACGAAACTCAGTACTGACATCCATGTGCAGGTCTAGAATTCTGAAGATTTAGGAGACTGGTCACAAACTTACTTTGAAGCAGCTCAGAAAAATACAGCATGATGGGAGATGTATAGACAACATGATGGGGAGTGTTAGAGCTCTGGATAGAGTTAATTTCACCTGGCTTTAGATGTCTTTTTAAGATACCTAAAGATATTTTAGGTATTTTTAAGATGTATTTTTACATTTTAAGGTATTTTAAAGTTTTTAAAATATAGGTATTTTTAAGATGTTTTAAATACCTTCTTCAGGATGAGCTGAGTTGTTCTCTGAAAATGCCTGTTTCTATCCACTCACTGTAAAAGCGGGTTGGTTGGTGAGGTTGTGTGTAGGTGTCTACATTAGAGACATCTGCTTTTTGTCTGATGAGCCCATTGTTCCTGGCCAGTTATCACCATCTGAGGAGTCCTCTGGGGTAATGGCTATATCAAAGGATAAACTGAAATTACTTGGAATTTTCCTATTAACTGTAACAAGCTTTAGCTGAGGCTCGCAAAGTAGATCCTGAAATCGAAGGCCAGTCTTGGAGGATGATTTAATTATCTGATCTCAGTTTAAGGATGTTAAAGTGACAGTTTGAACAGCAAATGTTTTTGATGGGGGGTGGAATGAGGAGAATGATGTATTTTTATTGCCCATTTTACTTAGATAACTGACAAATGGAATGGCCTAATTTCCCTGTTACCATCAACACTGCAAAACTTCCCCAAGGTTACCATGTTCTCACTGTAGTTCTTTCCCTTGAGCATGTGTCTAAGCTTTTTTGGTATGTATCCCTTGGGTCTGGTAGCTTCATGAGTCTAGGCCAACCTATGTCTCTTTTCCCGTGAGTTGTGGCAGGACTGGGGTACAATTCCCAATGTGCTTGAGAAAGTGTGAGCTCGAGCCAGGGCCTCTGGGGTGATGAGCCTGCATCCTCTTTGTGAATAAGGTAGATTACCTGTGTAAGCATTTTTTAGGTGTAGAGGCAAACAATTTGGAGGTATTGGAAATCATATACTCAGATGATTCAAGCATCAGAGTGGATGAAGAAAATACAGTAGAACCAGGTTGCAGTGGTGAATTTATTGGTCGCCTTTGGCATCTTCTGATCTCAGTTCATGTGGCTGTAATTTTGGAATTGTATGACTTTACTGTGTTTCTATCAGTTTCACTCTGTTGTTATCATGATATTTGAGATGTTGATAATGTAAATATTAGATTTGCATTTATAGGAGGCTGCCTACATAATGAATTCTATAAGAAATTATTCCCCCTAAGTGATTCAGCAAATGGACTACTCCAAAGATTAACATCTGCAGTGATTCAGTTCTCTTCACAAACACCTGTCTTTTGATGGTTTTGGAATATTAGTTGGGACAAAAGAGTATTTTCTGTGTTTTTGCCCTTTGTAGCTAAAATTTCTTAAGAATATCTGATATTCAGAGTTGAAAATAAATGAAAACTTAAAACATACAAGGCTGAACTGTCTGCTATGTATTTTCTAGTATCAAACTGCCTTTCTTAAATGTATCATTCTCCATTCACCTTCCTTTCCTTCCTGCTTGAAAATGAAGAACAAACTGGAGAATTTACAAACTCAAAACAATGGAGTTTACTATCATGTCTAGGTGGAGTTTAACTAAAACTAATCTGTGAGTGCCAAGCTGCAGGCATTAACCTGAAGTTGATTTTATGGACTTTCATATTTTTTTTCCTGTTTACTTCCAACGTTTAGAAAGGAAGTTTCTTGTAAAGCACTAGGGTACTTTCTTGGTGCCTTCAGTAACTTGGGGTTTTATCTTCATTACTGAGTGGCAGAAAGATAACTTGGAGAGCAGAAGAATTTTAAGGATTTCAGAATCTGCTTACAGTTAAATGGAAAAAATAAGTGGTCCTTCTCCCCTGTCCTTGGTTGTACAGAGACAGAGGAACTGACTGCATGAAACATCTATAACTAATTGTGGTGGTGTGCTTCCCCCTGCTCACTTTTCTGCTTAAGCAGTAACCACCAGTGGCAGTCATGGTGGCTGCATCCAGCTTAAGTTGGACTCTGGGGAGACAGATAACAACACAATAGCTCAAGGCTATAAATCTTGCTCAACAGCTGAGGGCTTGTTGAGCATGTGCCAACCAAAATATGGCTGGTATGCAAATATGGCTGTAAGTCAATCATCTTACTCCATAAGTAGTGGACAGGCCAGGGCCCATTGAGCTCTCCTATGGCAGTGGACTGCAAGCCAGGATCTCCCCTTGAGTATGGATGCCTCTCAATGTTATTCCTTGAGGTTGAGAGAATCCTTATTGCATCAGATACTTGATAAGTGAATTGGGAATACATGCTGAAACTTTGTAATCTTAGTGAAGTGATATAAAGGATTGATTGCGCATATATAATTCTTTAGACATAAGCTGGTGACTAAGTCTGGGTCCAGCCACACCTAGACTTCCCTCTGAGAAGGTGTTTAGAATGCAAGGGGGTCCTCTCTGAACCTCAGTACTCAATGGGAGGGTCTCCCTAACAGTTTTGTCTGACCCTGTCCTCTATGCAGTAAATAATCAAGTGTACCTTGCCATGGAATCTTGTTAAAACTACTGTTGCATTTACGATTGAACTTTGTTAACTCACTATTTTATATCAATAAATTATATTGTTGCTACTCTCTTACAAGTGAAGTGCATCCCTCTCTTTCCGTGACACTAATGTGGCAAAGGGGGCACAGGGTGTGTACAACGGGCATGGATTTTGCAACCAGGGTTGCACTGCAAGCTTCCACTAGCAGTGTCCAAGAAATAACCAATAAATAACAGAATAAACAGTTGTAAGGTGCTTCCATAAAAGCACCTAAAGGCAAATGATCCATTAACTCTGGAGTAAGAGATGGCATGTCCTGACCAAGGAAGTAGACAAGAGGAGCTGTAGAATAATGAGACAGAGGATAGTTACAAATGTGAGTGGTATGTAGGGTGCCAGCTACGTGACATCTGAGTGACAGACATGAGAGACCCGAAGTTTGATAAGTTGTTAGCAGAGGCCAGAGGATATAATTGCACTGTGTCTCGTTATTTTCTGTAATACTTGTGTGCCTGCATGTCTGCGTTGCTCAAATCTAGATTTTTCAGATCCTTTTCCCCTGCGCTTTATTCTGGGCTGCATTCTGGTTGCTCTCAGTTGTACTAATTTCAGCCTCTTTCTTCTGCTACTGCAGTGAATGTTCCCTGATTTTTTGGCAGTTGTTCATGAAAGTTTTACAGATTCCCTGCTCCGCCCCCCCCCCCCCCCCCCCCCCCATCGTCCATGTCATGTGCTGGCTTCTGCTGCCTGTTAATGTTTGTTTTGGTTACCTTTTGTACTATATGACTACAACTTGCATCCTTGGTCTGTATTGCAGTTTTCTGAGGTCAGTCATCTTTATATCCCTTTAGGGGTCAATCTTCTTTACATTCCATACTGTATTTTTTAGTTCAGTTTTTGGCTTGATTCTTTGTGTGAATTTGCTATACTCTTTGGACCAACATGGCCCTTGTGTTATTTGGAAGATTCATTAGGTAGGCTTTTTGAGGTTTTTATTTGGTGGGTTTTTGCAGGGAGGTGAATGTTTGGGGTTTCTTTTTTTCCCCCCAGAATTGCTCTTGTGGCTGCCTGTCATTTCTGTGGATGTGCATTTTTAGGTTGTATCTTTCTGGTACCCGGTGGGCAGATGCCTCTGCTAATATTACGAGCCAGCTAAAGGCTGCATGACCACAATTTGCATGGCACTGAGCCCAAGCTAACATATCCTGCCTCTCAGCAGGACTTACTAGCTCAGTCTTGATGCCCTAGTGAACCAGCAGTTACGCATTTTCTGTCCACCTTGGAGAGTAGGCAGAGCAAGCCTACATGTGCTTGTGATTTACTGTGTACTTTCTTCAGAGCACAGAACTCATGAGTTCGTAATTTTCTTGGTGGTTGCCTGACCATTCTCCTTTGCAATGGAGAGAACAGCAATACAGTGATTGTATGTTTAGTTTAGACCCTGGAGTTAAAACCATATTTCAGGGTTTAGCAAATATATACATGAGGCACTTGAATGTTGTGGTTTGTTTTTTTTTCCTTACCCCCTTTATGTCTGATAATTATCTTTCTTTTTGGAGGAGTTTGCTGTCACTAGTTTCATTATTGAGGGTATCATTAAAATTTATGGTAATTTATCAGGTTGCATTGAAATTATGTATGTCAATCTTTCATATTCTTCCTGGACATGAGATATGGTAAAGGCAGATGTATTTTTGTTGTGGCTGAGTAAGAAATCCTTCACCTCCTCAGACTTCTGTTCCTCAGAGCTAGACTAGTTCAAACACAGAATATAAGTGATAGGGAGTGCAGGAAGATCTGACAGTATTTCTCTGACATGAAGGTTGCAACTTCATCTCTTGTCAGCTGCAGTTCTGCACGGAATTTGTTTACTGCTTCTAAAATGTTGATGTAAAGTTTGTTTCACAAATGGAATGGATGATGACTGCTGGTGGAAGTGGGGGAAAACCAGCTTGATCTGCCGCTGGTTTGTTCTTTATGTAGCCGTCTCTGTGTGTGCAGACTTTGGAGAACATTAGTGCTATATTTTAATGGAAAAGGGTATGATTGACTTCCACGTTGCTCAATAGCAAAACAAGGTGCAAGGCACTTGAGCAGCATACTTAGTGGCATAAAAATAATTTCATGGGCAGAGGTACCTAAGTAGTTTCAGTGGAAATAACTTTTGATGGAGTGGAGCCCAGGTGACTTGTTTGGATGTAAGCCTGTTGGAACAGTCTCAGATAACCCACTCTTCAATCGTAATTTTACTTGGATTCCAGCTAGTTTTCACATGCTGTTGTGATACATCCAAACTGAGGACTCCATCTTTTTCTCATTCTGAAATTGTTGATCTCTCACTGCCTCCAATTTCCTGTCTCTGCACATCCCCGAGTCTGGAATGCTTTTGCCTGTGTTTTTGCTGTGAGCCACTCTCACCATCCTTAGTATAAAGAGACCACATTATAGAGACATTATCTTCAGAGTTACTATTTATACATTTTAATTTTCACCCATCCAACTTTTTAACTGTTCTGATGTGGATTCCAAGATTTTCGTTTGTTAGAAGTAGTTCCCTGGCAAAACTGCGGAGGTCCTCAGGGAATTACAGTGCAGAGATTTGCACATGGTTGGAGACTTGCTCAGGCGTACTTTACAGGATAGCAGACTCACCCAATGTTTTGTGTAGAAAGACAGTATATTTAGTGTTAGTGATGGCACTTGAACCTTTTTGCTATATATAGTTGCAAATGTTTTTCATAGTGATGGAGTGCTGGCCTTTTCAGAGTTAAAACATGTTTGAATGAGAAACTTTCTTCTCTTGGAAAGTTTCAACTATTATGATGAATGCTTCAGAGCCATGAATTGTGAAAATAACTTTTTTACTATATTAAAAGGAAAAATTTCTGAAATATGACTGTGTGCATTCTAAAGACTGTTTGGAAAAATTGCAAAATGCAGTCAAAGGGGATTTTTGCTTTGTTTTATTTTTATTTTTTATTTTCTTTTAACAGAGATTCCTTTAGCTGACTAAGAACAGTAAAACTAAGGGGATGCAATCTTTAACCTTGCAGTCCCTTGTTCCAGCAAAGCTCATTCGTCAGTGGCCTTTTAGGAGTCCATAGCTCCTTGACTTCCGTAAGGAATGCCCAACCTATAGCTTCCAGTTCATATAAAAATCCAGAGCACAGTTTAGTCTGCCCTGTGGGCCATTCCCAGTTCCTGCATTCCAGATGCGTGTTTAGATTTACCATGGAAAATAGTTCTAAGTGACAGTGAGAGGGCCATGTTTTATTGCCATTAGGAAGAGCAACGCTTGGGCAGATTGCATACCAACTGTTGTTGAGTCTTAGATGGGACTTAAATGTACCTCTAATATGAGCAGGGGATGAATGGGATTTCGAGCTATGGGCAGTGTTAGACTATGCCATGAAGACTGAAACCTAGCTTGGTCAGATAGGATGATGTTAGGGATCCCTCATAGGAGGAATTAGTCAACTGAAAGGAAGTCTTACTGAGTTTAGTCTGGAGTTGTTCTTTATGTTTGGCTTACCTCTAAACATTTTTTTTTTTAGTCATGTTCATAAAAACCTAATTTACAGAGTAAATTCTTTCTCTGTCTTGCCATTAAGTTTGTGAGAAGCAAGATAAAGCAAGGCAAAATCAACAGACGTAGGTGTTCTATGGAAGCAGCAGATCCAAACAAAAGCATCTTTGCCAAAATGTGCCTCTAGGACCTGTGCTGTGGAAGAGGGTTTATTGCCAGTCTGTGAAAACCAGTGTTTTAGCAGATGGTGACCTTTGGGAAGTAGTTGTGTGTGCTGGGCACAGAAGGAACAGATGGCCCAGGGCAAACCTCAAACACAACATACTGAAACAGATTCATAGATACTCAGGGTGTGGTAAAGACTGTAGGTCTATGAACATTCCTCTTGGGGCAAATGTGATGTGAGAGGTCCCATCCTCTCATTCTACCCTGCTTACTCCTTCCTTGCTGGACATAAGGCATGATCATGCCACAGTCTGTGGGGCTGTGCAGTGGATCAGAGTAAGGAAAGGGGATATTTTGGAAAGAGATTATTGGCGTAGCTACCAGTCTGTACAGGGAAGTGGAGAAGGGACTGTACAGGAAACCAGCTTTGACATTGCCTTAGCTTTTGGGGATTTAATATTTGCTTTGTAGTGGCTGAGTAGCTTTTTGAGGTAGAGGTGGAGTGAAGAGTGTTTCTGAGGTTGACATTATTCACAGTTCTCAAGTGATCATAAGAGCGTGAGGATCCACCATGTTGAATGCTTGCTCTGCTTTATTTTGTTTGGTGTTTTTGGACTCCTGTGTTGTTTGTACAACTGATATGTGCTTCTGCTATTGCAAATGAGTCTGGACTAAGGGCAGGTGCCAAAAACCCCAAGAGAATAATCAATCTTTTAGGCTTCATTTATATTTTCAGTGTATTTTTCCCAGGAAAAATTAATCTTGTTTTGCTAATAGGTGGCTTTGCTGCCAAGTACCAAGTATACCTGCAAAAAAAATGAGCAGCATTTTCTCCAGCATAAGATTTTATGTACAGACTAAGATGGATTCTGTCATTGACTGCTTCATGCTGACCTCATGAATGGGTTTACACAATCCTGTCTTTGCGCCTCTCAAAGATATCTTGCTAATGTCATGAATCTGAGAAGTTTGATTTGTTAAAGATCTGCTGGATCACTTAGTCCTTTCACTGTGGGTCTGTGCAGAATTACTTCTTATGAAGTATTTTCACTTAAAACTTTTTCATTTATGGTGATTTATTACTGTTTTATTTTTAATGTTTATGCCACACATTGTTTCTCAACGGATCAATTTTTCAGGGCAGTCACCACTGAGGGTGCTCTGCATTTGTGAGACCGCACTGAATTTTGGAGCCAAGAGGGAGGCATTATGAACAACTGGCTGGGATTTTGGTGATGAGTTGCTAAAAAGCATCTTTGTAGGAAATGACTGCATTTATGATTCAATCATTAGGGGTTATAGACATTTCCACTTCAAAACTAAATTTCAAGGTTCCAGTTTGTCACGAGTTGACCTTGGCTGGTTTCCAGGTGCCCACCAAGCTGCTCTCTCACTCCCCCTCCTCAGCAGGACAGAGGGAGAAAATACGATAAAAAAACCCTTGTGGGTCAAGTTTAATGGGAAAAAAGCAAAGGCAGCACATGGAAGCAAAGGGAAAAAAAGAAGATTTATTCTCTGCTTCCCATCAGCAGGAGATGTCCAGCCACTTCCTGGGAAGTAGGGCCTCAGTACGCATAGCGGTTGCTTCAAAAGACAAATATGTTAATAATGAATGGCCCCCTCCCTGTTAGCTTTTGTTGCTGAGTAGGGTGTTTTATGATACAGGATATCCCTTTGGTCAGTTTGGGTCAGCTGTCCTGGCTGTGTGACCTCCTAACCTCTCACCCATGCCCAGCCTACTGACCTTTGGGTGGGGTAGGGGAGACATCCTTGATGCTGTGCAAGCAGTGTTCAGCAGCAGCCAAAACACTGGTGAGTTATCAAGACTGTTCTAGCTACAAATACAAAGCACAGCACTATATGGGCTGCTATGAGGAAAGTTAACTCCATCCCAGCCAGACCCAGTATGCAGTTAAGTCATTCATTATAGTGATATTTACAGTTCCTATACAGAATATTATTTTCTACTATAAACTGGTTTAAAGCAATTAAATTGAATTTTAATGCCAGATTTTGTAGTAACTAAAATTTTTCTGGGTAAGAAAAACTTGAATTTTTAAATTATCTAAAATTGGAGGTCTGTCAGCCGTTGTTTTCTCCCATCTTCATTCATATGCATTCTTGATACTGAATAAGATTTTTTTTGGATCCAAGTTCTGAATGACTGATGGCATCATTATTACTTGACATTTTCTGGAAACTGAGGGCTTTTGTTCTTTTGAACTTACAGTAACTAGTGGTTTTAGTGGGCCACATTTCACTGAGCTGTAGTCTTCATGACACATTACATTTCTTTGTGATTTTTATAACTGAAAACTACTTTTTGAAGTTAGCAAAATCCAATAATGCATATATTAACTCATACTAACTATGCATATATTAACTCATATTAACTAATATTTGAAATAATTATTTTATGGTTTCAGAGTAGTTGTTCTGAAGGATTTAGTTAACCTTACTCCTGTGAAGTGATCTATTAATAGAGAGTAGGAACCCTTTTTATCTGACTGAAAGATTAAAATAATGCAAAGTTAAAACTATGTAGTTCCCTCCTTCTCTTCTTCTTCTGTTCCTTAGTAAGATGAATAAAGGTCATTTGAAGTTAATGGCTGGTACGTTTTGAACTAATAACAGGAAATGCTCATTCTAACAATAGGTAATCTCTTTTACAGGCAGGGCTGAGCCCATTTCTTATTATGTGTTCACTTGCTCATGATTCTGGTAAACTTTAAGCAGTAAGGCTGAACATTTCCATGTCAGCTGTCTGCCTCAGGCCAAATTTGGAATCTTTATGCAAAATACTCAGCTGTTTCCAAGGCTGAGACTAGGACAAACTTTTATTCCCTTATTTGAAATTCTTGATGCTTTTTTTTTGTTGTTGAACAGCTCTCTTAACATTCAATGCTGAGGAGTTGAAGCTTGCTGAGATGGAAGAAAGTCTTTTGTGTTAGCACGTGTCCTTAGCCATGGAAGTCTGTCCAAATTTGGTAAAGTTTTGTACAACTTCAAATAAAGAAAGTTCACATATAAGACTTCTTCGCTCCAGACAGTCCTGGAATATTATGCCCACCCAGTGTGTTCAAGGAAGCCTCTGGGAGTCAGTGGGAAGATGGAGAGCCATTTGGTAGAAGTAGAGGGAGATAATAGGCAATGGAAAAAGCATATTTGAAGTGCCGTGAATAAAGGGATTTAGCAAGAAGCCATCGAGAGATGGACCAGACTAGTTTAGAAGCTCAGAGGGAGACAAAGTGATACCTGATAATGGTGGTCAAATGGAAGGAAAGGTGCAGAGGGGTTGAATGTGGGGGAGATGAACAGAAAGGCATGGGCCACCAGCTCATGCTTTCTTCAAAAGCCTGAGAGGGAGCGCTGTTTCCTTAGTCTTGGGGTGAAGTAAAAATAATACACTTGTGTGAAGTCTACAGTCATTTGTGTATGAATTGCAGCTAGCTCTAAAGGTAGAACACAGGAAAAACGGTGGTTTGTCGCAGTGGTCATTTACTGCAGCATCTCAAGGATTTGTGTAACGGGCCTATGTGTGAACTATATACAGCGATAACTATATACGCTAAAACTGCATTTAAAGAAAAAGCAAATCTATGAATGTGCACATTGAGGATTAGGACGGGCAGGACAAACTGTATTCTGTAACCTTGTGGAGCTTTACTTTTGTGATCTAGGGCTATTTTTTCCTGTGTATCACCATCAAAACATTAAGTGCTTGCTGGTGAAATAAGACTAAGCCAACCTTAAACTAAAAGTTTGATGCATAAACTGGATGTTTTCTGGTTATCAGTTGTGTAAAGGAGAATACTGCTTTTTGTACTACTGCTCCCCCACGTGTTGCAAAATCTGGATGTGTGTAGTGAATAAAGCAGGGGACATAGGAAGTAAAAGGAAGTTGTTATGGATAAGGTAGCTGAATCCATCTGTCCCATGGGTCCCAACTCTGTTGTTGGTACAGAGTTTTGTCTGTTGCTCAACAGTGACTTAAGATTTTGCAGATTTCATCTTGTTTCTTTATGTTGAAACTGAGATCCCCAAGACTGATTTGCAGAAGTACTGGGTATTTGTACAAGTAACTTAAGTGCATAATTTGAACGTATTCAAGTGTTGGGGATATGAGGGTGAACACCCCGAAACCCCTGTATGTTTTTGGAGATTAAGGTTTTTTCACCTCAGTTTGCAGGTTGCCCTAGAAACACGGATAACGCCATTCCTATTTCCAGGGTGCATTATGAAGATTAATGACTGTGATGAGAACTATAAAAAGGCCCTGAGTAAACCAATATCTCTGCTTTGATGGTAGGATTTGAATAGTCTGGTCCAAAACCAGATACAACCATGTATGAAACCATCTCTGCTGTGTATAGAATAAAGCAGGGGGCTTTGTCAAAGGGTAATATTGAGTACCTGACAATGTCCTAATAGGTGTGTGCAAGAGGGACAAATTAAGCTTGTACAGGCAGCTATTTCCTAATTTATGAATGTTTGACTTTGCAATCTTCTAAATACTCTTCTCATGCAGCATTTTTTAGCATGTAATTTATGTTTCAACTAGGCAAAAGACTGGTAGAGTCATCATGAAGAGAGGCTGAAATGTGAAGCTGTGTTTTAGAAGACCTCCAGATTTAGTTATAGCTATTTTTTGTGTGAAAATAAGTGCTTACTTGATGCTGTGTTGGCATCTGTAGTTCTGTGGTTAGTGCTCTGAGAAAGAAGTGACCACGGAGAGCAATCCTTCCACAGTTGCAGTACTCGTGGAGGTGAGCCCATGGCACCGTTGGAGGAGGCAGTTGCTTGGGCGCTGGGGAATTTTGTCCAGTTGCTGCCTATCTCTGTTCGTGGATGAAGGCAGGCTTCTCCTTTCAGGGCTGAAAACCTTTCACAAGTGCTTTATTTACAGTAAAAAAGAATTGCTACATTGCTAGGGGCACCTTGTGGAAACTGAAAACAACCCTGTTCTGTATTTTCTATTCTGTAGGTAAAATACAAAAGAGACTTTGAAGAAAGCAAAGGAAGAGGGTTCAGTATTGTGACCGATACGCCCGAGTTACAAAGACTGAAAAGGACTCAGGAACAAATCAGTAATGTATGTGACTGCCACCTAAAGTGATTGTAGATGGAGAAATAGTGTGTCTAAGAAAAGGCGTGCTTGTTGGTGTTTCTGATGAAGTCTGTGAGAGTGAAGAATCTGATTTTGTTGACCGATTTGTGTATGTCAGATTTTGAAGTGTGTGTAACTTTATACCATGGACTTGTACAGCACATTGGCAATGTGTGTTCACCTCTCCAGCTTTCAGCAAGTATGCTCAAAGTATTTTCTATACTAAAATGATTTGACATTTTTGCTTTTTTAATAGATTTTCCAACAAGTAAGAATACTTCTGTAATTTTTTTACTTACATGTTAACTATATATAAACTATAAAGTTCTGGGTTTTTTTTAGCAGGGGCTGTCAAAATTAGCATGGAGATGGAGTTTTCTAGATGCAGATAAAATTTTGATACTTTAAAGAAAATACATGCAAGACAATGTTCAGCAATATGAGAAAGGAATGGCAAATAGCAAAACTTAACCATGTGTTTCATTAACTTAGAATGCAGAATGTTTTCAGGAGTAGGATTTTTAAAAATGGGACTTTCCTGACGTGTTTTCACTAGGGAAGTTATTTATTTATATTGTATTCCCTTGTAGTATGTTTAACTCACTGCATGGTGGAATATTTGGGGGTATGTAGTGCAAGCTATTGTATGTGTGAAATAGGTAAGAACTAGAGGGAGCTAGAAATGATACAGAATCAATACCATTAGCTTTTCCTGGCTTCCTTCTTGATTGTCCTTCTGCTGCAAGAATTTGTCTCCATAGATTATTTTGTGAAATATTTTTTTGAATCATTTCTTGTAGTAGTAAAATAACAGCATGGCATCAGAGGCACCCAGTGTAAGTACAATGAGAAGAAAACAATGGAGTTTGTTTATTTGAAAGAAAAACGTTTTTTCACGTTGGGATGTTATCGGAAAGAAAAAAGTCACTGGAAAATACTAGTTTATCACAGCAATGGAGATGTACCATTCTTGCTGAAGCATTCAGTAGTTAAGATTTTGATGTTCAGAACTGGTTTTTGAGGTGTAAAATTTGAGCTCATTTCCTGGAGCCTTGGCCAGTGGGGAGGACAGTTAATTTGAGCCATGCAAATGCTCCTATGCATAGATAATATGAGGACAAAAGCTCATATGTTATGTTAATGCTGGGGCTAACTGAAATTTCTGGTTTGTGAGAGAGAAGGGTGTATTCTTCAGAGTGGCAAAAAGCATGGCCATTAAAACTTCCATTTGGCATCTGGGAAACTTCAGCAATTCCCTGGTTTTAATCAGCTGTATTTTTTATTCAGACCAGGAACTTAAATTAGGTCCTCTCATGACCTACATAGCTTCCTTGAGCAAGAGTGATTCTTTTGTGTGTGGTAGTTCTGGAATGCATCAAGGAGATGAAACAAGCCATCCTCTGATGAATACTTAATCCCTTGCATGGGTCTGCTCTGGTAGGAGAGGTTGGGAGGAGTACCCTATAGCAGGGCTACAGTACTCAGTTTTGGCTATTGGCATGCCAAGAAATTTAATTGGATCTCCCAAGCCCAGTACTCTCAGCGTCAGAATACAGAGGTCACTTGCATACGATTTCTGTCTCTCTTGTTCAAAGCATATGGTATTTACTGTGGTGGGAAAGGGGGAAAATAAAACCAAATAGTTTTGTGAAATGGGAAAGAGTTTTCTTCCCATGTCTATTTATGAGTGGGACAAGGAAATTTTTCTTCTAGCAGAATACCTTGTTGCACAATTTATGATACTGTTTGGCTCCTGACCCAAAGGTATCTACCTGCCTTTTGAGACCCAGAAATATCTTTTCAAATGTGAAAAACGTTTTTCTGTTTTTTTTCAGTTTTTTTTCTTGATGGTTGGATGTACTGTCCCTGTCTCTTCATTCCTAACCACCCAATCTTAACAATATAGATTTGTTCCATCCAGTCTTAACAATACAGAGTTGTTTTCTTTTCTTGATGTATGTAGCTGACAGAGATTCCAAGTCATGGACTCTATTAGAAATAATAAATCTTAAAGGGTAAAATGGAATTTTAAAAAGTGCACGATAAAAGAAGTTGCATCTCATTTCCACTTACACTAAAATAATAATTTGATTTATAACATTATGTTCTAGAAAGATAATTCCGCATAGGCCACAACTTGAATCTAATTAGAAAACACCTGTATTATAGAAATGCATTCCACATAGGGTAGTTTCTGTATTTATCAGATAAACAGTATACGTCATGGACTAAGGATCTAATTAAGGTTTCAAGACACTGAAAGGTAAGCACTTTAATAATTCTAAAATAATTTTACTTTTCATATATAGCACAATGGAAGAATACTAATATATATATTTAATTTTCAGTTTTGTTTTGATTTCACCTTGAAGTATTAGAAACTTCTCAAAGAGCCTATTTGAAACAAAATTGTAACAACTGCATTGAAGGGGTAAGTGAGCACAGTTAAGTGATGAAGATAAATAACAAAACAAAACTAATGACAGTAGATGTTATTTAGCAGAAATATTTGCAAAATATTGTCTTTCTGTCCTGATATTAAGTTTTGCAGCATACATGAATATTAGCACAGTGCTCTGACTTTTTAAAGAATCTCCTATGCTATCAATATAAACCTTGTGAGGAAAAAAGATAGTGGGGGAGTGGGAGGAGGGTGTGTTGACAGAGGGATTTAGATTTTGGTTGCTATTTTGCCACCAGCAATCCGGCCTCTGAAGACTTAGACCAAACTCCTGGAATTTATTTTGTGGCTTAATGGATGTATCAGGACCAGAATGGAGTTTCTTAGAAAGGAATGAAATTTACCCCAGTGTCTCATGTTTGTTAGCATTAAAAGCCTAATTCTGCAGATGTACAACATGCTCGTTAGAAAGAATCACAAAGTCTTTCTGGGACATTTAGGTTCAGCTGCCCCAACCTATGACTGTTATAGCTTCTTAGCACTGAGTTAGCTTGAAAGGTGTAAACCACACATACTAGCATGCTAGTCTAGATTGATGTAGGGAAGGCTGCGTAAACTAAGCAGCTTTTTTTACTGATTAGTTTGCAGGATTTTTAGCACCCTTTGCATGGCTGAGCAGGCATTTTAAAATTTAAAAAAAATTTACGAATTATTATGTGTGAAACTGATTATAAGTATTATAAAAGTTTATTAATATTTGTTCAATTATTCCAAATATAAAATTTCCATCACTTCTACTGCATATGTCACTGTTTCTTGACATTGAATATGTAGTTAATACCCACAAAATTTATACTGTTCACACAAATGTGTTAACTCTGTTAAAAGACCTTGGAGTGTTTTTTGTCCATCTTGAACTTTGACAGGATTTTCAATATGAATGCAAATATTCTCAAAGTGAAAAAAATACCACGTATTTTTATAAATGATTGTGCCAATAAGCTAACTGTAAACTGATTTCACAAGGAAAAAGTTAAGGTGGCAAAAGGAACAGAATAATTAAAGAAGATGGCAAAAGTCTGTTTATTGATCTATCATGACACGCGACTAAATGAAGAAGTGGGAACACAATCTAATAACATTTTCTTTGGGGAAACGGAACACTTTCAGCAGTTTGCAGCAATGAGCTGCAACTTACTGGCACTACACTTTTATGTCTAGATATATGGTTTGAAGCATGTTTTATCCTATGTGCAATAAGTTGCTCTTTCTTAAATCTGTTCCTGGTAAATGTCTGCAAAGTATAAAGCAAAACAGGTGTCCGTACAAATTGATGGAGTGAGAAGCTTTCATTAAGATAAATGCCAGTGCTTGGATAGTGGAGGTTGCTGGCCTGGTTGTATGACTGGAAGAGGGTGCATGGGAGCTTTCACAGTGGTTGCCCTCATTACACTGAGAGCCTGTGTAAGCATTTCTCACTTCCATGTTCATGCTGTTGCAAACTTAAGTCGTGTGGGAGCTAGAAGCAGTGCACATCTGTGCCCTTCTTCCCCTTGAGAGCTAGCAAAATGGAGTCATGCAGTTCATTTATATGTATGTGAGTCATTTTCCAGGAGGTTTGGATTGTGTATGAAATGAAAACTATACTTCAAGGTAAAAAAAGAAAATAAGAAAACAGATTGAATCTGGTTTACAAAGCACATTTCCAGGGTATTGTATTTGGGTGAAGACCTTAAGTTAGGAAGGACAGTAGAGTTAGTAAACAGAAGGTCACTGGATCACCCCTGGGGGATGGGGGTGTCTCCCCCTTATACCAGGAGTTGAACTCATCACTGAAGTTGGTGAAGCCTGTATAGGATGCAGAGAAAGAGCATGACAATCTTGCAACATTCTCAAAAGCAGTATATGTGGATTTGAATGAGAAAGGCTATGTATTCATTGTCTTTCATGGAATATGGTGCACGTTTCTTTTTAAGCGTCAAGGGTCCCATTCTACCTCCAGTTAAATTTATACAGTTTCAGGGGAAGCAGCAGAGGACAGGATTTCCCCCATAATTTGAAACAACTGAACACCTGTTTTCTGGAGGAAGACACTAATGATAAGGAGTTGGGTACTACCTCAGATGTGACATATAAATATGTGTTCATGTAGTAACTAAAGGAGGAAACAAATGACATTGCTACTGTACTTGTGCACATCTGCACATATGAAATTAGAAACTGTCCCTAACAGACATTGAGCCATGGCTCTGTATTTGGAAACTGTTGGCACAGTTGTCCAACCTGTTTACTTGCTCAAACATAAAATGGTCTCTTAAATTGCCAAAACAGATTGTAGAGAAAATTGGCAGGAGAAGATGTTAACAACAAGGCCTGGAGCTCCATTTGTAGGATTCACAGCGTAAAGCCTGCAGATACTCATCTCTAAGGGCTTTTTTCCCTCCATTGAATTCAAGTGAAGAAGAGTAGCATGAAAGGAAGCAAGAAAAATTGACAGCAACATCAGTGTCTACATTTCACAAAACCAACCATGGCACATCAACGAAGAGACTAGGTAAGCATGTTAAATCACATACAAAAAGAGTTTATATTGTTCTAGGCAGCTCTGGGATTTTTACTGCTTCTGAAGTGATTCTCACTTTATGTGGCTGTCTTTATATTCCTAAGCATGATTTTTTTGTTGTTGTTGTTTCGTTTGGAAAATAAGCATTTAATCATATATGACAACTGTGTCTACTAACACAGAGTAGCACTTGCTGACCATTGTATGAAGTGCTGCATGCCCACAGCAGGCATGGAAGTCTTGGTGCGCCACAGTACCGACTCCCCTCTGCTCCGTTTGTTCCTCTGACAGTCTAACACGAACATAAAAAAACATTCATTATTTGGTATGCTGTAGGCTTAATTTAACAGAATTGCATTTCAAATATGCTGCATGTAACTCATGTGATTAAGCATCTGCCAGTTGTGTTCAACAGCATTTTTTTCTGGCTGGAACTAGGAGGTTGAATATGTCATTCCTATTGCTAATACAAGTGTATCTGTGCAAGAAGGTGGAGTTCCTATTGTGCTCCTGTGCAGTGTATGTACATCCATAGAGTCATGTCCAACCTTGTCCATTTTCTGGATTTATCTTCTAATATTGCTTTGTATAGGTACATACAAGTGGAAAGTTTGAGAAGGCCGAGGTCCTCTGGCTTTCTGATAATTCTGTGTTGAAGTTTTCTGACTTACCATTTTGAGTAAGCAGAAATAATTCTGCCTTTAAATGTGGAGTCCTAATAAGTGCTTTAGAAATTACTTAGAAAAAGAGTCACATTAATTTTCAGTGTATTTTTGCAGATTTTTATATAAGTTTCATATACTGTACAGCTTTCAGAAATTTGTAAAATGACTGAACACATGCTTAAGAAATGCTGAGTCTAAGGAAATGTAAGTAATATTTTAGCTAGAACTTGTGCTAAGTGAGCAACTGGAAACCTTTGAGAATGCATTTCAAACCTTGGTGTGTATTCTGCTTAAAAAAGAAGAATCTTTAATGACCATTGTCAAAGTATTATGCAAAGTTAGAAAAAGACAGTGTTAAATTAGCCCCTATGTATATGAATTCTTTATCTACACTTTCAGTAAAAAGTCTTAAATTATTTAAAGACATGCTGCTTTGTCCATTTCTTCCTACTTCGATCTCTGTGTAGAACAATGGTCACCAACCATTCAGCTTTGTAATTTTTTCTTTTATTTACTATTTATTTACTGTATGGTATGATATTCCACACACCATATAATGTTGTAAAAACAACCTGTAACTTCTTTGTGGAGTTTTTCTCAAAGCTTCTTTCTTGCTTCTTTAACTGTATTAAATGAAATTGTTTTCAGAGTTGTCTAAGAAATGGGGAGGTATTAGAATCCCCTTTTATGTGATCCTTATTTACATGAAGAACTTGAGCACAGAGATTAAAGTATTCATGCTAATCCTGTAAGTGACACCTAGAGGAAACCATTATCTTCTATGTCAGCCTTCCATTAGAGGTAGAGGGAGGCATAACCTTTGCTGTGGAATTTTGCAGCTGTTTGTTGGGGAGGAAGAGATCACTGAGAATCCAGAGCAGTGTGTTTGTGATGCATCGGGGTGGTGCTGACTTCTTTTTCTGTCCCCATAGCTTTTTTGGATTCTCTTTGTTGGTCTCCCTTTCTTAATCCTTGTGCTATACGTGACAATAGCTCCCAAGATGTGGGAAGAATCAGTATTTTTAGTCCCCAAAATACCAAGTTGGAGGATACTTTTGGAATGTCAGATACTCATTACAATTATTATGTATGAATCTGTCAGTACAGGTGGAATTGAATAATTTAGTTGACTTTAACTACTGGAAAATTTCTGCTTAGCAGGTGGACTTTCAATTTGCAGCAATGTACTGCAGTCATATTTCATGGGGGTAGTAAACCAGATATCCCTAACATGGTGATGTTCTTCACCTGATGAAGATCAGCTTCCTCATCCAGAGCGGGAAAAGCATTAGAGTCTATCAGTGACATTGTTATGAGACTACTTCTTTTGTAACACAGGTGGAAGGATGCATAACTCTTCACTGGAAAGACCAGAAACATTTTACCATTGAGAAGCTGGAAAACAAACCCCTGCCCAAGAGAGGCAACTGCATTTGGAAAAACTGTTAGCATTAAAAGTAGAGATTTATAATGAGTGTTAGTGAGTTGTTTGAGCTATTATATCCCATGCTGCCCATAATAGCATTAGATGTGTAAATTCAGATAGGCATTTGATAAGTCCAGTGAAACACTAACCCCAAATCTATACTGAAGTTCTGGTAAGCTACTAATGCATGAGAGAAAAACTACATCAGCAAATGGTCTAAAATGGATGGGCTTGTCTGTCAGACACAAATCTATTTGGACTTGAATAGCATATGACCTTAGGACAGTTTCTGCTTGGGGAAGGCTGCCTTTTAACAACCCCACAGTGAGGATGGATAGGTGGCCTCAAAAGAACCCTCACAAATGTGAAGCTGAAACTGTCCTCGGAGATGTAGGGGGAAATATTTTAGGTTAAGTGAATCTCTGGTAGTCAAAGCAAGCAGATATGATGCCTACATAGCTGCCTCTTAAATGATCTTATTCCAGCTGCCTTTATTCTGTAGGTTTGGTTAGAAAAAACTCTTTTCTCTCTTTTTTTAGCAAATATAATGATATATTATTGTGGTTTATCATGTTTTTTCTGGGATTTCAGCAGTCTTTTTTGTAAGTTTATAGAAGAAATTGCTGTAACTATTTATTTTCTTCTGTATCACTGCTTTCATATGAAATTAGTTGATTACAAAAGTTATAGAGCCTTTATGATGTTAAAATACATGTCAAAGTTTCAAAAAGTTTTCAGTGAAGTTCCACAGGGAATAGTATAGTCTTTCTGATTCTAATTTAAATAAATAAATTTGACAGGATGACTGTAACCTTGCTCACTATATTGACAAAATAAAATGAGTTGTGTGGTGGAAGTAAAACAAGCCATCCAGAAAAATCCCCGAAGGCATGGATTTACTGCATTGTGTAAGTGGGTCAACTCATGCATGAGAAATGAATGCTAATTGTAAACTGGTTGCAAAACTGTAGACTTTAAGTAGAATCAAATTAAGTGATAACCTAAATATTTCGATAGAGATGTCCTATCATGCTTCTCTTTAGAAAACAGCAACAAAGCTGAGCATTACAGAGAGGTAATTAAATCATGTATATGTGATACATTAGAACAGTGTCATTGAACTCCAAACTGAAAGGCATTGTATTCATTTATGTCACTGGCACTGGTAAATTTTAAGTTGAACCTGTATTTGGTTAAACCTGTGTTTGGGCTGATGGGCTGCTTTACATGAGATACACTTTAATTCAGTAAAGAATGCTCTATTTCTCAATGATCAAAACATTCAATCCAGTCTACAAAAATTCCTCATGGGCTTTTTATGCTTAAAAAAAAAAAAAAAAAAATCTAGTTAGGAGGTATGAAAGAAAAAGATAGAAATTTCTGTCTTGTTTCAGCTTCTATTTGTGATATAACGTTCATATTGCAAGGCAAGGCATATGTGAAAGGCATCAGTAATTTAAGAAGCTACTACATAATCTTCAAATATATAACATAACATTTCATGGACTTAATTTTTAATCCCTGGTAATTACCATGTCTTGTCAACAGATGCATGTGTTACAGGAGTAAACTCCTGGGTCAATATGTACTTATTTAAAACTCTGAACATCCTAATTGGAGGCTGAAACAGCTATGTATGTATGTATGTGAGCAATAAATTCACAGTTATGCTATTTTCACAGTTTGCTGCAGTATTGACTGTATTGCACATGCCTCTTTGTACTGTAGTTTATGGAATGAAAAATTCCAAGCTGTAGAGAAGACAACTATAAAGTGTTTTGTGGAAATTGGTGTAAGCACCTGTCATCTGACTAAAGGACCTGAGTCTCTCTTTAAACACTAGTGACTTCAAGACTTAATCAGCTTGAAAGGTTTCTGATATTTAAATATATGGCTTTTTCTGTTGTGGTACTGAACAATTAAATCAAGACAAAAAACTCAACAACTTCTTTTTCCTGTGTCAGTTGAATGTATTTAAGCAATATCAAAATCACTCATTATTTTTAATGAGTACGTATATTTGAAGCTAGTGTTTTTTACATATAGTAAAAAGAGAATGAAACTAAAAGCTCTTCATAGTAGCTCAACTTGGGAACTAATTAAAATTAAGCTTTTAGAAGGAGAAAAAAATTAATTAGCCAAAAAAGTTGAGAACCATGCGTTAGCACCTCCAGAGATCTTTGAGTAGTTAAATGCTTGCAAGGAAAAGGTGATTTCTAATTTCCTTGTTTTCCTATATTGTCCATTACCTGCTTATCATTTCAGGTTTTAATTCTGTCTTATCTGATGCTTTTGTACTATGCATCAGTTGCTAGGACAGCATCTTAGGCAGTAAACCTCCTGCTGAAGAACAAGATGCTCTGCTTCTTCTAAAGCTAGTACCATCTTTAATCTTGATCCCTGGAGATTTAAATGCTTCACCCCTATGACGCTCACAGACTTCACTGACCTTGACAGCAGGGGTATCTGGTCCTCTGTGACACTCAGTTATTTTTTTTGCATGTTAACACATATGCCTGTGATTTCCTTAGCCTGTCAGTAGATACATTAGTTGTGACAAAGCCAGCACTGTAGTAAGTGTAATGATTAAACTTTTTAACCATCCTAACACAAGAGGGGAAGTAGCAAAAGTTTGCATGTGGTGTTTCTGCTTGTGTCTACAATGATCTTGGAGGATAAGAGTTTACTTTTCCAAAAAGCAGATTAGAGTGACGCAAGTATTGCTTTCTAACCCTTCCTGCTCTTGGTATTATTCAAATAATTATTTAATTACAGAAATGTGTGTATACTTTTTGAAAGGTTCTTCCTCTGGCTCACACCAACATAGTCCCACTGTTAGCAACCACAATATTTTAATGGAAGACGGAAGTATTTTTATTCAGATGTGCCTTGCATTAATTTCTTTTCTGTCTTTTCTTAGTTGGTAATTAGTGATTCTGTTCAGCCCCCCATAAAGACGAGGTATAAAGGGGCAGATATTGAATATTTCACTAAGCAAGCCAGAGACAGCAAATAGAGGGAATCTGAACCTCAGTCCTTGTAGTGACTTAATACTGGACTTGGGGAAAGTCTAGTCTGAGGAAAATGTGATTTGAGAGGTGGTGGTTTTGAACTTCAAGGCTGGTTGTTTTCAGCTTTTCTGAGCTTCACTCCTGCTGCGCCCCTGCTTTATATTGGCTTCCCCCTTTCTACACTAGGGAATGATGGTGTAAAGTGAACCCCTACCCAATTTGGCTAGTCCAGCCCTTTTCCAGCCTTAAGAGGAGAAATACACTCCAGAGTGTGTGACATATGTTGCTGAGGTTAAATGATTTTTATAGGGTTTGGCATGACAGGATAGCTGTTCCCAGTTTCCAGAATAGTGAGTGTGTAAGCAGCTGAGGAGGATAGTGTGGCTGGTGTGGCTTTTGGCACAGCAGAGGTGGTCTTTGGGGGAAAAGGGGAGGATTGGCTTACGGGAAAGCTGTGGCAAGACCCAGAGTCTGCATCAGGGCAAGGTCTGGGTGTATTCAGACTGTGCCTCAGTGTACTAATGCTGAACAGGAATCCTGCTCCCTCCTCTTCTCAGCTAGTGGGACAAAGTGACTTTGTCACCTTTCATCTTGAATGATATTGGTTACCATTTTGTTGCAGAGCTGGAGCCACTCAGTAGTGCTGCTCCTTCAGGCACCACTGATGGGAAATGAAGGATTCAGAGGATCTGGGAAGGTGCCTCCATCTCATCTCTCACGTTTTCTTGCATCCTCAGCAAGGAGACCTGCTCTGGTGTGGGCTGGGCTGCCCTTGGCTGCAGTGTTGTGAGCACAAAGGAAGTGGCCAAAGGTTTTATTTGCCTGTGCCAGGAGAGCTGTAGATATGACCAGGGCAAGGGCAGCAGGCATGGAATGAGGTCACTTGTTTGGCATTGCCTTTTGTTTGGCATTCCTTTCTGTGCAGTGCATGTTTCTGTCTCAGATAATAGCTGGCATGCTGTCTTGAATTGAGAAGTTCAGTTAGCAGTCAGGTTCCTTTTCAACAGAAATGAACTGAATGAAAAGCTCAAAAAAGCTTAGTGGTGATAGAAAATTAAATAGCATTATCAATGAAGGTGATGGCAAAAAGTTATAGAAGGCTCTGACAGTATTGAGGGACTGGAGATTAAATGATCAGCCTATATTGGAAATGGGTAGAAAAGATACTGAGAAGATAGAAATGAGGATTGAGCTTTCCGTATGGAAAAAAAGATTCAAGTGGAATAAGTCTATAAAGTCACAGGTAGCACAGAGCTGGAAAAGTGAATGTGATTATGTGCTGTTTCTTATAAGGCAGGAACTAGAACCAGGAAATGTAGCTGTCAGTCATCATACTTAAAAGAAAAACAATATGTGGAATATAATCAAACTGTAAAACTCATTAATACAGGAGACAGTGAAGTCTAGAAGTATAAAATATATTGAAAGAAGGATTAGATAAGCTTGTGCAAGTTAAATCCATCAGGAAATATTAACTGTTGTGACCCAAATCCAGTGACAGGGTCAGGACGGCTCTGGTATGTTGATAGCAGGAAACTGGAAGGATCTTATCAAAGGGAAGGCTGTGTTTCATAGGTACCCACCCTCCCTAAGCATGCATTATTGAGCAGTGACAGAGCCATGATGGTGTCATCAGCGAGACCAATGTGTCCGTCAGTGAGTTTAGTACCTTGTGCCATTTCTAGCCACAGCTGTGGCTTAACCCGACCAAGCAGTGACCAACCCATTGCTTCCTTGGTTATACATAGCTAGGTTGAATTTACAGAATTAGAGTTAAAAAGGATTATTAATTATGCACCTGACCATGGACCCTCTCTGATATCAACAGGCTTCATTCATGACATCTGATTGTCTTCCCAGCCTTTCTGAGCCTTGAATGGCAGATTTTTGAAGAGGTGACTGAGTTACAGAGGTAACTGGGATATGACAGATACTCCTTACATATATGCAAATGTTCTTGCATGGCCATGGCAATTGACAGGTATTAGTCAAGAGTGAGATGGTTTTGGACCCGCTAACATTTTAGTGGTTTTCAAGTGAATCTCCTGATCATCCTACCACACTTTCCTTGGCATTCAAGGACTGTCTTGGTGCATACAAAGTGGATTAATTCCAGATGAAACTAACCTGAATGATGCACTCCAACCACCAAAGTGTATCCAATGTATCCAGCTAGTCCCCCCTGCTGTAGAATATGGACTTTGTGTCCTCAGAACCGTTTCATTCTAGACATCTGCTCCTATTTTGCTGCAGTACTTGCTAATGGAAATGTTGCTTATGTTATCCTGCTTAGGAACCAGTTGTCGCTTCGAAGTTGGATTCCCGTGTGTCTGGAGAGTGATACTAACTGCAACTACAGGCTTTAAAATTCAGAAAGTGGAAGGGTGGAAATAGTGGGTGCTGAAAATCAGGTTGTTGCATGACCTCTGTTTGCCCTGTCAGGAGGTCACTGAGACTTGTCTGGTGTGTGCACTAAACTTGTAATTTATGTTTGCGGAGGATGTCAGGAGGAAGATTCATGTCTGGATGTGCAGGTGCTGCATTAGGACTTACAAAGACAGGGATTGATTAGGTGGTTATTGCCACATGCAAAATAAGCCTGGTCAGAGACCCCTGACAGGGAAGCTTGGTGCATGGCCATTGAGCCAGGCTGCAACTGATAGAGCCTCAAAATGTTAACGGTAGATAACTAAGATAACTTTGCGAGCTATCGCATCTGGTATGCTGGGTATGAACTTTTGGGAATGACATACTGCATCTATCAGATGTGGGAACTGACTTTTTTTCTGATTTCTAAGTCTGGATCAGTAGAAGATGGGCACGCAGTCCCTCTGTGCGTGTGTGTGTGTGTATATGTATGTGCGATATAGGAGGGAAGGCAGGTAGTCAGAAATGTAGCTGTGCTGGTTGCTGTTGCTTTGGGAGCTTTATATAAATATATGCCAGATGTATAAATGAGACTTGGGAATTGAGTATATCCCACAGGTATAAATGAGACTTAGGAGTTAGCTGGTAGGCTTGTGTCTGTAAGAAAAGATATTCCTATGGTCCAGAACAGCTTGAGGAACTTGAGCAATCCAAGGAAATCTGCTCATGTTAGCAATTTGTTTATATTTTGCAACACGACCTTTTCTGACACCAACTCCAAATAAAATGAGAGGCTTGAGAGCTGAGGCACACAGTCCTTCTTTGTTAAACTAATAAAGCTGGCTGTTAAATTGTGTCCTGTGGATCTGGCATTCATTCACCTGCATATCCCGCTCCATGTTTGGTTTCTGAGATGTGTACTGCACAGAGACGGGGCCATTTGTTCAGTCCTATTTCTTACTGGTTTTCAAGGACTGGCTGGACAGAAGAGAGGGGTTTCAGGAAGTATTTCCTGTTGAATGAGCACTTTGACTCACTCGAGTTAGGAACATTGCGTTGTAAGGGCCACTGAGTGAGGTCCTCAGCTGTCATCAGCACTTCCTCACAGAAATCTTGTCATGCATGTTTTGAGCTTGATCTTGACAGCCTTGCAATTTTTGGCCTTCAGTGCCTAACCAGGTGTTACCTTAGGTGTTTCTTGTTTGTCAGACAATTTCTCTTAGATACAATTGAATGCATGGATTGTCGCTGGTTTGTACTGAGACAGTACAGCTCATTACACCTGGATTTGGGAGGTCTGCTTTTCGTTCCTAACCTTGCTGATGGCATTCTTCGTTGACTCTGGCAAGCTACATCACCTCTGTTTTCCTTTCTACAAAATGGGGGTAATGGTTCTGAAGGCCTTTGACCTTTAAAGTTACAATGAAAATTATAGAACAGCTGAATGCTATGGCTGCTTGTTGTTACATATGTGTGCAAATTTTGTAAGTTGTAACTTGGGAACATAGAAAGCAGTACAAGAGGGGGTGTCTTAAGTTAGGAGCTCTAGTCCTCTCTCTTCTGCACAAGCATATCATAAAAACTTCTTCAAAGACATGTCAAGCTCCATATAAATCTAATCAGGGCTTTAACCCATTGTTTTTGAAGTTTGCCTCATAATTTCACCTGCTGGAGGTTAAAAGCCTCATCCAATTTCCACAATAAATTTCTTCATGGCAGAGCTATGTCTGTGTGCGAGCATTGTCTTTTAATTTGCATGGCACTTCTACCTCTGTTACATGTTTAGAGAGAGATATTCTCAGACTTTTGTTATCTGATGCTGAACAAGTAGTTTCATGAGCCTGTGCAAAAGTCTCAATACTATTCCACAAAGTCCTGCCTCTACCTGTTCTGATGGTAACTCACTTTTGAGTACAAAGGACGAGAGTGTTTTTCATGCTATTGTAAGGGAGGTTTTAAAAATTCCTTGCCTGATTAATTTCAGGTTTATATTAGCTTTGCTTCAGGGCCATTTTGGTGGCCTGCAGTCACTGTGTAATTGATTCAGATGTGCAAGTACACCTCTTTCCAACTATCAGACTTCTAACTTGCAGCAGAAATCTGAAAAGCATATTTTTGCATTAAGTAATATTAAATTCCATCCTGTTACTCCAGACCTCAAACCCAGTCAGTTTTTTCATAGAGAATCTTCTTTACAGGCATACCTCGTTAATAAAATTATTTAATAAAATTAATCCCAATAAGGCCGTTAATGTAGTTCCTCTTGGGAGTCTTTCAGTTTTTCAGCATCATTCTGCTATCAGCACAGCTCACTGAATTATTTGTGCAAGCAGCTGATCTCCTACCTGTCTCTGAATTTGCAATTCTTAGATCAATGTCCGTATTTTCTAACTTAATACATAAACCTTATTATTTTGTACTTCTTCTCTGTGGTTGCCATGCATGATTTGCTATATTCTTGATAGTCGTTATGACATTTGTGATTTCAGAGTGCCGGGGATTTATTCACTACTCTTGGTTAGTTATTTCCACATTCTTTCAATTTGGGCACATAAAAATCTGCATTTTAATTTAATTTCCTGTTTGGTAATTTCCTTTGCAAACTCCATTAGCTATGTATATATATTTTTTTAGTTATTATTTGTTGTCCCACCCCTCATATCATAATTCTTGCTGAAAAGTGATGAAGAATATAGTTCTGAATTAACTGAATTCTTTCTGTCTTCCATCTGAAGAACAGCTGGGACTTCTTTTTTGTATTTTCTTTTTATTTGCATAATTAGGGGAATTTTCAATACTTACAAAATGTATTTTGTAACACTAACCTTGTCCCTTCACTTTCTAGTCTCCAAGACGTATTTTTTAACTTTTCTCTCTTTTCCCCCCTTTGTTATTCCTAATGTCTTTTTTGAAATGGATAATTATGATGTTGGATATGGAGGCTTTCTTCTGAGACTTTTACTCTGGATGGGGGTTCTAGAAAAAAATATTTTTAATGTCTGAAGAGAAATTCTGAAGCTCTTCTAAATTCAGGTCAGTAGGCTTATCCTTTCAGCTGATTCTACTATCCAGTTTGCTTAATTTCTCATGCTGTATTCCTTTGCAAATGGAAACAAATGCAGTAGTGATATGCTTTTGTTTTTCCTTCCAGTTAGTTTAATCTGAACACACTGCTAATTATTCAGCACTTCTTGACCAGCTCTTCTTTCTCAAAATTGTCCTAAATTAAGACAAAAGAGTATTTTCTCTTTACAGTGTGGAAAAAAAAATAAGGTTACATCTAAAATCTCTTACTCTTAGTATCTTTACTATTATTAGCATTTGTTCTCTAGGCTGTATTTTGGTAATTAAAGTTCCCTTTTAGGATTCAGTTCTTAGACCTACATACCTCCAGTAATAGGAAGGATATTTCATAAATGCAATGGTCTAGTCTTGCCAGTTTGTGGTCTTTGAATTTTATTCCTGAAATCTAATCAGTGTCTGCTTTCCTAAGTAACATGTAGAAGCAATTTGCCAGGGTATTGATACCTAACAGTGCTTAACAATTATGTGAGAATGTCCATGTAATATTATAGATGGGCTGGTGGAGTTGGAAGCTCAGTGGAACTAATTTCTGTGATAAAAGTCTTTACATTTGGCTGTAGCTTTAATGTATTCCATGTTCATGAAACTTTCTTCACTCTCATCTTTCCACTCTGCTCGGTACCAATGTGACTGATGGGTCTTTTAAATAGTGAGCTTTTGGTTCCTCTCTCTAGCAACACCGTTCCCACCAACTTTTCTACCAGCACCACTGGATCAGAACAAACTTCTCCACTGTTGCCTTCTGCAAAAGGAGGGGACAGTTTTTAGCCCTCTTTACTGGCTTACTTCCATTGCTGTCTCTTAGTGTGCTCATGCAGCACAGCCTACTGAGAAATCATTCTGTCTCTTCCTGTTTTTATCATTTCTTGCCCTACCTTTGACGATCCTTGGTTGCCTGCCTTCATAGCAGACAGCAGGAGAAATGCCGAGTTAACCCAACCAACTGCTGGTAGGGAAATTTGTAAAGCAAATATGGCAGAGAGGCAGAGAGGAAAGTAAAATATTAAATACTAGTGCATTTTGCTTCAGCCACTGCTAAATTCCGCGGGAAACAATGGACAGATTTTGAAATCCTCATAAACATGGAGTCCATAATGTGCTGACAGAGATTAATTCACAATTTCTGCAGGCTGTCTGCACACTCAGGCTTTGTTTTTAAACAGTTTTTCAGGTTCCCAGAAAAGCTAAAATATCTTTCAGTTGTTTTTGTTTTCAGATTAAACCTGTGATTTTCGGAGAATGGTTCGTGGGCAAGAAGTGAACTCTAGGAGATTCCAGGGTTTGATGTAGGATTTAGAAATGCATAATGCTTTATGGTCTATATGTATAGCACATCCACCTGTTTCCAAGAGACATTTAAAGTTGCTAATATGACCCGTAAAGTCCTAAATATCTTGGGAGCTACCACCTCCTTCACAGGTTTATAATATTAACATGAGCAAGAGATCACTTTTACTCCAGAGCTGTGCTGGAAAACTTCTGTCAGGTTTTATTCAGTGCAGTCACAAAAATCACACCTAGGACAGTGGCAAATTATATTTCCAGCATAGTTCTATGTGTTCCCCAAACATAAAAGATTATTCAAGCAGAAGGACTTTTCATGTGAGTATATCTGCAGTAAGGATTTTGCTGGGAATTAAAATGCTGTAAAATATCAAACAATTAACACTTTTAGATAGCAAGACAGCACCCACATGATATTGTTCTTTGTTTAGAAGGAAGAGTATCCAGCCAGGCCACTGCTCTTTCACTTCTCTATTCCTGGTTCAAATTTCCGGAATTTAGGCATGCTGTAAAACTTGTACTAAATGGAAATTTGGGGAGCTCAGCTTCTTGTGACTGGAGTATAAATGTGCTGAAATAGGAAAACATTTTTTCAGGAATGCAAACAAGGAAAGTTCATCTACTTGTTGACTCTGTTGATTTGTTCCAATTTTCTCAGATTTTGTTTGCATTTGTGATGATTCATCAGTGAGTTTAAAGATACTAAAGATACTTTTTCAGAGATGTTTGTGCTAAAAAGACCCAAAGGAGTTCAACAGTATTGTCTCCTTTCCCATTCTGCAAGGTGGACTGATAAGGATTTTAAAGTAAGTTAAATGCATACTGATGACATTAGTCATCAGGGTACAGGAGGCCAAACCTCTTGGTAGATCTGTGTGACCAGCTCCAAATGCCATGCCAGCAGATCGTTGCATCAAGTGAAATCCCTTAGCTTGTATGCAAGCCTGAAAATGAGGTGACATCCTGCTACTCTTTTTGGTCTTGTTTTGTCACACGTGCTTTACTGCTAAACTGGATCTACATGGTTTCATCTTCTGTGTTCATTTTACAAACCATTTTTAGGGTCATATTAGGATTGTGCTTCAGCGAACCAGTAGTAGTTTAAGTCTGGGTGTGTGTACTTAGTTCTCTAAGTATGATCTAGGACAGTTTTCCAAAAATGAACTATAGAATATTGTTAATATTGTTAACATTTTTAGATTTTTCAGAAGTTTTCTTGCACTGACTCATAAGGACTGTTGCATAAGGACTGTTGCATTTATATGATACTAAAGCAGTATCAAACCTGATGAGAGAAAGCATGTTTTATTGTATTCAAATGCAGTCATGCAACCCTCATTTGTCTATAAGCAGACATATTTTTAGACCCTGAGCAGTTTGTTTATGTTATAGTCATTGCTCCAGATGACCTTGGCAATTTACAGTCCCCTGTAGCTAATGGCTTTCTGAATGCAAACAGTGAAGCCTGAACTCTGTAGGTGAATAAAGTAATGCTTTGCTGTGTGTTAAGAGGAATTTTCAAGTATGCTTTTTGCAAGTTTTAATAACAGTTCTGTATTAAAAGCTATTTAATCTTTCTTATCAACAGTTCACGCTGATGTCCCCATAGACATTCAACATTTTTTTGTTCTAATTTGGTTAGTGTGATCCCTTCTTAAGTTAGTTGCTCATTTAAAAAGATTGTTTAGTTTTCCCTTTGCTTTAATGATAGTTCTTTTTAAAAAGAAATCTGCTACTACATGGCTAGCCATAATCGGTCTTTTCCCTTCTTTCCTTTTCCTTTTTTTCTTGGTTACATATTTCCTTGATTACATTAGTTTTTTATCTAGAAGCGGAGAGAGGAATTGCTTATTGAAATTATGGTTTATAAAGACTCCTTAGTCTTTTAAACTAAATTTCTTTTTGGTATCCTGAAAGTCTTGTTCTTGTACAAGGTTTTGCCAACATCTCTGCTTTGTCTGTGCTTTCCCACACAGATGCCTTCCACACTTCCCCCTCATACATCTGTAGCTTTGGCAGGTTGGTTAGAAATACTCTTCAGTCAGCACAAAGGAAATCAATGTTTTTAAAATACTTTTTTTTTCTTTCCTGTTTTTTCTGTCTCAGTCTTAATTCAGTAAATTTTGCTGGAATTCTATTATGGAAATGCTATGTTAGATAATAGTGATGATGAGAATTCCCTACTCCACTGCTTGACAGAATGTTAAAAAGTAGCCTTAATAAAAAGAAATTAATGCTATTGATAAAAGTGCTAATAGCCAATGCGGTGACAAGCTGTGCTGTCTTGGAAAAACAATTAAAACCCCCTTAAATAATCATTGAATTCTAGCAAGGCTTTTTTATTCTGAAGTCTATAAGCAGGTCTTAATATATATATTTGAAGAGCACAACATTACACATGAATTTTGCTTTGCAGAACCGAGAGGAGATTTCTGCCTGTAAGCTGTCCCAATCCAATATCGGGGAGGGTTCTTAAATGATCCCAAGAGCGAGAATAAGACACAAGCGAGGTCAGATGCCATACAACCTTGTGAACTTTATTTTCCGTAACAACTGATAATGGCGATAGGACAGAGAGAAAAAGAAAGGAAAAGTCAGAATCCTTAAGCAAGCAAACGGTGGAGATGTGGCAAGATTAATTACCACCACCACGAATCCAGCGATGTACCGTTGGCTCGGTCTCGGTGCAGGTACTGGTGCTCCAAGCTCCGTCAAAGTCCCAGCTCCGAGGAAGAGAACAAGAGGGATAACAAGAGGGATCCCGAGAGAGGAGTACGCAGTCCTTTTATTGCCCCAGTCCCCATGATTTCTCCGAAAAGTCCGCCCATTTCCACGGAGCTCATTGTAATACGTGCCGCCCCGTGTTCCTCCATGAGCGCATGCCCAGGTGTTCACAGTGGTCGTGCCGGTGGCGGGGGGGTCGACCTGCGGTGTTTCCAGCCTCTACACATCATCTTCACCCCGATTTCCTCTCCACCCGGCTCGCACGCAGGTGCAGCTTGGTAGGCACTGCCAAGGATGTTGTTGTTTCAGCTTTGGGAGGATGTCGTGGTTTCGTCGGGGACAATTCATCTCCTTCAGAGCATACTTCTCCACGGTGACAGGATGCTGAGGCCAGGAAGCGGTAGTGGTGCAGCAGCAATGTTGAGACAAACACAGTCCAACACAGTCCCTTACATAAGCTTCACTTTGAAAATGTGCTGTTTTTAAAATGTATGTTTTTAAAAAGCAATGCTATGGTTCATTTTTGTCTATAATAGACCCTCACATCAACATTTGCACACACAACCATTATGTAAGCTGTTTAGGTTGTTAAGCTGGATGTATGTAAGGTTGTTCAGAAAGGATGCATGAACAAAGTATCATTCATTGGTAGTCCATAGTAACTATCTCTGTGCTTCCTTCTGAAAGTTCTACTCTTGTTTCCTTCTTAAAGGAAGCAAGGTCATTCAAGGTAGACTAGCCCTTGATGAAAGAGGTATAAAGTATCTTACATTTTGCAGAAGTGTTACCATTTAAGAACTTTGCAGAGTACTTTCTTACTTCTAATTTTTTTATGGCCAATACTAAGAAAATACTTTAATATTAAAATTTGAATACAAAGAAATATTCTTAAGATTTAAGAAAATGTTCATTAAGAAACTTCTTGGATAATTGAAAGCTATATAACTTTGGAAGCAGATTTTAGTAGCCAAATTTAACCTATGTGAGGACAATTTATAAATTTAACAGGTGACAGCTTCTTAAACCAGTCCCTCAGATAACATGGCTCACGATACCAATTTTTACTCTGATGGAAGAGAAGAATTAACTGGCAATTTAAAAATTAGCAGTTATTATGGCTGTGGTCTGATTAAAGTACTTATGTGTGAGCAGACCATGACTCCGGGCAGTACTGTGTTTACCTGGACCTTTAAAAGGCCCTATTTGCAAAGCTTAAAGCAATTTACTTGTGTTGTATAACAGTAACCAAATTGTAATATAAACACGAAATGCAAAATTACAATGCACAGGATCAGTCTTGGTTAAGAAGTGATACTCATAAAGGACCTGATAAAGGGAATAAGCAAAGAATGACACAAGTTTGTGATAATTGTAAGATATTCAAGGTGGGGCAAGAGTAGAATGTGAAGAATTACAAAAATACTTTATAAGAATGAGTAACTGAACAATGAAATGGAAAATGACATTAAAAATACAGATAATTGCATATGTATTGCTTATATTTATAAAATAATGGCCTCTGAACTGACCATTAACTCTCACGAACTACCTCTGTGAAGACATTGTCTCAGTGCTTAATAGCAGTCAAAAAAGTAATTCAAACATCAGAAATAAATAGGAAAGCAATGGTAAACAAAAGAAAAAAACCTTGATTATACCTCTGTGGAAATCTCTTTTACACCCATACTTTGAGTAATGTTTTTGATTCTGGTACCTCAACTTAAAAAAAAAAAAAAAAGGGAGTTTCTGGAAAGTCACCAAGAATGATCAAAATCTATGGGAGGAATGAATGATTCCAGACTTGTAAGTCTTCAGCCTAGATAAAAGGTGTTGTAAGGGTTTGCAAAGGTGTTGTAGAAAGATCTACGAAATCATCATAGAGAGTGTAGTCAGGGAGTGACTGCTATCCCTGTCTTCTAGTGCAAGAACTAGGAGCTAACAAATGAAGCTTGTCAGAAGCACAATCAAACCAAGCAAAAGCAGGTGCTTCTTTGTGGAAGGTATTAAATGATGGATATTTGTACTAGAAGACAATGTGAGTGCAAAAAATTTATATTAGTTCAAGGACAGGGCAAGCACTGAGAAGAAAAATCCACTGTGAAATGAGACAAACCACACCAGGCTCAGGAAATATGCCAGACTGAAAACAGTTGGAGTCGGGGAGTGTATAAGTGCGGGAGATATCCTATATGTTTACTCTGTCCATACTGCTTCCTGCTAATGCTTGTGACCATTCTTGGATAAAGAACACTAGGCCAGATGGACTTTTGGTCTAAGCCAGTACTAGAGACTCTTAAATTCTTAATATAGAAGCCGTGATAAAACATTATATAAGATATTTTTATAAAAATACAAAATTTTAAACATTTATATAATAGATGGAAAGAAATTGATGCTGAATATAAATTACTAGCTAAATACAAAGGATATAGAAAGGTAAAAGAGTATTCTAAATGGCTAACAGTTAAAAATAATAAAGCTTTTCAAATAAGGGATCATTATATGATGTAGTTTTTAGCTACAACCAAGATAACTTCTGCCAATATAATCTTATTTCAAGTCAGTGGAACCTGGTTTCTAATCTGATCCTTTCCAGTTTGTCTTAGCGTTTTGCATGTTGAATTTGTATTCAAAATCAGTAAGCTCTTATTTCACATTTGGGATTTAGTCTTTTTAAAGTTACAACTAGGAGATATAAAAAGTTACAATATTTTTGGAATGAAGCAGAAAGATGTGTCCATTCCATGTCCTCAAGAGATCTGAAGCTGGACCACTTGACTGTTTAAATAGGATTTGTTGTCTGTGATTATTGAGGCATACGTTAGATGGCTAACTGGCAGATTTCAAGATGCAGTTGCTTCCAAAGGGGTATCTCAAATGGAGATGCTTTTAGTAGTTTCCCCAGGGGCTAGTTGTTGGTCAAAGACTTGAAATATTTTTATTGGTACTCTAGGGACATGAGATGTTTGCTGGTAAATTATGCAGATACAAAGTTAAATAATACCAGAAGTAAAAGGAAACATGGTGATCTTTCAACAAGTACCACTATAGAGTGATTTCAGATTCTGGGTTAAATGGTCAAAGTCTGAAAATAGTTATTTTTAATAGTCAGGTGTAAAATAATAGGTTTATGAACCTGAAAGGCAAATGATACTTATCACAGGATGAGAGTTGGATTTGAAAAACAGAAAAATGTAGAATTCATTCCAGTTACTTGCTTCTCTTGTTGTAGCACTGGGACAAATGAACCAATATCCTTGGAGGTACAGTGAGAACAATGCTGGGTAGAAGGAGGAGAATGTACTCAGCAGAGGTTGCACAGAATCAGGACTGATACTAGAGTATTGTGTCTGGATGGTGAGGTGGATTTGGAATAATTGAGTAGAGTTCAAGGGAGGACAACAGAAATGATCCTGGGGATTGTAAAAATAATGTTAAGCTGTTGGAATGACAGCTGTTCATTCAGCTGTGAGAAAGAAATGGTTTCAGTATTGCGTATAGATATTTACCTGAGGAAAAGATGTCAGAAAAGCTGGGACTTGACAGTGGTCCTGATAGAGGTATGATAAGGTCTTGTGGCTGTGGATTTAAATGACTTGTAGCTTCTTAAAGAAAGTTAAATGCAGTTTAAGGTTTTATTTAGAGGTGACATGGCCTGGATCAGTGCTGTTAGATACCGCAGAGAAATTATATTAAACGCAGTGCTGTTGTGCCTTGATCAGCTCAGCATCAGGCTAATCGTGCTTGCGGTCTGGAGATGTTTTCTCCTACACGTATTTGAAAGGACTTTGAATTCAGTGAAGGGTTTTGGAGTACAAAATGCAGTCTTGTCCTATGCAGAGAGATGCAAGCAAACTGCAAACAAAGCATACAGCTGTATGAGAAAGAAGCTCATGACTGCTGAATGCTAGAGTCCTGGTATTTCATCACATTTCTATGGCTATTTTGTTGTTTATTTGGTGTCTTTCAAAGGTTTTATGTATGCCTTCTCCATGGGCTCACTGTGACTTGCAATGTATAGAAAGCCAAACTTGCTCCTCTTCCCTTGCTATCACTCCTTTCGAATTAGGAAGGATTGTAATTGTTTTCTTAGAGCATCCCCAACATCTGTAGAGCGTCTTGTCTTTAAACTGTCCAGCTTGCTCTTGCCAGTACTTACACTTTGCTTTCATTTGTTTATAATCTTTGCAAGGCCAGAGAGAACTGGAGAAATATATCCTATTTAGGAGGTCTTAGATATACTGTTGTTGGGTCTTTCATCACATAAATAATTGGCTTCCTCTTTTGAAATTCTGCTGACAGTGTAGAAGTTCAGCAAGGTATGAAGGGCTTGCACAGAGATGAACAGTGTCCATGATGTCCAAGAAGTACAGTTTCTTAGGTCATCTTCAAGGAACCCAGCAGAACTAGAGCAACTGTGGAACCTGAAATGCAACAAAAGTTGAGAATCTGCTGTTCAAAGTAATTGCTGTGCTCAGCCTTACTGTGGTTGGTAACTGTATTTTTGCCCTTAGATCACTTTGTCTTTTGACTTCGTGATTGACTTGTAACATATTCACAGGTATTGTAAGTGTTCTCACCAGCGTACCAGCAGCTGAGCTGGAACTTGGTTATGGTTTTTGTTGCAAATGGGGAAATAGTTATTTTTTTATTAAGCAGTATTCATGGCATTCCAATGGATGCATGTTGATTATAATATGTTGCTTATAATTTATATTCTACTGTAAGGAGTGCTGAATATTGCAGAACTACTTTGAGAATATATAAATACCTGGAGTTCGTTATTATTTCCTTAGGTCCTGGGTAATCTGCTTTTGTCTTGTGATGGTTCCCTTATTATGTACTGGTAGGATTCCTTAGGTCAATGAATATTGTATTTGTTATCTTGGCTGAGATAAATTAAAGCAAAGAAATTGTGAATAAAGAGATTCAAATCAGCTTGATATTTCTATGATGTATTCTTATATAGACGTCATACTATTTTTTCTTACATAAGCAAAGCAGGCAGATTATTGTGAAATACCACTTTCTTTTCTCATTCACTGTTACCTCTACTTTTTAATACACTTTTTAAATATTTCAGCATCTAAGTTATTAGAGCTGTCCATTTCCCTCAACAAAGTCAGTTCCTGGAACAAACAAACAAATAGAAAACCTAACAATATGATGCTTGAATGTAAGTTCGGATGTGGCTACTTCAGTAGAGGAAATAATGAAATGATATGCAAGATAGGCAACAGCTGCTTACACAGGGACCAGAAGAGTTAACACAATCTTTATAGGTATAAACCTACAGATGTCATTGTCTCTTTCTCTATTAGCATTAACATTCCTCTGTAGAAGCAGCAGTTTCAGTTCCGATGGATACACTTGAAAAGCCCAACAAACTAGAGAAGGTTTGGAGAAATGCTAAAGGATTGATCTAAAGCAAGAGTTTAGTCCTTAGAGAGGGTAATCTTATCTTTTTTTTTTTTTTTTTTTTTTTGTTGTCAAATAAAATACTGAAAATATTTCTTGATTTTGAAGGATCTGGTGAAGAAAGAGGTTATTTGATTGGAGAAAGAAAGTGTATGTGTTGAAGAAAACAAGTTCTACCATCTGGAAGATGAATTTAAGTTAGAAATTAAAGTGTATGTTTTCAAGAGGAAAGATAATTAACCGTGGGGATTACCAGAAAAGGTTCATATTTGTTATTGCTAAGGCTAAGTAATGCTTGTGTTTCTCTGAGCAAAAGCTCATCTTTTACAGCAGTTTGGGGATTCACAGCAAAAAAACTGGTCAAAATGTTACAAAGCAAGTAGATTCAAGAAGGGTTTGCCTACACTTGCCAAGAGTTAGGGATGGCAAAGAAAAAGATTTATAGAAGTGAGACACTTACTGTTCTGCAGGGGTGGTGCACACAGGGCTGATGCTTGACCAGAAGGATGCATTTCAGGCTGTGGTGTGACAGTCATCTTGACCTGATCTAACATTACGTTCCTGTTTAAAGAGATGCTATTGCTGTCTGCTGTGACAGTGCCAGGTACTTTCCCATCCATCTGTACTCGAAGTTAACACTTGTGAGTTGTGTGGCAAGATGGGGAGAGGACAGGATTTCTCTTTTAAGTGACAATGAAGTTCTGAATTGGTTTAAGAGAATTGTGAAACTTCACTCATGTGCTTAATATTAGCTAGGAGGAGCTAGGAAGCTAATGGAGGTGGGTAGCAGAAGTACTTCTCATACTGCTGAAAGTCTGAACCTTCCCTGGCGCAACTTGAGGCCATTCCCTCTTGTCCTATCGCTTGTTACTTCATTAAAGAGACTCATCCCCAGCTCTCTGCAACCTCCTTTCAGGTAGCTGTAGAGGGCGATGAGGTCTCCCCTCAGCCTCCTCTTCTCCAGACTAAACAACCCCAGTTCCCTCAGCCACTCCTCATAAGACATGTGCTCCAGACCCTTCACCAGCTTCGTTGCCCTTCTCTGGACACGCTCGAGTAATTCAATGTGCTTTTTGTAGTGAGGGACCCAAAACTGAACACAGGAATCGAGGTGCGGCCTCACCAGTGCTGAGTACAGGGGTAAGATCACTTCCCTGTCCCTGCTGGCCACGCTATTTCTGATGCAAGCCAGGATGCCATTGGCCTTCTTGGCCACCTGGGCACACTGCTGTTTTCTTTCATTCTGTTTGCAGAAAACACTTCCATTTTTCTACCTGAGTTTTTAAAACTACAGTTAGAAGAAAACGGTAAAATTTAGGCAAAAGTGTCCCTCTTTTTTTCCCCTTTTCATGAATGGTGAAAATAAGGGAGATAAAAGACAACAGAGATAGAGACTGAATGTTTTTCCATATCTTTAAGTGGTAAAAATGGAAATTTAAAAAAACTTTTCCAAAGACTGTATTTACACAGTTCCTTCTTGCACTTTTTTTTTTGGTGTCATTTACAATAAAGAATAAAAATGGAAGAGTTTTAGTTTTAATTGGTCAGTTCAAAGACAATATGTGAGCTAATACTGGAACTGTATTAAAAGTCTTAATTGAAAGTTACGCTGCAATTTCACTGCATTGCACTACAGAACAAAATTGTCCTATTATAATCTGTTTTTATGTAGATAATGGATAAAATTAATTTTGCAGAGACTTCATAACTTTGTTTTGGTATATGAAATACCATTTTGTGTATGCCTTTTGGCATTTTTCATGCAAATTACCTTTTCACCAAATGCAGTTTTTGTAGTACAAGCTCTGATTTTCAAAAGATTAACATTCAGAATAAATGGATGCATAAGTATTGAATTTGTGCAATTAAAATGTTCTCCAAGAAGAGAGAGGAAGTGGTTTAAGAGTGTGCTGAGATGCTCATTGTGCGTATAACTTTTGCAATGACAATAGATGCTTGTGTTGACCCTCTGTTACCAATTTAATTGTTCATAGGGATATAAATTTTCCCTTAAAAAGCAATAAAGACAGTGTTTTTATAGAATCAGTGGCAAACATTGAGGCATCCATTGCATTTTGTCCATAATGTAAAACATTCTCTCATAAAGATAAATAAAAATTAATTAAATTCCACATGGTAGTGGCTGGGGTTATTTGTTTCTTGTGAGCCGGAATCAGAAGTGAGCATCAGGCTTTTATTTTCTGCACAGTCAGAGGATGCCTCTTATGTCCTTGCTGGTTGGCATTCTGGGTGTTTCATGCCTAACTGTTGCAAAATGCAAGTCATTATTTTGTGAATCACGTATAACCTGCTAGTAGTTTAAATAAGTAGAATATGAGTCTTACACTTTTAGAGAGGCTGCAACCAGGTCTGTTTCTATGAATGGACCAACCTCTGGATTATTCAAAACTATAGAGACAATTTTTAGTAAGTACCAATTATAGGCATGTATTTTTTCCTTCAGATTAGATAGGTAATTTGCATTTATCGTTTCCTATTGCATACAGTTTCGAACATAGTGTTAAGCACTGCTCTTATGAGGAAATTCATATGGGTGCATGATTTTGCCTGTACTGTGAAGTCTTTAGTACTTTGGATAAAGGCAGTTCTTTATGTGTGTGGAGCTCATTGCAGGACTATAGCTGTAAAGATTACATTAAAAGACCTGGAAGGTATGAAAACAGAAGTCTTGTCTAATTCGTATGAGAAAATCATATTTTGCCACCTTCTAAATATGAAGTGGTTACATGCTCTAAGTTACTCTAAAGATGTATTCTAAATACATCTGAATACATGTACTCTAAAGGCTGTATTCTGTTCCTGCATACTTGTTGATATAATTACAGTTAAGTAGAAATTCCTGTAATTAAAGGTAATTTGATCTCTGCTGATGCATACACTTCTGTATAAGAATATATACTTATACTGTACTCTACTGACAGTGGTGAAAATCCCTAGGGATGTGAAAAGTTGTTATGCAGAATTCCAAGCAGAATTAGAGCTATAAGTTTAGCTTCCTCTTCGTGAAATACTTTTTTTTCAAAGAAAATACTGGAAAATAAATTGAAATAGATTGAGATTGCTGGAAAATATGAAGACCATGCCACAAGAAGTAAATTTCTCTTGTTCTTTCCTCAAGGAAAAACTCTGTAGTAATCAAAATGGACAGAATGAATATAAATTCCTCAGCCCTAGTACTCTGTCTAGCAATGCCATGGCCCCTGTCACTGCTAGGTCAAAATTTATTAAATGATAACAAAATAAAGGTAGATTAAGGCTTTTTATTTTTAGATGTAATTACAGGAAAGTGCATTTGTGTATTTATGCTATATACTGTGATGCAGGAATTACTATATGAAATTTTGTGAGTTTTTATAGGCCAAAAGTTAAGAATACATATCCTAGAGATCTCTTGGCTGAAAATTCATGATTTCAGGTTTAGTTTCTTTTAAGTTTAACTGTAACTCTGAATATTCTATGTTTATATTTTATTTTAGGATAATTAGAACCAATTAATAACCAATAAACCCCCAATTAATTGTTGAGGTTTTTTTGCCTAATCTCCCTGAGAAATGTGGGCGAGGTACAGCCCTGGCTGTTTGTTGCTTAAGTTGTGGATGGGATACGGGAAATGCTGGGGTAGGTCCAGAGGTGCAAGGATGGTGTGGAGGTCTTTGGAGAACTGACATTGCAGATGGCGGGGATTGCATATCTGAAGAACAAAAGTCAGTGAGAAATCAGACCTTATCTTTTCTGGGTCTGGTGGGAAAAAAAAAAAATCAGTTAACTCCTAAGTTACTGATACAAACTTTCAGTCATAACTCCAGTTTAATACAGCTCTGCCTGGGAACCTGAGGTTTTCAGTACTATGTTTTCTTCACTTTTAAGAAGTTCTACTATTCTCCTCTCCAGTTAGGCACATTGACAAGGGACTGAGAATGTCTAGTAATGTTGTTTCCTTTACCAGCTGAAGTTTCAGTAGTCAGTAGAACAGCCCCAACATAAGTATTTCTTTAATTTTATTAATGCATGTTTACAGTGTCTGTTACCTGAGCACAGGTTTAAGGCAGTTTCTTTTCTATTGCTCTTGTAGACGTTTTCAAAACTTTGTTTAACAGCACGGTGAAAGAAAAGCAATTACTTTAAGGTGCATTTAAGCCAACTCAGAAATAAAAAAAGGAAAGTATAATTTATATTTGCCTTTTCAATAGCATTAGTGTTAATGTTTTTCTAATCTTTTGAATTACAAATGAAATGGAAGACATCTTTTGCAGTTAGTGACTTTATCGACCTTTCAGTTGAGTTTGGTAGTCTATGGTCACTTATTAAGTGTCATTTTGGCATCAGTTGGCATTTGTTTAGAAAATGTCTTTACCTGTGGCTTTCTTCCCTTAGAAACATGCCTAGAGGGGAAAGTAAGCCCGCATTACAACTTAAAGAAACTACAGTGATCAATACAGAGTTCTAGTATCAGTGTGCAGTAGTGAATATTATATACGGTCCAAATTTGTTTTTCTTGGAGAAAGCTTGAAACAGGTCCTGTTACTAACGGGAAGGACTAGACTGCTTTTTGTGCAATGTGTGTTACTTATGTGTAACCGGTTCTGTGGAATATTAATAAACCTGCACCTCCTTCTTGGGTGTTCTAAAACTGCTGATATGATAGTTTCTGAAATTAAACAGCACTTTTGAGACCCATAGTTTACAGATCTTCATTTTGAATTTAAGTTTTGTGACATTTCTCTGTTTGAGTTGGGAGATGTTTTTTTTTATATATACTTCATGGGGGAAAAATGTAGGGTTATATGGAATTATAAAAGAAGGAATTGGTTTCATATGCCACTGCTTGTATGGAAAAATGTTTCAAAAATGGAACCTAGTCAGCAGAGACATGAGATTTATTTTGACATTAGTACGTTAAGAGTATCTTCTTTTTGCCTTGTTTTTTCAAGGACGCCAGTAAAATGCTGAGAAGGCAGAGAGCTCACAGTCATTTTGTTCGGTCCTTTTTTTCTTTTTTTTTTCTTTCCATAGACATTATAGAAATTTAGATGTGTAAAAGGAGAGTAAGTGGGGGAAATTTCTTTCAAATCCAAAGCAGAGTTAAGACAATAAATTAAAAAAAGATCCCAAACTGGTAGATAATGGGAGGCATACAGATGGCTTTGTGCTCTGGGATGTTTTGAATACAGCTGTAACTTTGAATTTCATATACTGTTGACCAGAAAGAATACACTGGGAAAGAGGAAGCGCAGTCCCATGTTCAAGGACTCAAATATATTTGCTGTTCTTCTGTGGACTTTTCTGTGACCCTGGACAACTTATAATCTTCCTAGATGAGGAAAAAAACCCCATCTGATACAGAAGCTGCTGTTCACATCTAGGAGGAGTTGGCATCCTATGACGAGGAATGCTATAGAAGTGTAAATGAATTATTATGCTTTCATGTTTATTCTTAGCAGAACCCAAATTGTGCAATACAGTTACAGAGTACAGAAGATAAACAGTGGTGGAGTTCAGGATTTGATAAAGACTGACATCAACTTGTATTTAGAATATTAGCTGTTCAGGGGGGAGGAAGTTTTGGCAGCTCTTAGGATCTAGAGTAGTGGAGACCAAATTGCAGATCAGGACCACTCACCAATGCCTCAATAAAATCTGAAAGCACAGTTTGCAATTCAGCCAGATAGTATGATACCAATTAAGAGGAATATAAACATAATTAGAGAAATGGGGGTGCCAAAGTAGGAGAATTAACCATATCCAGAGATACTGTGGTGATCCAGTGACATTGAAGCATTCTTGAGTCATAGCTTTCAGACTTGATTTTTTTTTTTTTAATGGACAGAAAGAAAAAGGAGAGTAGTTAATGGAAGATTCAGGGAGGAAGCGGGGAGAGAGAGCTGGAGGAAGACAAAAGCTATTGCGTTAGAATTAGATTAATGTGACTCTGGTCTCTTCCTGTCCTAATGCTGCATTTGTGTGTTGTAATATCATGTACCCAGGAAACACTAAATGTGACCAGAAGTACAATCCTAATTTTCTTTGTTTAAATTGACAACAAGCATGTGGTTAACAGGAGAAGGTACCTTCTGGGGCTTTTAAAGAGTACAGTGTGATAAATGAAATACCCCTAAATCACAGTGTCAGTCTTACTTATTATATTTTAATAACCCAGTGATGACAGGGTTTACTTTTATGCTCTCCAGGATTTCATGTGATTTACTAAAGACCTTGAATGAAGTCACTGTACATGCCAAGATTTCATTTTCATTGGAAGTAATGATGGTCACCAAAACAACATGTGTTACTGTTGGATATACTGGTCTGGATAGGAATAGACTATAGTAATTGTGTCTATAACTCAGTGAGAATTGAAGACAAATACTAATTTTATTTGTTGGTTTGTTTTACTTGATGTGATTTGTTAAGCAGTATATTTGTTCAAAACAATGGTAAGCAAGTTCTCTTCTAAAGCCAACAATACAGATGAAAACAGTGTAACCCTTCAGTAGTGGTGGCTTCATACCTTTTCCATGTCAAAAGTTATTGGTAGTCTCTAATTTCTCATCTTTAGTCTAGTTTTGCTACAGTTACCTGTTTCCGTTGCTGGTAACGCTCCCTTCTTTCATTGTGTAGAGAGTTTCTTTACGAAGTACAGTAGCTTTTCAGCAGTACTTCTCAGGGAGTTCAAAGGCGAACTCTGAGGCACAGGTTTTGCTGTTAGACCTGATGGAGCTGTCTGTTGCATAGTTTGTCCAATACTTTCTATTCTAAATGCTTGTTTTTGTCTAACTTTGCACTTGGAACTGAAAACTTCCACGTCTGTTGTCATCCTGGAACAGCTCTTCCAAAGGCTAAGGAAAATATATATTACTTATGTTTTAAAAATTTATCTAATTTTTTTTTCATTGAATAACTTCATTTTTTTTTTTTCTGCTGTATTTGCTGTTATTGTCAAAAAAAAAAAAGAAATGAAGCAGGAGAGGAGGAGGATTTATATGATGGATGAGTGTTTGTCTGTTGATCTCTGTCTAATTTGGTTTAGGAATATAGCATAGCTAGAATTTGCTATCTTAACAGCTACTCAGGATTGCCTCTGCATTTGCTGCTGGATGTTGAACTGCTGCATATTGAACAAAGCTCAAATATCTGAAACAGGAATAGGGAATTTCTCCCTTCTGTACCATCAATGCCTCAGCAGTCTACTGGCTGCAGGTGATTCCTGTGTAAAGGAGACAGAAAACAAACTTGTGGGAAGATGTAAAGAGAATATTGAAGAAAGCTGAAAGGGAAGAGCACTGGAATTAGGACTACCTATTGTTCAATGGAAATGGAGGAAAGTAGGACAGTCTGGATGAGGAAATTTGGACTATCAGGTTGGAAAGAACTATTAATGTTTGGGGAAAGATATAGCAGAAATGTGAACTTTGACAGGGAGCTATTTTGAGCCTGGCAGGACTGGCAGACTGAGATGTGTGGCAAAGGACGTGACAGTCTGTTCTTAGTTTGTCAGCTCAGGTGGCAGCGATCTGTATGATGGGTTTAAATGCTGCAACCTGTGTAGAGAACTGCATGTGTGTCGGTGCAGTGCTATCTAATAGAATTCCTGCTTTCTTAGTTTTTGGGAAAATAAACTAGAAAACTACATACAAAATACTGTAGAAAATGGTACTGTGAATGCATTGTCAAACACTCGAAATTTCAGTTTGTCTTGGCATCCTCAGTAAAGACCCTATGTATGGTGTTACAATCCTAAATTACATAAATCAATACTTTTGTGTATAATGTTTTTAATAATCTAAATACTGTGTTTGCTGTATTTTCATTGTCCAACACTTCTTGTTCCTCCCCATGATTATGCATCCAAGACTGACCTTCAATTATAAATGTGAAACATGAAGTTCATTCCGGCTTTCAACACATCTTGGCTCATCTTGGCACATCAGGTGTATCTGCCATAAACTTCCTGCTCTTGAACCGTAATTGTTCCTGTGACTCCTTACCTGGAAGACTGTTTTTTCTTAATTCTTATTATTGATTTTGTGTAATTTCAGACAAACTGATTTAAAAGTTGACCTAGACCTTTTAAAATTCTTCACAATGTATAAATTTTCTGGAGAAGTATGGTTTTTTTTTCACACTGCTTTTGTGAAGGGTTTTTTTTGTGCTAAAAGTAGAGCTCTCATCTGAGGAGTGACAATGTAAAACTGACATTTTGAGATTGAACACATCTGCTTTTTGTGTACTCACAATCATCTGTTGATTTAATTTGAAAATGAATGCTCACTGCTTCATGTCTTTCTTGATGGTGTTGACTCTGTTTTATGAGATAGAAAAGTATGAACTCATTTGAGCGCAATAGAGTGTTTTTATAAGACAGCCTGCCCTGGTCATGGTCATACATTCTTTGTAGGAATAGTTGTCTTATTGTACATGAGCATCTGCTGGTTAGGGCCAGTCTGAAAAAGGTCATTGACCAGAAACCAGTGGAATTAAGCTACCCTGGTTGACTTTGCACTGGAGCATATTTGGTATATAAAGAAATTTTAAAGATCACAGAATCACAGAATTGTCTAAGTTGGAAAAGACCTTGAAGATCATCCAGTCCAACCATTGACCTAACACTGACAGTTCCCAACTACAGCATATCCCTAAGTGCTAAGTCAACTTTACTCTTAAACACCTCCAGGGATGGGGACTCCACCACCTCCCTGGGCAGCCCATTCCAATGCCTAACAACCCGTTCTGTAAAGAAATGTTTCCTAATATCTAGTCTAAACCTTCCCTGGTGCAACTTGAGGCCATTCCCTCTTGTCCTATCGCTTATTACTTGGTTAAAGAGACTCATCCTCAGTTCTCTGCAACCTCCTTTCAGGTAGCTGTAGAGGGCGATGAGGTCTCCCCTCAGCCCCCTCTTCTCCAGACTAAACAACCCCAGTTCCCTCAGCCGCTCCTCGTACAACATGTGCTCCAGACCCTTCACCAGCTTCGTTGCCCTTCTTTGGACATGCTTGAGTAATTCAATGTGCTTTTTGTAGTGAGGGGCCCAAAACTGAACACAGGAATCGAGGTGCGGCCTCACCAGTGCCGAGTACAGGGGTAAGATCACTTCCCTGTCCCTGCTGGCCACGCTATTTCTGATACAAGCCAGGATGCCATTGGCCTTCTTGGCCAACTGGGCGCACTGCTGGCTCATGTTCAGCTGGCTGTCAATCAATACCCCCAGGATCCTCTCTGACTGGCAGCTCTCCAGCCACTCCTCCCCAAGCCTGTAGCGCTGCTGAGGGTTGTTGTGGCCCAAGTGCAGCACCCGGCATTTGGCCTTACTGAACCTCCTACAGTTGGCCTTAGCCCATCGCTCCAGCCTGTCCAGGTCTCTCTGCAGACCCTCCCTACCCTCGAGCAGATCACCACTCCCACCCAAAATTGTAGTCTTCAAACTCTCATGTGCCCAGAGGGAGTGTGATCCAGCTCAGACGTAAGGAGACTTGCACGTGGCACCTGTGGAAGGAGGATAGCAGGAGAGCAATGGGGATGATGCAGGAACAGACGAGAGGTTAGCCTGTGGGAGCACTGGAGAACTAGTTTGTAGTTTTCACTGTGGCTGTCTTAATCTTGGCAGTTTTGTCAGATCAGACCTTTCTTCCCCTTCACCCTCTTCAGCTCCTTGTCATAGAAACCGTGTGTTAGGGCAGACAGCATGCTCGTGATATTACCATTGTGATGTGTTGGACTAGGTCTGATTTTCACAGTATGGTGGGATACGCAGTTATGTTTTCTGTGTAGGTGGTCTCATCAAAATTACCTCTGAACTGGTGTATGGAACTGCGGTAATGTTGTCTGGGAATGGGCTAGTATGCATAGCCCGTGAGTTATGTTCAGACTAAACAGAGTTGGGGAAGGGAAGCATGAAGTTGGTGATTCTTGAGGTTCATTCAGTCTGGCCAGGAGGAACTTAGCGTTGTTTAGAGTATCCGGAGATTGGAGGCAGGATGAGAGGGCAGAGGCAGAGGAAGTGTAACAGTCACTCTGACATCTTGGATTGCTTTCGTACCACGTCCTGTGCAAAGTTGAGTATGTGGCAGCAGTCTTCCGTAAATAAGATCTGGCTGTAGGCTTTAAGTAAAAACCATTTTTAACTGCACCATACAAATGCAAGAACATGTTATTGAAAGTATCAAATGGTGCCATATTTTCACAAATGTTTTCAGCTTTAGATTTTGGAAGAAGAATGGATGTTCTGTGCTGCCAGCTTTTTCTTCTGTTTGTTTCTTCCATAAATCTGAAACGATAGTGGGGACTTTGTTAAGCCAAACACTGCTGGTGAATGGATGTTGGAAAAAAGAATGAGAAGCCACAGTGGTATGGAGGAAATCATGTGGCTACAGCTATCTGTAGGAAAAATAAACATCCTTTTTACCACTTCCCCACAAAAATGTTTTTGTATCTGGAAAAAATATGGAGCTAAGGCAGATAGAATACTGAAACGAATTAACATCTATACACAAAAGACATTGCTTCATGTAAATACAGTGTTTAGGAAACCGTTTCACCTGAGAGGAAAAATCTGTCATTACAGATGAATTTGGAAATTAAAAGAAGTCCATGGAAGGGAATATAACAATATGGTTGAAAATTAAATTTAAATTAAATTTCTTACAATATTGTGTACAGTCTAAAAAATATTTACAATAATGTGTGGAAGGTAAAAGGAGAAAGAATACATAAACTTACTGAAACAAAATTGTAAACGGTGTATGGCTGAGCTTGAGGACAGTCCCTGGTTATGAAATACTTTATTTTCTAGGTTTTTGTATCTGGCATTCTTTCTTTCTTTTATTTTTTTTTTCTTCTTTTTATGCAATATTTTGTTTGCCATCCACAATGATCCTTGTCTTAAACTGTCTTTATTTTGTATTTTTTCAGTTGAGTTTCAAGAGTAGAGGTGCAAAGAGACATTTTCAAAATCCCAAGCTGGGGCACGGAAGACAGGTTATTTAAGCTTACCGTGTGAAAGACTTATTCAGAAGACAAAGATATGCTTTAAAAATGTGTATTGTTGTAGCTGTTGTGAGCTTCTGATTCAGCAATGACATGAGTACGTCTCTCTGAGTGGAGCATTTTTTCCAAGAACATAGCATTCTGAATGAATTTTTGATGAAAGACTGAGCAGGAGTCATTAATATTCACTTGGAACAAAAGAAGAGCTTTACTAATGTCAACTCTCACTCCATTTTTCTCTTTATTCCAAACACCGTCCATCATTCTGAACACTCATTCCACTGGACTGCCCAGGGTAAATGCAGAACAAATTCTTCATGCTGATATGTTTTGAACAAACACTTCTTAGTTATTTAAAAATACAAAATATTTTTTTAAAAAAAATTATTAAATGAAAGATTAGGACACCTAGGTGTCCTGAAAGGAAGTGATGGGAAACGGAGGAACCATGTGGAAAAGCACAGGGCTGTCCATTTAAAACCAGGATATACACTCTCTTTCGTTCTTCAAACAAGTGACGTAGAAGAAGAGATTTCTGTATCTTTATGAATCTTAAATACTGGCAGACAATATTTGGCATAATTTGGCTCAAAACCTATATATTCTCTTCAATAATGAGCAATGATGTGAAAACCTGTAGTCTTTTTCTGTTTAGATTTGAATCAAGAAAAATAATGCATTTTTCAGTATAGAACAGGTGATAGAGGAACGTTGTTCCATTCCAAATTATTTTTCCTATGGATGGAGAATATATGAATAGACTTTTTCCATACCAGTGAGTACATTTACTGTTTTTGGCAGGGGATAATCTGCAATTCATAGTGCAGTAAACTAAATGATACTGTGGATAACACATCCTGTAAAAGAAGGAAACTTGGGTTTTAGTTGTAAACTGAGATTTACTTACTGATTTCATCTTTATTTATACCTAATTGATTTTAAAATTTAGCTAACTTTAGCCTTTTTTCCCAATTCTCCCCAGCTCAAAAAAAAAAAAAAAAAGAAAAGAAAACAAACCCATTTTTAGACTCCAGAATATCTATATTGATTACATTGGTAATCAGTACATATCAGCTACTGTATCTCTACAGCTTGTCTGAAAAGATCCCATCTTAAGCAGTTATGAAAATAAGAATTATGTTGTTAGTGATTTCAGCAGTTTCTTGTCTCAATGCCTCATTAAAACTGAGAATTAATAAGATTATTGTAATGAATTATTGAAACAGTTATCTTCAATTCAGGACAGTCTGTAAAAGAGATCGGGTAATGTTAAACTGAGTACTGAATTTCTGCTAAACTTTAGTATTAACACTATCTTTGCATTATACAAGTAAATTTTTATGCTTTTTTCTAAAATATAGATATTGAAACACAGAAAACAAGTAGACTATTGTTTCTTCAAACATAATAATGCAGATGCATAGCCAGTTACGCTATTTAACATTGCTTGGGAATAGTTACCTAGTGAGTGCTGAGCACTTGTAGTATTTTCTACTATTCGTGGATTCTGTCATTTTCATGCATGAGGGTTGTATATGACAGAGGATTTTGCATATATTTGGTCTTAAGCATGATTCTGATTTGGCAGAACTGGACCCTTGGGGATTGCGTGGTCCTTATTGATGGAAAGATAATGGCTATCTACATGGGATGAAAACTGCTGTTGGTGGTTTTTTTTAGAACAGAGAGTGTGTTTATTTTTAAACACTCCTTTTATTCTTTTGTAGCTAGAATACAAGGGATGAGTAGTGAATTAAAGTACATCATTAACTTGAGTCTCCAGCAGAATTAATTAAAATTTGCAGTGGACAGAAAAATCTATGAGGAGTGTCCATATTCTTGTATTGTCTGGAAGTCATTTTACAGTAGAAGAAAAAAACACAACAGAAATTCTGTGCTTTTCAAGTGAAAGCAGAACAACAAAGACTGATAGACTTGAGTAGGAAGTAGAGGCAAACCAAATTTTATGTAACGAAACTTGATTTTGATTAAATTGGACAAATTGCAAATTCATCTTGATTTCTACATATGGACAAAATTAACTTATCTGCTTGCATAACTTGTATCTGTACATCTATTAAGTTATAATTGGGATGAAGATGACTTTTGCAGTTAAAATGCAGATAGAAGAAGCCTTTCAAAGAAAAAGCTAATGAAAGTTTATGAAGTTAAATCTTAGTATTTTGTTTGACTCAAGATGAGACAGAGAACATAATTTAGGGCCATTTAAATTTGATTAAATTAATTAAATTTGAGTGCAGACTTAAAATACTTAGTAATTTTCTCTGGTTTGCTTCTCTTTTTTTGTCTTATGTTTTTGTATTTAAGGATTTTTAAAAAATTCTATGAGATTCAGGAGTTCTGTCATTGAAGTGACCCTATGCTTCTTAGAAGTTGAATCTCAGAAATAGGAGTGTCACTTCTCTAGACTTAGTCTCAACAAAAGAGTAGTTATTTATATTCCGTTTTAAGATCGTTAACAGTTTTGTGTAGGGTGGTTTGTGTTGTCCTTTTTGAAAGTGACTAACAACTATATAAAACTTTCATTTGGCAAATAACTGCTTTTGTTTTTAAAATTTTTATCTAGCAAAGTTCATGAGCACTTAATTTATACTTCTAAAATTTTAGTCTCATAATTTGACTTCAAATGCTGCTAGTCTGGTACATGATATCTCCATCCGCCTCTACATCATTATGAAGTTATCCAAATACTGTTCAGAAAAGCTACTGGGGCTAGTCTACTGGTCCATCGTTGTAAAACTTTTGATATTAAAAAGATTCCATTTGCAGTTATGTTGTAAACTGAAGTCTGGTAATCTGTCTTCTTAAATTAAGAAGTTGAAGATTATGGCATCCACAAAAGATTTGGATGCTGAGGTGAGATGTGCACAGAATGTAATTTTCAAAACTGTCTCATGACATGTATGATCAGAGAGCAGAGTCTGCAGATACTACAGAATCATTCTGGTATTCAGCATCCTCCCTCCAAATGGTCCTTTGTCTGCCCATTACTTATATCCCATCAGAGCCCCCCATCTGAAGTCTTTAAGTCAAATTTGGAGCCTGCCTGCCACTCTGCAACTGCAGTGTATGTGTCACAAACATGCTTGCTCAGAAACATGCCTGGGTGTTTAGAGAGGGGAAGGCTTATGACCGTTCTTCTCTTAGTTCAGGTGTGATGGCATTCTTCTAGGAAGTGATAGATACTGCTTCCAGCCCAACAAGTGTTTCAGCCCACAGTTGAGTGGCCTAATCCAGACTGTGATGGGGGTCCTGACAGTCATTTTGCTGAAGTTGCACCATGGCATAGCCAAGAACAGAATGTTCACAGGCCAGAGAAGGGTCTCAGGGGGAAGCAGGGCTCTCTGGCTGAGTCCTGTGGTTATCACGCAGTAGGAACAGGGTGGCTGGGTTCTGGCTGCTGCTCCAAAGGCTGTTTGTATGTTTAATGATGGTGAAACAATAAGATTAAACTCATTATGAGCCTTACAGCCAATATGAGATTAACATGACTTGTGTTCCAATATTAATTTTTTACCTCAGTTTGATTTTTAGCTGCAGAAAGTTCTAACATCTTAAACCCTCCCTGCGGGTAACATTAGTTAAGTACTATGCTGTCCTGGGTGTTAATATCCTAGGATTTAAATATAAGCTTGGGGAAGCTGAGTCTGACATATTTTGAATGTTTACACAGAGCATATTATAGCTGCATCTTTATCTTGCAAAGAGATGGTTTAAAATTGTTAAAAGGAAGTTAAATGTGTAGTTACTTCTGGGGCTGTAGAATAGCATCCGTGTATGCAAGATTAGGCACTTCCCGCCCCCAGGGTTTGCAGTTTTGTATTACAGATTATCATTATTGCGTACACTTTCCTGATGAGATTGAGAAATTTCTTTACCTTTAGTGTAAAGCTGCCAAAATACGTTTACCACAGACCTGAAGGCAAATATAATTCTTCCAGAGGCAGCCTCAGGCTTTGGAGGTTTTTTTGCTGAAAGGCAGGCTCAGACTTCCCATGACATCATCAGAGAGATAAAAAGACTAAAAGCTCTTCAAAGCTAGGCCTTAGGCCCTAACATAAATTCTCTTGTGATGGTTTATGTATGTAAAAAATGAATAAATATTTACAAAAATGCAATTTAAATAGAACCTTACCCAACTAGACTTGAAGTTAACTTTTTAATATCACCCATTCTTTTGAATTTAACATAAAAACATTTTAATATAACTTTAAGAAGTTCTTAATTTAAATTTAAGATTTCAGAAGTCAAGGAAGGAACGTGGTATTTTCTCTCTTTCTATATGCCAGGTTTCAGAGAGGTTATCTTGCTTGTTTCGTGCCAAATAGTTACTACCCATAACTCAATAGACATGAAAATTAATTTGCATAACAAGTAACTACACTGTTATTATAACTCTGTACTGCACGTTAACCCAGTCACATACTAATCATAATTTAGTATAAGGTCCTAAATGAAAGACTGCTCAATGTTCTGTTCTCCTCCCACTTTTTCCTTTCTTATTTTTTAGGTTATATTAACACTAAAATTTGTTTAACAGATATCAAAATGTTCTAGGAAAAAACCCATCTTCAATGCTGTAAGTAGAGTACATAAGCTAAGAGTTAGTTTATGCTGGAAATGAGTGAACAGAAATATCACTGAAAAAGAGCCAGGAAAAATCCTGCTGAGCAGCTCTATGATATCAGCATTAAAACTGTAGGGCTGGGAGTCAAGAAATCTTGATTCATCGCAGGCTGCCTTTCTTACTGTGGAGATGCTGCTTTACTTCATGGCCCCTTGTTCTCTACCTTGTAAAACAGAATTATAGGATGATCATATATCTTCAGGTATATAGCGAGAAGCAATTCTGTAGAGTAGTTATTTATCCTGGCCTGAATTCTCTTTACAAAATTCCAGATGTTCAAAGGAAACTTAAGACAGCTTGTTCCCTGAATCATCTGCTGCACCTCCCAAACCTCTGGCTGTACGGTGATTTTCAAGTAGCCTTGAATCAGCAATATGATCTGGAGGAGGTTTTTTGGTTGGGCTAGATTAGACCTACCAGTGGCTGGTCATACTTCAGCCTGGCTCCAGCCTAGTCATCAAATGTCTGGGCACAGGGAGAGGACTTGGCTTGCTCTGTGTCAGTATCCTCCATCAAAGACTCTAGCCCTGTATTTATAAAATTCTTTAAAATCTTATCCACAAGAAGCTGTATGACTATAAAGTAGTTCTTGTTCTTTAATGTTATTAACTGCAACAAGTAATCATGCCCAAAGGTGGTATTTCTGGATAATCTGTAGTGTACAAAACATTGCCATATTATTTCTTTTGTCTTCCTCCTCTCAGAAGGTACTTACTGCGTTATTTCATGTGGTGCAGGCATTAGCCTTCCTTGATTTGAAGAACTGTAATTCAGTGTGCTTTTAATGTGGTAATTTAGATGTACTGTGTTATATGAAGAGCACCGTAGGGCTAAATTTTATTATTAATTTATAGGAACTATTTTTTCCTATAGTAATATGTGAGAACTGGCATTTTAGTAAGTATTATGATGGTACTTTATACATTGAGAGGCATGCTGACCTAGAAGTAACTGCGAGATAACTGCAAGTTTTAATTCCACTGTTGTCATTGGAATTGCTTGTTTTCAGGGGTAACCAGGTCCCAGGAATGACTATAAAGTAGCTGGAGCAAGAAATGCCAGTTTTGTGGCCACTACTACTTTGAGAAAACAATTCAGACTAGAACTAAGATGATGCTCTAATGTGAAAGCAAGTTATGTAACTGATAAAGCAGAACTGCCTTATCATCATTTTTTATGAATGATAGAGCAAAATGAAGCCAATTTAAAAATAAGGCATTATTCTGCTGAAATCTTCACTGTTTCTTTGGGAAATGCTAGATCAGCATTTATTTGATCTATGCAAAAGAGATTTCCATGGGGGAAAAAAATCTTTAAGCTGAAATTTGCAGCTCAACTATGGACAGTGACTAAACTAAAAAGTAAATTTTTATGTAACTTGATTTAAAAGACTAAAAAAATCAGATCATGAATCATTTTAATCTGCTTCAGATATTCAATTAAATCCTTTAAAAATATGATGCACATTCCTCTGAATATAAAACATGTTACTAAATGCAAGTCGACATTTCTAAATTAAGTGCTTGCCACTTCATCAGTGATATAAGCAGAAATGTATTTTTCATTGGATGATGGAAGCAGATGTTTTTATCATCTTGTCACTGTTGTCATGGAAACTTGTGTGTATCATTGTTAAACAGAGTGTACATAAGGATCTAACATTCCTGTGACTTATTATTGCTAGCTATTGTATTTTTAGTGTATTTTCTTCAATGCTGTAGTTAATGCTTAAGAACTTGTAAGTTGCTCTCCTGAATTACAACCATGAACTCAATTACAGCATTAGGCTGTCCAGAGAGCCCTTAGTATAGGGCTTTTTGCTGTAAGACTCTTTTCAGTACAGGGATATTAATAGTTGTATTCCCAAATCCATTGTACCCTATTATAAGTACTTCAAAAATAATATTTACTCTGTTCAATCAGAATATTTTGCCACAGCAGCTTTTTGGAAAGAATGAGCTATCCATCAGTCATTATAAACTCTCTCTCTTGAAAATTATGAATGTTTTCTGAATGTGCGTTTTATATATAAAGTGCTTTGTCTTTGAATACACTGCTAAATTAATTGTACAGCTCTTGTGTATAGTTGTCTTAGCCTGCTGTTCCACGCATGATGGGTTAAGAGGGAAGCTTGACTATGGCAATCCACATTTAAACCTTCTTGGACACAAAGTATGTGCAACTTGTTTTCTTGTTTAAATCTTACGATGGGAGCAATTCACAAAGTAGAAGAAAAGGTAAACTAGTTTCTCCAAACGAGAACTATTTAAGAGTCAGTAATTTTAAGCACAATAAGGGCATTGTATGTTTTACATAATTACAGTTCTATTTTTGTCTTTTGGGATCTGAAGATATTTCAGAATACACCTTCTCCATCAATTATTTATGACTTGAAATTATTTGTCTTGATCAAAAAAATGGTTACTTGAATAAATTTTTCATCATTGAACAAGTGACTTCTGTTACTTCAAATATGTTCATTATGTTTCTATTTTTATCCTGGCCTATTTAGTTTAATCTTTTCTGTTTTGGGGAGTTTTCTGAAGACTGTTCTGAAATGTAAAAGCTATGATTTTAAATAAATGTCAATGAAGAACTTAGCTTTTGTTATAGTGTTAGCTGTCCATAGCAATTTGCTGCAAATTTAACTTACTTGAGAATCATAGTAACATGAAATGTTCCAGAACAGTAAAGTTATAAAGGGTTTTTTAAATTTGTCTGTTACTTATAGTATTACTCTCTTCAGAAGAGAGTATGAGTGAAGTTATGCTATTAGGTCTATCAAAACACAAGAAGTGCAAAAATGTGGAGAACAAAACTCTCAATTAAATACAAGTAAAATAAACCACTGTGGTTTTAGTTTCTAGAAAACTGCATTAAGTAAGTGAAAGTTACAGGCTGGTGAATGTAATTACAACTGAACTTAAATTTTAGGAAAGGCCCAATTTTCTTTTCTGGCTCTGGGAGATCCTGTCAGTTCAGGCAGTTGAATTCAAAGTAATGGCACAAGAAAAATTCCTGGTAAGTACCCATGCTCAGTCTATATGGCTAAGAATACATATGCAAGAGTCTATATATAAGCCAAATATATCTTTCTGTTATTTCAGATTACAGTAAGATGTATATGAATATATAGCCACTGAAAGGAGAAGGGGAGTATCTTTAGCTTTTTCGGATTTATTGAGGCAAAATAGAACTTGTTTATTACTGGCCTCATACCTTTTACCTATGATAATTGGTAATTTTAGATGTGATTTATAACAAGGTAAAATTTCCAAATTCTTATTATATAGTCTTGGCTCTTCCTTCCTTAGGATTTAGGTTTGGATAAAATGAAAATTTTGTGAATGGAAAACTTTGATCTGTTATCTAAACTTTTCTCCATTTGAAAAGTCCTAAGAGAAAAGCTGTAACTTATCTGTTGAATCTCTCTTCTGCTGAATGGGATTTGCTTTTATGGATCCCTCACACAGTAAACCAGGCAGCTGATAATTTCATTTTCTAGCTATCTTCTGTAGAAAAGCCTTTGTGAAATCTGAGCCACAAGTTGCAGGGTAGAGGGATAGCTTGGATGTGTACTACTTTCCACCAGCTACAGGGGACTAGCGTGCAGGTTGCTCAACTACTAGCATACAGAACTAGCATCAGGGCTCCAGTTTTGTAGGTAATAGGAATAAATGTCTTGACTATTCATTGTTTTAATGGTACTATTAAGAGGTGGGGAGTGCTGAAGAACCTCAGCTGCCCAGATAACACTCCAGAGCTGTTATCACCAGTGGACTCCCATACCTAGTTGGACACTTGAGTAAGGGGAGAGGGGTTTTATGACACTTGGCAAGAAAGGGAAATGCCACAGCTATGTCAGAAAGAGTGGATTAAACAGTTGCAATGCAGCCAGACACGGCTGATTCTGGTCTCAGCTCCTGATGCATCAACTTGTGAAGAGAGCTCTAAGACTGGTAGATTTTTCAGGCGTCTGGTTAAATGGAAAATACTGTGGGTGTGTGTGTGTGGAAAGACAAAATTCCCCTGTTGTTGAGGATTTAATTTCCTGACAAATGAAAAATTAGAAAAAAACCCCAGGTGAAACTATATATCCCATTTAGGAAATACCATCTTTGAGGGTTAAAAATTATTGTGCAAATGTAGTAGGCAATTATGAATATTGTCAGAAAAATGAAGCTGAGCTTTTGTGGTTTTTTAGAATGCATTAATATCTGAAAAAGCTTTATGCTGGTTTATTTCAGTGTATTGTTGCTGATCACAGCTAAGGTTACATTGACATGGCACAATCTTGTGCTCTGATAAATACTTCTACTTCTGAATGGGTTCATTTCTCAGGAGAATTAGCTGTGTGGGAAAGAGTTTGTTAACTCAGGCAGTGTCATTCTAGCATAGCTACACTGCTTCTGTAACTAGATTAGATTGGATATTATTATGTGAAACTAGTTGTACCGTATAGACATCTTAAATGCTCTGTCATCAAGATCCAGTTGGGCTAGACAAAGTCTCTGTGAGTATGTGTTTGCAAAAACTGTATTTATGTATTTTCTGGTTTTCTGGGATCCACAAATCGGTAATCTTACATCTTGTTTATATTCATCTTTAAAAATACCATTGTTAATCTCTGCTTTACCAAAACCTTAAATAAAATAACTTTAATTGAATGAAAATTTTAACTTAGAACCATGAGATATTTGAAGGTTTTGAAGTGTTGTTGATAAATGCACTGTTAATGATCTGACAGATACAAGCTTATGGGTAAGCTTTTCTTCTAAATAGAACTCTCTCTTGAATTTTTGTTGTTAATGTTAATTGGTATTTCATGTTCAGGGGAGGTTAAAATTGGCGGGCTGGGATCCCTCACTTCCTTTCTGTTTGTGATTGTGGTGCTGATAGCCTAACTGTGAACTTCCTTGTGCAGGGCTGCTAGTAACTTTCAGTCTGATAGATGGGTATTTCTAGAAATGAGAAGTAATTGAATCTCAGCGCTTACAAATGTCTTCTGTGCTTTTTGAAAAGAGACCACCAGCTGTGTTGTGTTGAATTAATTGTACTTATTTCAGTGATGTGTGTGTCTGTCCAGTAAGAACAGAAAATAACATTTTCAATTCAGGGATGACTGTGGGTTGATTTTTAACTCATTGGAAGCAGGATAGTTAAAACACTAAAACTCTACCTCTGTTCTTACTAGGTTTTAAGTCCAGAATTGAAAGGAGTATATTCATAATGTGTATATGCCTCTCACTATAATGCTGTGCAGATTTTCCAGCCTTGGTCCATAACTTGAAACCTATGTTCAGGTACCCCATGAGGAAGCCTGCTGAATAGGTTTGAGATTGTGACATTTCTGGTACCTTTTCTAGGACAAGCACAGTTTCTGCTCTTCTGTGGAGTGGTAAAGTTCTTTCAGCTCAACAGTACATGTGGATATTGCAGATCTCGGCTTTTGGGATTGTGCCAAAGAAGTCCAACGGCGGTATTGTTTGTTCAGTGACAGAACTGAGCACAACTGCTAAATTGTTATGTGTATCAGGGCCAAAACGAGATGAAGCCTTTTAACTTTCTGGGCTAACATCTCCCAAATGTGTATCTTAAAAGATTGATAAAGGGACAAGGAGATGGCAGGGCTTTGACCAGATGTGGACACAGCTGTGTGTGATCAAAGCAGGAAAGCTGCACAACTGTGTGCCTGAACCATTTGCATGCTGGGCCAACTTGTACTCATGGGGACTTGGGCTCCTTATACCCCATGTTTCTTCCCCTTCTGCCTCCTCAGCAGATAGACATTTAGACCAAGTACTCGAGTAATGTTCTGTGTCAAAAAATAGTGCATTGACACAATCAAATGATTGCCATAAGTGTTGGGAGATTCAGCTGTCTCCTTTCATAGGATAAGGCATATAGTTTGCTTCTAGAAGGCTTGTCTTATCTGTGAAAAGTTGATACACAGTGAAGATTGTGTACTGCAAATGCTGTGCTTCTGTAAACAATCTAGACAACATACAGTAATTTTGATTTTATTGCCGCTTCTTCAACAAAATAACCTCATTCTTAAAGCTAAATTTACACTGAGATGTGAAACATCCATGCAGGGTGGCTGGAAGTAGCAATGTGGAGCTGTGCAACATCCCCTTACAAAATTTGAATGAGTTCATATTGGGTACTTCCCTGAAGAATCCGTTTCTCGCCATTGCGTGCATTTTAAGATATCTATAATGCAATAATAAAATCTATTTTTTGCCCTGTATGCATACAAATATTGTGTATACACAGCTTAGCAGTCCATTACAGTGTTTTCTTAAAATTCTGTACAGTTGGATTTTGTTTAATGGGTGCTGTTTGGTGCCAGAATAAATTACTACTACATTCCATTATATACAGTAGAAAATGGTTCAGAAGTGTCAGTTTGGAGGTTTTGCACATGAAAAGTCATCTTTAATACAACATCCTTCGTAATCGCTTTGGGGGTGTAAAGCTCAGCATTTTAAATAGGTCATTATTCAGAGTAGATTTAGTATTTTTAGAGTAGTTTTTAAAATACCTGTAAAACATACAAAACATTTGCTATGCCAAACATGCCTGCTGATCCTAGTTTATTTATTGCCTCTTATGGAAGTAACCTAAGCTTGTCCTTGACCTGCAGGCTGATAATAGAATCATAATGTGGATGTGGATGTTGTTTACCTTGACTTCAGTAAGGCCTTTGACACCATTTCCCACAGCATTCTCCTGGTGAAACTGACTGCTCGTGGCTTGGATGGCCACACGCTTCGCTGGGTAAAGAACTGGCTGGATGGCCGGGCCCAAAGAGTTGTGGTGAACAGAGTTAAATCCAGTTGGCGGCCGGTCACGAGTGGTGTCCCCCAGGGCTCGGTTTTGGGGCCTCTCCTGTTTAACATCTTTATTGATGATCTAGACGAGGGGATCGAGTGCACCCTCAGTAAGTTTGCAGATGACACCAAGTTGGGTGGGAGTGTTGATCTGCTCGAGGGTAGGGAGGGTCTGCAGAGAGACCTGGACAGGCTGGAGCGATGGGCTAAGGCCAACTGTAGGAGGTTCAATAAGGCCAAATGCCGGGTGCTGCACTTGGGCCACAACAACCCTCAGCAGCGCTACAGGCTTGGGGAGGAGTGGCTGGAGAGCTGCCAGTCAGAGAGGGACCAGGGGGTGTTGATTGACAGCCAGCTGAACATGAGCCAGCAGTGTGCCCAGGTGGCCAAGAAGGCCAATGGTATCCTGGCTTGCATCAGAAATAGCGTGGCCAGCAGGGACAGGGAAGTGATCTTACCCCTGTACTCAGCACTGGTGAGGCCACACCTCGATTGCTGTGTTCAGTTTTGGGCCCCTCACTACAAAAAGCACATTGAATTACTCGAGCGTGTCCAGAGAAGGGCAACGAAGCTGGTGAAAGGTCTGGAGCACATGTTGTACGAGGAGCGGCTGAGGGAACTGGGGTTGTTTAGTCTGGAGAAGAGGAGGCTGAGGGGAGACCTCATTGCCCTCTACAGCTACCTGAAAGGAGGTTGCAGAGAACTGAGGATGAGTCTCTTTAATGAAGTAACAAGCGATAGGACAAGAGGGAGTGGCCTCAAGTTGCACCAGGGAAGGTTTAGACTAGATATTAGGAAACATTTCTTTACAGAACGGGTTGTTAGGCGATGGAATGGGCTGCCCAGGGAGGTGGTGGAGTCCCCATCCCTGGAGGTGTTTAAGAGTCGTGTTGACATAGCGCTGAGGGATATGGTGTAGTTGGGAATGGTCAGTGTTAGGTTAATGGTTGGATGATCTTCAAGGTCTTTTCCAACCTAGATGATTCTGTGATTCTGTGATAATACACTGCTAAACTATGCAACTGTTAAATGGTCATAACAATTTCTTCCCTGAATCATATCTGGATATTTTTAATTTTCAGGCTTGCGTCATTGCACAATAAATGCAATCTGACAGTATTCAGTGTTTTGAGGAGGATGAAAAAAAGTGAAGAATGTTTCTGTGTCATATAGTCTCTTGCTGCATCTGTTATGTGAAGAGTGCCATTTTGAATAACTTGTGTGTGGTTAGTTGATACTGTGATATTTTTTCCCTTGCTCCCTTTGTGCATAGTATTATATTTTTCTTTAATATGATGAGTTATAGCAGCTGTCTTGCAATCCCTGTATTAGGGAAGTTTACATGGGACATAGCATATTTGGATGCTCAGTTATGCCTGATGCAGATGATGTAAAAATGGGAAAAAATGAATTCTACCAAATCAGTTGAAGATCATGCTAAAGAGAAAGCAGATCTTTATTACGCAGAAACCATTACAGGAAAGCCACAATTAATATATAAATTCTGGTATGTCCAGCTGCTGAAAAACCACCAGATACAATGTAAGCATGTTAAAAAGCTGAACAGACCCCTCCTCTCCCCCCAAACCCGAACAGTTTTGACTTCATCATTTTGACCATATTTGCTTTCTGGTGCAAAAAATAGCAAATATTTTCCCATATTCAGCAAGCTTTGCAGCTACTAATAGTTCTTTTTTGCCCTCTGAAATATTTCTCAAGGTCTCCACTTAAAATATTTATTAAATGCAGGAAGGAAGGGGAAATTAACTGCACTGAAAGAATACAGTATTTGCAATATTATCACAAAAATCCCCAAATGAAGCCTTGGTGCTGTGTTTCTGTCTGGCACTTTTGTAGGTACTCTGTCTCCTTAACATGTGGCCCTTGAAATTATGCATGAGTCTGTTTAGGAATATATTTGCTGTGGCCATAATCTTCAAAAATGACCTGTTACTGTGAATACCATCTTGTAAGACTAAACCATTTGTTTCCACAAGGATGAAACATATTGAGCTCCAAAAGTAGTCAGCATAAATTACAGGTAATTCTCACCTATACAAACCAGACTTCTAGTTTCAACCTGAACTTCATCAATGCCAATCCCAATCTGAACTTCAGGAGTTTATATTTGAAATAGAGGAATGAAAAATCTTGAAGCTTATTGTACTATTAGCATATAAAGGATTCTGTCTCTTGATTATTATAGACTGAAAGCAGTTTGTGCCTTTGTTCTTGATATTTTTTTTTCAAATTTTCAGACTAAGTCAAATGCTGTATCTTTCCTCTTCTTTGAAATGTTTCTTTTTCTAAGGAAATGTGTGTTTTTAAATAAGCTCTAAGGACGTGTGGTTGGCACAAGTATTTAAAATTCTTTCGAGGTTTTTTAAGAGCACACATTCCTTATATCTTTTTCTCACTGCAAAGCTGTATAGTGGTGAATCACTTGATAGATAAAGTTCAAAATCATAACCTCTATAAAATGACAAGTATATAAGCTACAGTTTGGAAAGAAAAATAATGTTAAAATGGTGGTTTGTTGGTTTCTCCAGCTGGTCCTGTAATACCTCCTTGCTTGTTTTACAGAAGCAAACGCTGTGACACTATATCCATCGGCATAAGGATATCTTTGAGTTTCATTGCAGCTGGAGTCAATGACTTCATACTGAAAAAGGTTGGTTTTGAGACTACAGACCATGACATTTTTTAACAGTGAAGGAACATTTGTGTTTGTGGAAATTCATAGCCATGTATACTTGTAAGTATACAGATGTGTTTGTATCTATGTACGCGCAGGTTTAAGCTTCAGCTGACATAATATTCAAAGCATTTAAGGAATTTTATATGCTCTCTGGAAAAGGAATGTTTCCTGAAAAATATACTGGAAAATGAGAATAGTGTGCTTTTTTAAATCAAAAAGCTCTATTATTGATATTGATCACAAACTAAAGTTCTGTGATAACTGCTTTTGGAGTTGATGATGTCTTGAATCTTAGAACTGGGCAGTTTTCCCATAACTTTTAAGCCTGTTAATTTTACTAAATTACTTATGAATTAACTGCATCACAGCATTTTAATTGTGTTCATAGTAGTTTTAAAAATAGTTGACTGGGATAGGTCATTTAATTATATTTTATCTGTAAGAAAGCATTAGCTCTGCTGCAACTGATAGCTAGCAAGGCCATCTGCAATGCCTTTCAGTTCACTCACACTGAATTGCTCAGATAAAGACTGTCAAGTGCTGCCTAAATAAGGAAGGAGCCCTGGTAGAGTTAAGTGAAGTGGAAGACACAAATAAAGCATTGATTCCCAGGCATGCTGTAGGGTCTGAGCCATTTCCTACAGTGCTGAACCTTTTTAGAGTTTTCATTGTTGTTTTCTGCAAAGTATTAAAATGCGAGTGTCCGTCATTCAGGATCTCAGGGAAGATGAAAATGAGGATGGGGAAGAAGAAGAAAAGGTGAGTTACACCCCAATAGATTTGAAAAGTATTTATTTCCTTCTATTGTTACCTTTTAGGACAATAAACATGGAATGATTACCTTTCTCTTACAGGTCTTCCTCAAGCCTGTTATTGAGGACAGAAATATGGAACTGGCCCGAAAATGCAGTGAAATAATAAGTGATGTAAGTGATGGTGACTCTTTGCATCCTTACATTTGCATTTCTCTTTTCAAGTGGGTTTATATTAATGATAGATATTTTTTTCAGATATGTGCAGTGCAGCATGTACCCATCCAAGCCTCAAATATAAAAGGACAGAAAATAATAGAAAAGCACAGACTAGTCTGGTACCTTAAATTATCAGCTGCAGAAGGATGAGCTTTTCCGAGCACTTGGACGGTATGAAGCATAAGCCCTAGGCAGAAGAATGTTCCAAAAAGTGGGTCTTGTGGAGGGTGTCTCCCATGAGAACACCTTGGCCAATTTCATCAGGAAGAGGCAGTCTTTTTTCTAGTTCTAGCCTCGTCCTATGAAGTTTGATTGGCTAGAACAGAACTGGCTGCCAATATACATAGCTGTAAGGAGGGAGGATAAAAATAGAACAGATGAATTTTAAGTGTTATCTATTGGTCTCTGGTGATAGATGCTCAAAACTGCTTAGCATATTATTATTGACTTACCTTTAAAGGAATAATCCACTGAAATGATAGAATATCTTTAAAAATTATTTAACTAGCAAGTTCTTAACTTGGTTACTATATATTTTTTAAAACTGTCGATCAGATATAGACATTATATAAACATCTTAGATTGGATCCAAGACATTTTAAATTTGAGTAGATCCAACTGCTTAAATGTAACAACATCAGATTTACCTTGATGGCAGTTTAATTTCTGTGTCCCTCTGGGAAAGTGTGTCTGAAGAGTAACTTTGTCCCTTCATGTGAATGGGAGTGAAGAGTGATATTTCTCCTGTGAGGATGGTGACTGGCAGCAGAGGAGACATTACTGAGAAGAGAGTGACTTGCTTTAACAAGCATTCTTCTAAAGAAACCGAAAAATTAAGTCTAGCATTATGTTGTGTTGTAATCTGATACTTAGCTTTAGGATGTTATTGTTCAAGGTGAATGAGTATGTTCATTTTATGAGAATAGAACATACAGATTCTACACTTAAGGTATAAATTATTAGGGGTTATGTATCAGAAAAGAATAGGTAACTGAGAAAAACAGTATCTGGGATGTGTAGGTGTTACAGTGCTGGCTTGAAAGTGTGACTTGACAAGGTCAAAGTTTTGTCCTTGTCCATATACTGTCCGGTAATACTTCAATTTTCACAGAAAGAGTGCTGAAAATTGCATAGATCCTTAAGAGAACCTACCAAGGTGGCTCCAGTGTAATCTCAAGCTACTTCAGGAAGTAGTAGAGTTTATAATATTTTTACTGATGGTTATCTACAATGCTTGATTTGGCAAAAGAATGGCATATGGTACAATAAGTGCCTGTCAACTCATGTAAAGGCTAAAATGGAAATGGACCTGGAGCACTTATCTGACCTAAAATACGTTTATTGCTTCCATGCAACTTGTTTCTAAACATGGTTACTGTTCTTAAAGGCAAAAACTTCTTGAAAAATGCTGAATTTCTTTAATTGAAAAGGAATTATTGCTGTGCTATGTACCCATTAGGGGTAATGTTGTCTGTGGCTGTTAATTAACTGTTAAATGGAGTGGCTGTATTTTCTCTGATTTTCTGCAACGGTTTGGGAGATAAGGTGAATAACTAAGTCAAGTCAGGTTTCCGAAGCCTGTAATAGTTCAGGAATATGGGCTTTTGCTGAAAACTTGTGATGCATTTAGCCTGCAAGAGAGTTAGATTTTCCTTGAGATAAGTAAAGCATAATGTCATTAATGCTTTCAAAGCAGTAGTAATGTGTAATGGTCCAGACCAATTTAATTTCAAAGAAGAAACTTTGTGTTTAAAAATGGCATCCAGTTTTGGGGCCTTACTCAATCTCTGCTGAAATCAATAGGTGATTCTTCATTGACTTGAATGGAATATGCATAAGGGATGAATTTTGTTTCACAATATTTTTGCTATAATTAGAATTTCTTATGACCACTGAAGTCCTTTGTGCTGGGGGGTAAGTTCCTCACCCTGCACACTTCATTGTGGAGGCCAATAAACTGCAAGGAATTTTCATTCTTGCCTTTGATTTTTGACTCATTAACGTTTAGAACTTTTTATATATTCTTTATCCTTTTTAGCATGAATCTTTACAGAAACTGCTGTTTGTGTGGATGTATCGTTGGTGTACATCTGTACATTTAATGTGCACAGTGGTTTTATGGGCCTTGCAGTTTGGCCCTAAGATGACCTTGGGACATCAGCCTGTGTCCTTGGTGACCACGAGACTGGGTGATTGTACTTTTCTGCCAGTGGAGCTGTCAGCACAGATTCTCCGTCAGAGCGCAGCTCCAGGAGTGCTCATGACTGAGATACTAGGGTTGCGTTATGCTTGCCCTGCATTCTTTGCAGGCTGACTTTAATTTGGCAATATGGTTTTAAAAAAGTGTTATGATGACAGCCCTTAGTGCATGCGTAACTGTCAGCCTTGAACTGTATGTAGGGGAAGTTGTGAAGTGTTTATGTGCTCCGGTTCTTGAGGAAATCCCCATTTTCATTTGAGGTTGGCAGATGTTTGTTCTGTGGCTGTGATACCCCCTGGATTGTTTCTCCCTAAAGCCATTTCATTTAATCTCCCTCCATTATTCCACAGATGTTTTCAGAACTGTCATGTGTGTTTGATTTATATGAATTACCTTCCCTTCCAGGCCTTTTATTTTCCATATTGAAGCTGAGCCTGTCCATTTGCTTGTATTACTCACATTTTGGTAGATTTCATCTCTTCTTTGTTTTGATTGTGTGGTGTGATGTTGTGAGTACTGTTATAAGCAGAGAGGGGAATTATTATATGAGTAGAATGATCATTGACCAAACTATCATAATCCTTTTTGGTAGAGAGGCAAACATTCTGCCTTCTGAAGATTCTGCTGAATTGTGGTAATGTATGGTACCAGTGCTTCTTTTCCCCTGTAGCAAAAAGTAGTACTGTTTGCCATTTAAGTGTCCTTGTATGGAGTCCAACTTTGCTTTTGCATGTCTCTGTTATAAAGCAAGGGCCAAAGAGACCGAGTCAAGTGCAGAAACAGAGTGCCTTACCACTCATACCAATAGGGTTGTGACTACATAATTCAGGGTGGACTTGTTCCTCTGGACTCACCATTACTAGTCACAGCTTCTAATTCAGCAGGACTTTGAGGTCCAAACTGCTGTAAAATGCTGTGGGTCAATCATACTATATGCTTGCCCTGTTCTCATGATTTTTTCCTAGGTTTCTGTGACCACAGAGAGGGGATTTTGTATTAGATGGATCTGTGGTCTTACACAGCTCTTAGTCTTATGAAAGATTATAAATTAGGAAATGTAGAGTTGGAAAGGGAATCCTTAGTGGAAAAAAGTTCCCACTTGGTCTTGCATAAGAGCTAGATAAGAAGGTTCAGACCTTTTTGTGGCTTGTCTAAGTTTAAATGGGCCTTTGAGAGATGACAGTTCTATAATGGATCTTGGCATGGTGACTGTTAACATGGTTACATCATTGATGTTAAGATACTAAGAAGAGTTTATCAAGTATATTCGTATTAAAGTTAGATTAATATGTGCCCCTGAATACAAAGGAAGGGTGGCTGCTTGGATTAAGCTGTTACCATCAAAGCCTTTCCTTTAGCCCCCAGTCTCCTTCTGTGTTTCCTCTCTGAGAAAGCCTGATGGCGCAGGCCATGGGCAAGATGAATTTTCTTGGCGAGCCAGCAAGCTTCAGCCTAAAGGTTGGATGCCTTTGCTTTATAAAGTTGATCTTGCCATATAACATCCATTAAGAAAAAAATGCAATTTGAAGCTTACTGTTTTGGTGGTTGTCTAGGAATTTTAATCCACTTTTACGGGATAGCTGTGCTGCTGGTCAGAGTAGTTTTATGATGAGTCAGGGAGAAGAAAAAGAGATCAGGAGAGAGCTATTAAAAATTGGGCCTTTAGTGAGCTATTGGACTTCAAAAGTGTATCAAAAGAGCAGTGGTGGCTCCAGGCCATCATTTGCAAATTTTTCCTATTATTTGTTTTTTTCACAAGGCTTACCAGATCTACTCAGCCTAAACAGTGTATTTTGTGGTGAAGGGTAACTCACTCGCAGGCAGAATTTCCTATTCAGTATTTTAGACATTTGAGTTTGTAACCCCAAACTTTGAAGAGGAATGTTAGCTTCTCTGTGTATTCCTTCCAGCCATTGGTTATGTTCAGTCATAGTCAACTTCTTAAGCATCTTGCTTACGTCATTTACAATAAATATGCTTTTTAAGTGCAGATGTCATGACTTCATTATATTTGTCCCATTTCATCTTCCAGATTTCTGATTCCAAGTGATGCAGATGCTTCTGTAGCAGAATGGAGTGTGTTGGATCAATGTTTGACAACACATTTTGTTATATGTCCTCTCTAAATTGCTCATTTGAGCCTGCATTTTGTGGCCTCTGTGGATTACTGTCATAAACGTGAATAATAAAGGAGTAAGGAGGTAACATTAGTCCTTTACTGCTTTCGATTATTTTGAAAGCATGACTTCTACATCAGGATAGCTTTGATTGTTTCTTCTAGTCATGTCATCCCCCTGCAATTAAGAGATACCTTAGGAAGCTTTCATGTTTGATTTTTGAATGTAATTATTGCTCTATAATTAAAATGGATATAATTACAGTCAGCTCTCAAATATCTGTGGGTGATTTATCTAGGTTGTGAGCAGCACGACTCTCCATCTCCTCTACCAGAGTCTCAGCTTTACAGGAATTTCTACTGGGAATGATATCAAACCTAACCAGTAGACAGTCAGCTCCGTAGATTTCCCATGTCCCTTCTCAGCCGTTATTGTGAATGAACATAATTCTACGAAGCCTTTTTTTTAAGCTGTGCATATGCACATACATACACACACTGGCAAGTACATGCATGCATGTGTGCAGGCTGAACAGTAAGTGCCTACTCATGTTTATCATAAACCTGCCCTTTTTTGTGTATTGCTGTGTGCTTACCTAGGAGTATGGTGTCACACACAGGTTGCATAAACCATTGGATTCATGGCTCCCTGAATAAAATCATGACACCCATTGTTCACCAAACAGTTTTTGTTTAGAATAGACTGTAATCCACAAAGGCAGACAATATGGTTCGGTAATGAGACGTAGGTTCCTTCAGTAGTCCAAACGTGGATGAGCTCAACAGTAACCAAAATTATTTCCTGTGTGAGGATTTTTTAGTCATCAGTTTGAGATTAATTTGGCATTATCTGAACCATTTTGCGGTGGACGAAAAGTTTGCATCAGAAAGTACAGGAGCTGATTCCATGTACTTTGCTATCCTTCTCATGAATTTTCCAGGTCCCTGTAGAGGAGCGTAGACTAGAACTTGTGATATCCATTAAGGATTCAGAGAAAGAGGAAATTAAGACTGCGTATTTCTGTAATGCTCAGATGCAGATCATATTGCTTCTGTCAGTGCTTGTCAGCAAGTCTAGAGTGCATAAATGCAAGCTGCTGTTGTGCAGAATGTGAAAATGAGGTTAGAGAAATGGTAGCAGATAATAACCATGAAAGCTTAATACTAAATAATTCAATCTGCATTGAACTAAACTATTCATGTACAAAGAAAGAAATGTCACTAAAACCATGTAAGGCTGTCCATGTAAGGTGTCTATCTTCAAAACTTATTTAGTCCATCTCATCATAATTCACCATCTTTCTTCACACAGTTTTTACGTAATAAAGGTCCCTACACATTCACCATATCCATAGACTGTATCCTTCTTACAGTCTTACTAATACAAACATTAACTCTGACTTCATCAGCTGTCATATGGTTATTATACCTGCCTGTATTGTCTGCCTCATGGTAAGAAAAAGGTTGGTTGTCAAAAAAAAAAAAAAAAAAAAAAAGACTTTTTTTTTGTTTGTTTGGTTTTTTTTGTTTTTTTTTTTTTTCAAAATATGTTCTGGTGTTTTGCTTCAAAAATGGTTTCCTTTGTGCATACACATAATTTAAAAAATGGCTTAATTTAAAATTTGGTCTTAAAGAAATTTTGTTATTAATTGCATGTCATGACTGTTGGGGTGCTTTGTAGGCAATGATGTGACAGGGGCCTTCTGCATTTGTTCATGTGAGTCTTGGATTTATACAGAGGCACTTGATGATGTTATACAGATTCTGTGCTTGCTAGGTCTCTGTTAGAAGTTAGTTTAATAATTTTATCTTTCAGATCAAGGATCAAGGAGATCAATTATTCGATTCTTCTTTCTTTAGAGATACTAGAACATGTACAACAGTGGTGAAAATGTGCTGTAGATGTAGAGAAAAATCATATCTTTTTCATCTTTATTATTAAAGAGTACTGTGGCTTTTATGTAGCCCTGGGACTGTGCGTGAGAACTGGGTGTTTATGGCTTAATTTGATCCAGGCTCAGGTATTTGCAAGCCACCCAGCATAGTATCCATGAATAAAATAAAATAATAATAAGAATAGCCATTGTTTATTTTTATGCTCTTTTTAAAGAACAATTAAACTTCTTTTTTTTTTTCTCTTCTTTGTAGATACGCTATAAAGAAGAGTTTAAAAAATCTAAAGGCAAGTGCATATTTGTACCTGACACCCCTCAGCTAAAACATGTGAAAAGTCTTGGTGCTTTTATTTCTGAGGTAAGACCTAAAAGTTTGAAGAATTCTCTTTGCTTCTTATCCTTCCTAAAAATCCTTTAAAATTAATATGGTCATTTTTAGCAGGAGAAGGGTGGCTTATTTCAAATAACAATTCTGTTTAAAGCTGAACTTACTTAAATTGCTGTAATTAGTGTATACTGTACACGTGAGTAATATTATAATTTGGAATTATGCAGAACTTTTATTTTGGTTTTCCAAGATGTTTTATTAATGGTTCTGAGGCAGTTCTAGCTATCCCATTTTATGGGTGGATAAACTGAGGAATAGGAAAATGATTTATTTTTCCTTATCCCACAGAGATGAACTTTGCAAATTAGACTTGTGCATAGTTTCTATGCTGTGAAGAATTCACAGCCTGATAACAAAGAGAAGGAGACAAGGAAATTGTTACCATGTTATCACCCCTGTACTCCTTCAGCAAGGGGACTGGGGCAGACATCAGGTCAATGACATCTGCAGGTCGCCTGAGCACTTGCATGCATATATGTGCATACCCATGCCAGAGTGTTTGCATCTTCACATACAAGCACACACATACACACAACTGTAGTGGCAAAGAAAGAATGGAAGCTTCCAAAATGCCAGGGCAGAGTTTACTGCTAGCTCTTTGTGTCTCAGGTACAAGGCATCATAGGATTGCATCTCTGATTGCTTTCCACAGGTGAGAACAGCAGCAGGAATTCTCCCTGACAGAGAGTTGCTTTGGTTAAGGAACTGCTGGTTCTGAGTGATTTTTCTGTCACTGTGGCCCTTGGAAGACTTAAATTTTTGGTGCCTCATTTTTTGTGCTACGTTTATGATTATGATAAAGAACATCCCAATATGTAATTTATATACATTCTGTATTGTGTTTCTGATATACATCAGTTTGCTGTGTGGTTACATTCAATATAAATGCATCTGATGAACATTTTTGTTATATTTATCTTCATATTTACTGAGAAAGAGTGGCATGTCCCAAGGGACATGAATGTGATGAAATTATACTTTCTAAGAGACAGGCTATTGTACTCTACAAAAGCACAATATAGAGAGATTATTTATTAAATCCATTTTCTGATTCCAAAAAAAAGCTGCTAATTATTAGCCAAAGATTTAGAGATTCAAAGATATTTCAAAATTTGAAACCCTGTATGATTCATGTTATCACACTGTTGAGCACTCTGCTTGCTTATTGCAGCGTTACCTGAGACCAGTGATGTGATGGATGGTTTATATTGTAAATTACTGACCTCTAGTGTCTCATAACCTATTTTTGCGAAACTTGAACACTGAAATTCTAAACAGCATGTCTACTGCAGTGAAGAAGAGCCCTCTGTTTTGGGAATCAGATGCTGCAGCAAATTACTGATATATATATAATACATACATATTGATATATTGAAACATATAATACATATGCACATATAATACATATATAGAATACATATGTATATATAATACATACATTCCTGTCCTTTCCAGTTACATTTAATTGCTACTACTTATTAATCAGTAAAATATTTTTTGTGGGCCTCTCACTGCTCCTGTTATGCAAAACTTGGGAAGATGGAAAGAAAAACTAATTTTGGTTTTTGGAAATGATTTAAAAAAGGATGGAAAATAACTGCCTTGCTTATTTTATACCTCCCTCAAAATCACTGAATTTAATTAGGAGATACTTTGCGTTGCTTTGTGAATTAGACATATCCACCTAAAGTATTTTAAAGTTATTATTTAAAGATTTGGTTTTGCTTGAAAGTTCATGACAGCATTAGATTTTTCCAGTTCTGATGGTCTAGGCCATTTTATTTAATAGAAAAAATAGGTAGTATGATTACTGTGTGTTAATTTTTGCATTATATGTCACCTTTTTCTCTCCCCTAGGTGAAGTATAAAGGAGCTGCTAAGAAAGACCTTTCCAACTCTATTTATCAGCAGATGCCAGCCACAATTGACAGTGTATTTGCAAAAGAATTAACACAACTTCAGAGCAAGGTACAATTTTAGAAACACAAAATGGTTTTTAGATGAATTGTGTGACAGAACATAACCAA